>NW_019416257.1:74453-366926 GCF_000390285.2 Anoplophora glabripennis | reverse complement strand
TATAGTCATTAACGTTATTGAAACTGACAGCTGCTATACAGCTCGTTGAGAAATGAGGTTAAGTTGGTCGCTATAAGCTACTCCCTACGTCCAATGTGTCAGAGCCAACTTCGACCACGTTTTTATTTGAACGCTCGTTATATTGTATATATCCGGGAAAAAAGTACTCACTTTTTTCCCGGGGAAAACAGCAAATTCATAAAAAGTGACATTTTGTTACCTGTCAACAGAGATAAAATGTCAAACTTTTTTCCCGTTACAGAAAAAAATAATTTACTAATGATTTATGGTGTCGTATTTTCTCTAGATCTGGAAAAAAAGAACTTGTACAAAAAAATCCTCATTTTTATTCACAAATGAAAAGGTTCCGTGGAAAGAAGCTCCAAACCGGAATCGCCAACCCGCCATCGGTTGCTTCAGACCATTCCAGCCTTATTATAGGGTCTCTCTTATTAATATAATAGCCAATATTTATCCGCTTTCTAAATAATCCATTTAACATAAATTTAAAGGCAATTTCGTGGACTCAACGGCAACCGACCTCTTAGAAGCAATTTATATTTTAATGGCCACATTTTTCAGGCCTTATACACATAAATTATTTACCTGGACGTATTAAACGTATTAGCGTTTGCGGTGATTTATATTAGCATCTCTCGCGTGATTTAACAACGGTGTGTTTATGCCCTGTTACGAAAAATGAAAAAAAATAGGGTGCAATGCTTAAGAAGTCAGCAGAATTAATGTTGAAAATTAAAAGAGCTACTCTTACTTCCCCTTGTACTCCAGTCGAATTAGTTCATAAAACCTGAAAACTTGAAAAAATTATTAGCAAACATTTTATTGCACTTGACGGGAAAGGGTATGTAGAATGATAATGTCAAAAAAGTAACTCGAAAGAAGTGACTCTAAGATGGTAAACTGCAAGTAAGCGGCAAATGTATGTGTTTTTTTTTCACTGTTTTTACTGTCCACGAAAATCTAGACGACCTATCCGAATATTAGTTATTTTATGTTGTAGGCAATTAAATTACCTATAATTTAAGGTACTAGAGTCATTTTTCACTAATTTGTTAACTGTAAAATAAAGGTCAAACCCGGAAATATCAGTTTTCGAAAATTGCGCATTATTACTGCAAAAAGCGATGGATGTTGATGAAATTTATGGAGAAGATGGTTAATCCAATGACAAACATGTGCGTCAAATGCCGATTCAATTGACCATGAAATTGCTTCAGCTATTTGTTAATTAATTTCGTTTGTTTTCTTGCAACTAATTGTTTAATTATTAAAGGTTAATTTTAGAAGTTAATATCGTAGATATAGGTTCTCTTTGATCCAAAGAAAGGTATCGAAAGAAAAATTTCAAGAAGTTGAAATTAAGTTGCTGTTTGCAACTAACAAAGTAGGATGTGCAAGCATCGACCCCGACAGCTGCACTAGAAGTCATGCTAAATCTACCACCGCTGCATATAGTGGTGGAAAGAGAAGCGCGGCTAGCAGCTTCAGGAATAACAATGACTGTAGGGGTGGTTGCCATTCCAGGATCATAGATACATCTATGTCGGAACCAACTTTTGGGATGGTATCTGACAAGATGGTTCTAAGGTTTCACTTCCACAAGCCATTTGAGACTCGAATAGAGGATCAAAGCAAGTGGGAGGAAAGGTTTAATACCATGGAAAGGTGGAGCCTAGTATGGTTTACAGATGGCTCCAAAATGACCAGAGGGACGGGTGCAGGAATATATGGAGTCAGACCCAGATGGAGTGTAAGCTACAGTCTGGGGGAGTTCCCTACCGTATTCCAAGCAGAAATCGCGATAATGGCGTGTTTGGCAGAGAATGTACGTAGAGATTATAGACGTAAACTCATATATATATATATATTCTCTGATAGTCAAGCTGCAATTAAAGCTTTAGCCGCACACAAGGTAAGTTCAAAACTGGTTTGGGATTGTTTACAAGTGCTGACTGAACTGGCCACCAACAATACAGTCAGACTGTGTTGAGTGCCAGGGCACAAAGGCATTTGTGGAAATGAGAAAGCGGATGAACTTGCTAGGAAGGGATCCGAGATAGAGTTCATTGGCCCGGAGCCCTTCTGTGGCACATCTCCCAGTGTGGTCAGACGGGCTCTGGGCAAATGGACCGAGACAGAACACAGGAAATACTGGACTTCAAGGCCAGGACATAGCCATTCTAAGGAGCTCATGGAGTATCCTTCGAAGGAAAGAGCTAACGATTTACTGAGCTTGAACAGAATCCGGCTCAGGAGAGTGACAGGACTCATAACGGGACACTGTCACTTTAGGAAACATCTACATAAGGTAACGCTTGTAGACAGTCCGATCTGCCGAGGATGTGAATCGGCGGATGAAACTTCTCTGCATATCTTGGGCGAGTGCCCGGGATTTGCACGTAGCAGAATGGCGCTCCTTGAGAGATCCTATTTGGAACCCAAAGAACTAAGAGAAGTGTCAGCAAGGAAGCTTTTGGATTTTGTAAAAAGGACAAATCTACTTGCTGAATAGGACTAGTAGTGGGACGCACAATAGGCCTAATTAGGCCGCAGTGCAATGGGACTTATCAGGACCAACCACTAGAAGAAGAACAAGAAGAAGGATGTGCAAAACAGTGTTATAAACAAATTGTCCCAGGGTCAGGCAAAAGCTGCTCGAGAATTCGCTCTTCTTGCATTAAGTAGAGCTTATTTTTACGGTAATTTTAAAAAGCGAAATCACCTACGCCTCTTTGTTCCAAGATAACATTTTTTTTTTATAATGTTAATTGTTAATTAACTATTAATTGGATGTATGGGACTGGGGTTTTTGAGACAAAGACAATCAAAAACAGAAATTCCCGTAACCTCAGTGTACCATTTTAAAAAGCATACAGTGGCGTAACGTTTTTAGGGGGTCATTGTTAAAAATAAAACAAATATTTAAAAAAATTGCACGGTTATATATCAAGTATTGTACAGGGTATCTCAAACTCGATAGTATGGGCCTACTATTAGGGCACAAAAAATTTAAATAAAATTTGGGATACGTGGTGTTAAAAGTTCCATTTTCAATCGAAAGTATTATCTTTTGGATTTGACAGAAATTAAATTTTTTTCAGAAACATACCCAAATTTTTTTCCTGTTAAAAAGCTCTCTTTTTTTCTAATAAATTTTTATTAGAGAAATTTTTCTGTATTACTTCCCGCTTAAAAGTTATAATAGTCCAGGCAAGTTAGACCAAAATCACCCAGGAAATTTTTTTCTGATGAACCGATCAAGTTGCGGTGTTCGGCATTGTCTTCGGAAAAATATAAGGAAAAAAGTCTGTCTATTATACTTTGGGGCTGGATCGAAACTGCATTGCGGGTGCATAAACTGCATCTTGGAATGCATTCATTTTCCGAATTTTTTTAAAAATGGTAAAAATTGGCTAAAAGTTGTAGAAATTTGTGTACACGGGTTTTCGGGGTCGGAGAAATTTCGACCCGGGGGTTTTTGGAGTCGGGGATTTCGATTCTGACACTGAAAAGTATGCCAGGCGCCTATGGGGGCCGCCAGGGGGGCAAGGGGGGCTTCTGTAAAACATCGAATAGCTGAGTAATTGCCTGCTAAATTTCTACTCGGGGGTTTTCGGGGTCGGGGATTCCGAATCTGATACTGGAAAATATCCATTAATCTTAGCTTATCTATCACTGAGAAAAATTGTCGTATAATTGGAGAAATTCTGGACAATTCGTTCCCAAGAGACACATTTCATTAAATTAAAGAAATATGCCTTAAAACCGAAGAATATTTTATGGATCATGGATTTTCAAAAGAATCTCTTGGGCCCGTGCGACTGCGGATAATGCATAACAATTAGGCGACAAAATCAGATTATCGACAATGCAGATCTTGTGGGTCAAGGAAGCATGGAATTACATGCACAATTGCATGTATAAATTGTTAGCAATTACTCAGCTATTCGTTGTTTTACAGAAGCCCCCCCCTTGCCCCCTGGGGGGGCCCAGGGCATATTTTTCGGAGTCAGATTTGGAATCTCCGACCCCGAAAACCCGTGCACACAAATTTCTACAACTTTTAGCCAATTTTTACCAATTTTAAAAAATTCGGAAAAATTGATGCACTCCAAGATGCAGTTTATGCACCCGCAATGCAGTTTCGATCCAGGTCCAAAGTGTAATAGATAGACTTTTTTCCTGATACTTTTCCGAAGACAATGCCGAAAACTTAAGATTAATTAGAATATTCCGTGACGAAGGGAGGAATATTTATTATCTAGACGAAACTTGGGTCAACGAGGGATATACTGTAACAAAAGTATGGCAAGATAAAAATGTAAAAAGTTTTAGACAAGCATTTTTTGATGGACTTTCAACAGGGTTCAAGGCACCTTCAGGTAAAGGGCGAAGATTAATAGTGACACATATAGGTAGTGCCAGTGGTTTTGTAGATGGCGGTTTACTTTTATTTGAATCTAAAAATACAGGTGACTATCACGAAGACATGAACGCAGATGTTTTCGAAAAGTATTTTACACAGATGTTGGATCTTATTCCTCCGGGGTCTGTAATTGTCATGGATAATGCCAGTTACCATTCACGGCAGACCGAGCGGATGCCTACGACTGCTTGGAGGAAAGCCGATATAATTCAATGGTTATCCGGAAAAAACATTTCTTTTGAAACAAATATGGTGAAAAAGAAACTTTGGACCCTTGTCAATCTTAATAAAGATTAGAAAAAATATGTTATCGATGAAATGGCAACAAATCGCCAAATAACGGTACTACGGTTACCACCTTATCACTGTGAACTTAACCCAATCGAATTAGTCTGGGCGCAGGTAAAAGGAGATGTAGCACGAAATAATACGACGTTTAAATTAAGTGACGTGAAAATTTTGTTAAAAAATTCCTTGGAACGAGTAACCGCAGATAACTGGCAAATATGTATACATCATGTACAAAAAGAAGAGGAGAAAATGTGGGAACTCGATAATTTAATTGACGTTACTGTGGAACCTATCGTTATCAATCTAGGAGACGAAGATAATTCATCAGAATATTCAGAGGATGAATTTTAATATACCTACTTTTTTATTTTCTTTATTGTACATTTATACAACACTACATTTACTCACCATAATTTGAATTTTCAAAATACATATATTTTTGTGTGGAATAAAAGTCTATTCATTAAATTTAAATAAATATTTTGATAATAATATTGAATAATTTTATTTGAATTACTAAAAACCCTCTTAACCCGGTTATGATGCTTAAAGTAGCCTCATGTTTTGAAATGCTGTTTTTATTTTGTTTACTTATAAAAGAAATGGACCGAGAAATTGAAGCGGCATAGACAAAGACGGATTGTCGGGGATTAAATTTTAGCTACCTGCTACAATTTAGTACAGTCCTATCGCACAAAGTTTTTTTAAAAGTATACCTCATCTACACGGAAAATACATAATATAAAAATATTGAATATAAGCACCAGTACTACATTTATTTACGATTTGCATACATAATAAGCTTTTATTACTCTGTTTCATTTCTAAACAAACTTATAGTATTGTACAGGTTCTTACAAGAGACAATTTTTTACATTGGAAATAAAGTAAAAAAAAACTGTTACCATTGACATTGATCGTACATAATTAAATACTGTATTGCTGTACGTGAAATCGTGCAAGGGTATTTACAGCTTCTTGTAAATTCAATTAATTCATAATTTCGCGTAGTACCGCTTATTAGCATGCGCGGTTTTCATCAATTTGCGTAAAATTCGAATTATTCAGATGATATCGCGTCTCGCGAAATTAGGGGATACGCTGGCACACCAATTACAGTTCCACATGCATCCGCGGTGTATTGGCCCATTTTTGTTCGAGATACAGTCTCGCGATAATTGATTAAGTATACGTACTCGCGTTTAGTTTCAGGTGCATCTCCGTATTTACATGCCGGGGTTTTTACATATTTACATTAAGTTGAAAAATTACAGGGTGTGCGTCTCCCGTAGCCAATTATATTTTTCAATTTAATGTACTACCGTAATTTTTATGGCTGGTAAGCATGCGTCCGCGGATGACAAGCAGTTGCTGCTGATGGGTAAATGGTGGGTTTTAAGCATTAGCAAATTCGATAATTTTCCATTTATTGCTAAACGGCCGCATTATCATATTTAATTTTCAATTTTACAACGGCGCAAAGTGGAATCCCAATTTTTTGGGAATCCGCCAATTACACAGTCCCACGACAAAAAAATTCTATGTGACAGACTAGACCAGGGGTCGGCAAGTAATTTTAGGTGGGGTCCGGATACTTTTAAAAATTTTTAACGAGGTCCAGAAAAAAATTCATATTTCTTACAAATTTTCATTTAAACTCAAATTTAATCTGCTTACTAACCATTAAGAACTCAAAACACTCACACAATTGTAAAATAATAGAAAAAATGATAAGGTTGGCACTCAAACGTAAAAAAACATTTTTTAAATAATTTATTTGAGTAATTTATCCATTCAAAACATTTTTGGCGGTCCAGTATTTTACCTTCCGGGGTCCGGACCTGGACCGCGGTCCGCCAGTTGCCGACCCTTGGACTAGACCATCATAGACCCTTACGTTTTTTGGGTTAGTTTATGTTCAAGGTTATTTGAAGGTCAATAGTCCAGACGGTATTTGGGTGAATCGTAAAACCACAGAGATTTTTGGCTTTTTGGCTTTCAAATATAACTAGAAATTATTTTTTTTCTATGTGCATAAAAAAAACGTATTCTTAACTTTTGGCGGCACAATAGGTATGTTAAAAAAATTGAAAAAATGTCGTATTTTTCTTCCTATTTAATTATGTATCTTTTCAAGAGTTGATTTTAGGCGAAAATGTTAGAGGAAAAAAATATTTGTGATTAAATTTTACAAAATATGACTAGTTACAAATCGAATGAATCATGAATATTATTGTAAAAATCGAAAAAATCGCCAAAAATGTGGTTAAAAAATATTACTTCTTAGGGAATTTTTTTGGGGTCTTTAAGTTGGGTATAGAACCTTCATTAAGCTCAAGAAAAGTTAATGTTATGTAGAATCATCACACCAAATTTCATCAAAATCGGTTTGATAGATTTTGCATAATAATTTTGCAATTCAGAATTTGAAAAAAAACGCAAATTTTAAAAAATTTGCACAGCAAAAACCAAGGCCCTTAGATACTTGAAAACTTAATCACATATAGAAGGGCTCACAAGCTTTCAAACGCTTTTCGAAAATTCGAATCCGTCAATTAGGAGAGCTCTGGCGCTTCTTTAAACATTGGTCGAATTTTTGTACTATAATTTTATATTTTTGTAATATAATGAGTTCATTTCTCATTTGCTTATATTTTAAACAGTAAATAATATTTGAATTATACTTTAATCACAAAAGAAATGATGAATAAATTAATAGTTAATTACTAATTTTCGACATATTTTGAAAATAATTGTTGTTTAAACAATTTTAGAATATTTAAATAAATTTGTTTTTAATCTTTGATGAACATTATATAAGTTTATGCACTTACCTTTGATACAATAAAAAAATAAAGTTGATAATTAAAGGAAGTTTAAAGATAAATAATTATCGAACTGTTGAAAGACCAATAATTATTAACGATAGGCATTTGGAAATACGCTAATTGTTTTTTTTAGATCGCGAGACTTCGATTTTAAAAATAATCATCAAAATCGGACCTCTAGAAGCTGAGATATTAAAAATTTTTAAGCGCGTTGCGGTTTTGAACTCGCCGATTCAATTTCGAGCAAGCCGAAGTAGCAGCGCTCTCTACTTCCCCCACCACCACCACCCGTACGATTTTCTTGAATTTCTCGCTTCTATAAATAACTTTAAACGCGTTTTAAATTAAGTTGCCAATGAAGAAAAGTATTGCAAACTTTGACCTGGTAAGGACTCGGAATACCAAAGGTAAATGTCCCAGTACATTTAGTGTAAATGACAGTTAAGTTTGATCGGCTATAACTACGTAACTAATTGACCAATCGATCTGTTTTTTTTTTAAAGAAGCGGCTTTCCAATAACTTTTAAAACCTGCTATAAAAAATTTGATTTGACTGAATATTCACAAAGTTATTCTAATTGATTATAAGTATAAAAATTCGACCAATGTTTAAACAAGCGCCAGAGCTCTCCTAATTGATGGATTCGAATTTTTCAAAAAACGTTTGAAAACTTGAGAGCCCTTCTATATGTGATTAAATTTTCAAGTATCTAAGGGCCTTGGTTTTAGCTGTGCAATATTTTGAATATTTGCATTTTTCTTTTCAAAATCTGGATTGCAAAATTATTATGCAAAATCTATCAAACCGATTTTGATGAAATTTGGTGTGATGATTCTACATAACATGAAGTTTTCTTGAGCCAAGTATGAAGGTCCTATACCCAACTTAAAGACCCCAAAAAAAATCCCTAAAAATGGTTTTTAACTCCATTTTTGGCGATTTTTTCGATTTTTGTAATAGTAATCATGATTCATTTGATCTGTAACTGATCATATAAATGAAAATATAAATTTGGTGTGAAGATTCTACATAACATGAAGTTTTCTTGAGCCAAATATGAAGGTCCTATACCAAATTTAAAGACCTCCCTAAAAAGTAATGTTTTTTAACCCCATTTTCGGCGAGTTTTTCGATTTTTACAATAATAATCATGATTCATTCGATTTGTAACTAGTCATATTTTGTAAAAAAATTAATTACAAACATTTTTTTCCTCTTCCATTTTCGCCTAAAATCAACTCTTGAAAAGATACACAATTAAATAGGAAGTAAAATATGACATTTTTCGAATTTTTTTAACACATTGTTCCGCCAAAAGTTAAGCCCACGTTTTTTTATGCGCATAGAAAAATTTTCATAGCTAGTGATAGTTGAAAGCCAAAAAGCCAAAAATCTCCGTGGAAATACGATTTACCCAAACCAAATCAGATACCGCCTAGACTACAACTCTTGTTTTTTTTATGGTAATATAAGTTCTGACCCCGGATTCTGAAAGAGTTAAAAAAAATCAGTTTTTGCAACAGAATTTGAGGAAACATGCCTATGATACGTGTTTCTAAAGATTAAAGGTAGCTTCCTTGTAAATATGACCCTTAATGAAATATACATCCTGTATATATTGTTTTGGAAAGTACAGAATACTGTTAATTTGAAAATTTATAACGTTAATAAAGCTAAAATATATATTTATGGTACCTACCTTGTTTTGCTTATTCTCGTAAACTCTTCTTCAGAAGCGAATTTTCTTACAGAAAAAAAAAACTATATGATATTGTTGAATCTAATTTTCACTCTTGAATTTATTTTTTATTTTTTATATTTATAACTTTATACCTGATATTATGGCCATGTATTTTAAATTTACAAATCGATTATTTATAGTTATAATTTTATTTGAAGAAAACAATCTGGAACATCTTGAATTATCAAATCAAAAAACTATTTTCTCTAACCTTTGGCTAAATCGTATATTAAATATAAATTCTTATTTTAACTTACCCCATTAATTAATCCCCAATTTGAGTTAGTTATATTTTTTTTGAGCCACTGGGTATCTTGCTTTTCCCTAGTCTTTCCTTGATGTCCTGGGTACCATGAATTAAGTTATCTTGCAATGTAGGTAAACCGACAACCTACACTTCGTGATGACGTATTGAAAGTTGCCTAATCTGGTTTGTTTACGAGTTCCACTTTTATTTTTGACAGCTAAATAAACAAATAAATTTCTTTACAGCTTCTACTGGATATCTCTGGTAAAACTTCTTTATTTTTTACCTTCTGTGCTTAATTATTATTTTTTTTTTTAGATTCACTACCTTGAAGTTTTAAGGTTATTTTTTTTAGTTCAATCAAATTAACTGACTTACTGCTTTAGAGTAACGTTTCATTTTACACGGCTCCAACTCGATTGAAACTCGGCTGATACTTAGCAATTTTGGCAGTCCTTATATAGATATAATGCCAAACAAATGACTATCAGAGACTTGCCTGGAAATGTTTTAGAAGTTCCATACTGTAGGAAACTTTTTATAGGAAATTGTAGATCTATCTACTGTCTTTAAATGTAGCAATATTTCCCTTTCCTTATTTCAGCTCTCTTTTGAAGACACACTTTATGAAGCTTTTACAAGTTTATCTTTGTACTGAGAACTTTCACATCTTACTAACAAACACTTTTACAACTATTTTTCTTACATAAATACGTCCTAGTAAATACTTTTTTACAAATCTTGCAACTATCTTTCCAAATTCCGTTCATTTATTTAAAAAATGTTATAGTTTTTTATGTCACTGTCGGTAAAATTCATTTTCTCTCTATTTTTTTAGATACTAATTTAGTATTTGCTCAAACGGTCTACTGAATAACCAGTTTTTTCTTTTTTAATGGAAGTTCTGGTTATTACATTCTATGTTACGAAATTTTGGAAATTGTTCGGTGATGCGATTTTTGTCCAAATCTTGCAAAAATTAAATTCTATCTTGTGGAATGGAGCTTATGTGTTTTTTTTTTCACGTCTGAACAAAATTTCCAGTTAATATCCTTTTTATTTACAAAATTAGTATTTTTTTATATTCATCGCTAGCTGTCAAAATTGTAATTTAATTTTTTTTTCAAAATAAACTTTCTTATTATATTATTATGCATGTGCAAGTATTATTTTAGCTCATTTTATTCATGTGCAAGCGATTTTTTTTTATAGATTTAACTTTCTGTGTATTAAATTTTATCGTTTTATCAAATTTGTTACTTATTTTCTGTTTCTGTATATTCCAGTACAATATAATACAAAACAGAACGAATAACTTTCAGGAAAATTATATTTTTGAAAAACATTTATTCATATAAATTTCTTGTTACAGACTCTACCCTCCCATGACAACCCTCAAAAAATTTAAATAGGGAAAGAGTGACACATCATTTGAAAAGAATTCTAATTCTCTACACAACCGTGTTTACTTTTTCGAAGATACAGAATAAAAAAACTACTTTTCATAAATTTATTTACAAATAACTTCATGTTAGCCAATTAAGTGTTGATGACTTCCAGCCTCCATACAGTAATATACAGGGTGTCCGGTAAGTACCTCCTAATCTCTCGGGAGTGTATAGGGGAGGTCAAAATAAAACTAGTCCTTCCTATAATTTTTTTCCTAATGTGCCACCTATCGGAGTTATGGGGGGTCAAAGAGGTACCTAGAAATTAACGTTTAGGGTTATAACTTTGAAACCACCCTGTATATTTTAATAAAATTTTCGTACGTTGTATTACACATGGAGCTCTACGATTTGATGCTAAAATCAACTTTTTGCTATTATCAGGTGTCCAGAAACGGACTGGCCCTATCACAATTTTTCTCAAAATTTTGACAGAAGTAATTTTATCAAACTGAAAATATTATTATTAGATACTCTGAAGGTTTTTCTTTAAAAATGGTACTCTTTATTTATTTCGAAAAAATGAACGGTTTGCGAGATAAATCGGTTTTGAAAAAAATTGGTAACAAATACAACAATTAAAATTTATTTTTTTTACATATTATTTCATGCATTTAATTTCTTTAACTTTATCAAGTCCAGAAATCTTTGAACGGGTTGGCTATACTTTATGAGCAAGTAGTGACCAATTAAAAATAACATTTGAAAAATAACTTACTTACAAGACATGCAACAAAGAACATTCAACAATGAACAAAGGTACCTAAATGTTACTTCGGTAGATGTTCAAAATGAGCACCCCGTACTTCAATGCACTTTCTAATCCTACGAATGTTTTCCCGGTGCACTTGAAATAATATTCCGTGATTATTGCGGAGATGGTCACAGTTCTGTGTTAGCCTCAGCAGAAGTTCCTCTCTACTATTTACGGGTGTTGAATAAACGTTATTTTTTAAATGACCCCACAGAAAAAAGTCTAATGGGTTTAGGTCGGGCGACCTAGGTGGCCATAATACAGGTCCGCCTCGACCTATCCATCGATCACCAAAAACATTCGTCAGATGTTGACGTACTAAACGATCAAAGTGGGGTGGTGCACCGTCATGCATGTACCACATTTCAGTTCTTATTTGAAGGGGCACTTCTTCTAACAAAATATTTAGATTTTCCTCTAAAAATTGCAAATAAAGAGCACCATTAAGTCTTTGCTCCAGAATAAATGGACCAATCAAATGATTCCCGATAATGCCAGCCCACACATTCACCATAAACCTTTGTTGGTAGCGAGTTTGAACTAAAGCGTGAGGGTTTTCTTCATCCCAGACATGTAGATTATGCGAATTAATTATGCCGTCTCTTGTAAAACCTGCTTCATCGGTGAACAAAATAGATGTACCAAAATTATGATTCCGAATATGATGCTGTAAAAACCAATTGGCGTATTGAAGTCTTTTTGGATAATCATCTGGAGACATAGCATGTACTTTTTGGATGTGGTACGGGTAAAGCAATTGTTCTTTCAGAGTTTCATGTACAGCCCATTTTGTAACATTGTTTTGCGCCGCAAGCTTCCTTATGCTATTTGAAGGATTATTAGCAACGTCTTCCAATATTTGTTCCTCTACATGAGGGTCTCGTACTCTCCTCGGGGCTCCTGCTCCACCACGGCGTGGCAAAAAGCTTCCTAAATAAAGGATTCGGAAGAAATTAGTTTCACTAACGTTTTTCACTATTTTTTTTTACCTGTTTCTCTTAAACTACGATCAACTCTTTCAAAAGTTTTTGGACTCGGCAAATGTCGACCCGGAAACCTTTCCTCATAAAGTCTTCTTGCCTCCACGGAGTTGCATAATGCTTCCCCATAAATTAGGTGCATATCAGCATATTCTGCACAGGAATATTCTTCCATTTTTAAATGTTATTTCTAACGGCTTAAAACGAATACCACAATAAAATTGAATTTTTATTCTGTCACGCGCCTTTGACAAGTACTTTAAAATCAACAGGGTCTAACAACGAAAACAATAGAAAAGAACTCCATGGAGACAAGAGCAATAATAATTTGTAGATGTATTTTGGTCATAGATGTTGATTTTACAAGAAACGGCATTATTCATTCCCTTAATTCACCACCAGTAAATGTTTATGGTGAATCTGTAGGCTGGCACTAGCGGGAATGATTTTATTGTAAAAAAATAAATTTTAATTGTTGTTGTATTTGTTACC
Source organism: Anoplophora glabripennis (assembly GCF_000390285.2). Lineage (NCBI taxonomy): Eukaryota > Metazoa > Arthropoda > Insecta > Coleoptera > Cerambycidae > Anoplophora > Anoplophora glabripennis. The sequence continues at coordinate 353,697 of NW_019416257.1, read as the reverse complement.
AATTTTTTTCAAAACCGATTTATCTCGCAAACCGTTCATTTTTTCGAAATAAATAAAGAGTACCATTTTTAAAGAAAAACCTTCAGAGTATCTAATAATAATATTTTCAGTTTGATAAAATTACTTCTGTCAAAATTTTGAGAAAAATTGTGATAGGGCCAGTCCGTTTCTGGACACCTGATAATAGCAAAAAGTTGATTTTAGCATCAAATCGTAGAGCTCCATGTGTAATACAACGTACGAAAATTTTATTAAAATATACAGGGTGGTTTCAAAGTTATAACCCTAAACGTTAATTTCTAGGTACCCCTTTGACCCCCCATAACTCCGTTAGGGGGCACATTAGGAAAAAAAATTATAGGAAGGACTAGTTTTATTTTGACCTCCCCTATACACTCCCGAGAGATTAGGAGGTACTTACCGGACACCCTGTATGTTTTGTAGAAAGCATTCACGCACATTTTGTAACATTTCCGGAGCAACTTGCCGGCATTCGTTAACAATGCGTTGGCGTAGTAAAGGGGGGTAGGTGGAGTGAAATAAATTTTGAAGTTTAAATGTCCCCACAAGAAAAAGTCTAAAGGATACAAATCCGGCGATCGTGCAGGCCATGCTATGACGCCTCTTCTCCCAGTCTGACCAAAATCGGACCGATAAAGACAATTATGACGATTGACGGTGCCATTAACAGAAAAAGAACATTCTAACGAGAAGCAGGTATTAAAAATAAAAGCAAGATTGTTAATAGCTCGTTCACTCATTATTTCAAAATTGTTGTCGGCGGTCAAAGTCATCTTCATGAAGTTCCTGTGCACGGTGAATATTGTATGATGTTTCAAAATTTTGCGAATTTTGTCTCGTCCAAAACCAGATTTAGCTGCCTCTTACTCGTTTTGGAATTGATAGCAACATAGCCAAGAACTGCGACATCCACTGCTTCTTTTCTTTCGATGTGTCGGTTTTTTTACCAACACATCCAGTCTTCTCAAACTTGGCCACTAACTCCATGGAGAAAAAAAAGTTTGCAAATAAAATTGTAAAAAGTAGTTTTTTTATTAGCAACTTCTATGTCCTAAACTAATAGGTTAAATTTAAGAAATAAAAGAATGTGTATAGAATACCTTTCAAACGATGAGTCACCTAAAACCTCCTTCCCTATTAAGAGTTTTTCGGGGTTGCCTCCCCTCTCCCTACGGGGGTAGAGTCTGTAACAGGAATCACTGAAAGAAATGGGCTTATTAAACTGTTTATCTAGAATAATGTGTATAGCGCATATTAAAACTTTTATAACCAATATACAACTTTTATTAAAAAAAAGCAATCATCTCCATACTCATTATTCAATCAGTTTAACTGGAAGGTGCTTAATACACCTTATGCATCTATGAAATAAAGGTTATAATGAATTACTTATACATTATTAGGTGTTATAGACTTTATATTCCAGTTGTATAGTAGAGAAGATTTGTTGTATAAAGACCAGTATCCGAATTTGTATATAACAATTGTATTAACAGAATTATTCGTTCTTATACTGAATATGTTTCCGTTTTTAACGTGTAAAACGCATCTTATAATGGTTAAGTGATCGTCACCTCTCGGTGCATAATCGGTTATGATCATTGTTAAGTTATATAGTCATAGTCATAGTCTTGTAATAATAATCATATGTCAGACTCGAGAGCGACGTGCGCCGACTCAATAAGGAACCTGGCTATTCCAGCCGCTGATTTAGGGTCCGCCGCACGAGCTCATCCCTTCTAAGATTTCAGTAACATGCTATGCATGAAGCAGAACGGTACTCAATTATCTTATACAGTCCACTTTTATTGTCCATAGATGTTCAATCATGGTCAAAATAAACACACAAAACCACAACGTCTTTATTATCTTTACTCAAGAAGAGAAAATACAACAATCGTAAAATTTCCGATAGCCCGCTGTGCATCGACTTACACTCGTCTAGTTTGATGAAAATGGTCAGTATATGCACATGTTTTGTGGGATACATGATCATATCGCGTTGTGTGAAATGGAAAATTATTATGTAAGTATCTAACTGTTTTATGGCTTGTAATTGTTTTGTTTTTTCAAATGATAATCTTGTCTAAATCTTAAAAATTATTATTTTGTAGGTCCTATTAGAAATCGCTGATGTTAAGTTTTACATAAGATGGAGGAACAGAAGGTTAACGGTGACAAAGAAAAGCATGGGTATAAAGTCAATCAACCAGAGGAAATAAAATTATATGGAAAGAAGCTCAACCTTTCTGGGGATGCTTCATTCTTAAGGTGGAAAAGTTATAGTGCAAATTCTCATGTAATACAAGAAAATACGGGTGTATCGTTGCTAAGAAAATAAACTGGACAGTTTTGGGAGCGATTTGTCATCATTTTTGGTGCTTAAAAGTATGTTTTATGTATGTTTACATTAGAACCTTAGCTTGTAATTACAGTTATCCAATAAAATTTCTGAAAACTTAATGACATATGTTTTTAACTCATACAGAGTATACAACAGTTTAATACATTTATTATTATAAAACTTATAACCAGTACTAGATGTTCTAATAACGATATGGAACACTTTAATAACAGTTATTGCTATTATTTCGTAAAGGGTATAAAAAACGTTGTATACTAGTTATACAATAATTTAATAAAGAATAAGGTTTATAGTCACTATACAACTGTGCTAGCAATACGCGTTTTATATCCAATATTCACCTGTTTAACTGTCACATATAGTATACAATGGTCTTATAATGGTATATAGAATTCTAATAAAGAATAAAACGCATTTCTTTCAGTGAAGTTCGTGTGAAAAGATGTTCCCCGTCTATCAAAAATGGACATGTCTCGGCGTTTTTCGGAAAAATAATATTTTTCTGAAAGTTATTCGCTGTGCATATATGATTTATGGGTTAGCATGAATGCGGCATGTGTTTTTTTTTCATGTAAAATATTGTTGGTGGGTACAACTGACGTCACTCCATAGTTTTACCATTTGTTTTTAGTTGAAATGTGTTAGTAAAAAATCACTGGATTGTGCGATAGCATCTCATATTGTGGTTTTGCCCTGCTATTTCCTACGCCAAATAGATTCTTTTAATCGTCGATAAATCACAGTTTACTGCCTCATATAAAAAATAACTATTAATTTAAATTATTACAAAAGAATCGATGTTAGTATCATTACCGCATCATGAAAACCCGGAAGCATCACTGAGCTATTATTAGGTAATGCCCCTCGTTGCGGGGCAGTTTTTTTCGCGCCTTCGCCGCAACTTTCAAGCCCAATTAGCCAAACCCGCACAAGGAAGAGAATTCCTCCAATTCAGGTGCCCATAACGTACACGTTGGGCCTCTCACTTAAGTGCCACGCCGTAATTAGCGGTCGGGCGCGTAAAAATAGGAATAATTTGCCGGCTATCGTGCATAAAATCACACATAATAACATAATTGATTAGGTATTTCCCACGGGGGGTTTATGAAATATCAATAAATGATTACGCTGCAGAATCGTGAATTTGCGCGAGTAATTGGGGATAATATACGTACGAGCCGACAGCGGTGATACAGAAACAAAGGCGGTAGTCGGGGCGCATTTCTGTCAATCGGGGACAAGGTGTACACTGAGGGAAAAGTCTGGCTTTAAACTAGAATGAAACTTTAGTTTTTTAAAAGTATAAATATTTGTAAATATCTCAGGGGTGTGGCATGTATAATCTATAAAAATTAAACTACAGCCTCCTGATGATATTTGTAATAGAAAACTCTTATACGATAAAGTTTTATCTTCGCGTTTTTTTTTTTGTAAATTAAAGTTCATTTATTCAACGAAAATGAAGACCGACCCTGTGTTATTTATTAAAAACTTTGGAAATGTTTTTATGCGACCCGAGATGCAACCTTATAATTTAAGTCGTTATACAACTATACTAGTAATACTAAAAGAAGGTTAGGTTACATTGTCAAAAAATTTGCGGAGACAACTGATTTTGTATTTGTATTGAATTCATTATTCACTTAATTATTAAATATTAAGCATCGTCCATCGACCCATCAGTGTTAAAAGTGAAAGATTCCAGACAAAAGTTTTTATTTTGTAATTCCACGATAGTGACAGTGTAATTTTTATAAAGAAGTAAAAAATAAGAATAGCGTGCCGATTACATTAAAAACGAGATTCTTATTTATTACTTTGCTTAATTTTTTAGTTTGCGCATCAATTAGTTTTACAATGAACCGAGAAAGCAATGCATTTACTATTTCCATAGAAAATATAATACTAACGTAGAATGAAATCTAACATATGAATAATGAAATAAAAACAATAATGTCATGGCGGCGTCACATGTTAGTTAGCTTCCAAAATAAAAGATGGCGCAGAGAATGCTAACCCTGTAATTTTGGGTCAGTTGGTAATGCAGTTTGGACTTTGCACGTATTTGAAGTTTGGCTTTCGAGTTTCGTTATCTTTGGTTTCTTAGGTTATCCTCTGAAAATTGTAAATTATAGTATTGCAAGAATTGTGTTTATAATTATTTAGTGCTTAAGAGTTTTCTATTTGTTATTATATTATACTGGGAATACGATGTGCAAGTTTTAAGCTATATAGTTTTATTAAAAACCAAACCCATATATTTACCAACATTATATGGAACACTCATACTCGTTACTTGTATTAATCGATTAGAAACAGTCCACATAAAATGTACATGTAATTACATATTATTTAAGTTAAATATAGATAAAAATAATTATGTGTATGATGATAAACTCCAACTAATATTTTATGAAACCTTTGATACTTAGATGCTTACAAAATTTTTAATGGTGGTGAATTGCTTTCTTTATTCAGTTTGAGACATAGAAAATATAGTGTTAATATTAAGTTTTCTATGGTTTGAAAGTTCCAAACTATATGAACTATTGAATTTAACCCAATATTGCACAAATATTCGGTTATACTCTCCGGAAAGTGAGATTATTATAACAGTTCATGCATAATTTTTATATTTTTACAGCTTACTTGCCAACTTATCAAGTTTATGAAGCAAATGAATTAAATTGTCGTTTTTACTTACAATTAAATACATAACAAGAAATTGTTTTAATAGTACAAATATAACAACATTCTGTATAAATCAATTCCTTGTAGACACAAAATAAACTTAATTATTAAAAAATGTTTTATTTCCTTATCAAAACCATTTACTAGTATCTTGGCAAATGTCAAAATTTGAATAATACTATAATATAATAAAATAATAAATAAGAAGAAACTGTCTGTATTTATTTGTGGCATTATAAATGTTTGTTATAATTTGGATATTTTGCCATAGTTTGAAGAAAAAAAAACTGGAAAAATAAACCCTTGTACCGATAGGGACAGTCAAGTGTCAATACTGAAAACTTTTGCCTAATATAGTGGGATGCCAGAGACCTACATCTACATGTATAAGTCTGGTTACACACTGGAAAAACAAATACACATCACAATAACACTATGACGTGTCTGAAACCTCTAGTTTCGTTATCAAAGTAGAAGTGAATTAGAAAAGTACTGAATATTAGTTTTTCACTACATTTTCTGTTTAAGTAAATAATCTGTTCTCAGAAGTATTGACACTTGACTATTCCTATTTGTATAAGGGTTTACTTTTAAAAATTTTTAAATAATATATAGAGGATATAAGTGAGAAGTCATTTGCATACGATAGATGGCGCTGTAATCAATTCACAAAGTATAAAGTGTTGCCTACTCATTAGGAGCTAAGTAGTAGTAAGCTTCCAAAACGTTACGTGGCGCTGTTTCGCGGTTTAGTGGCAATATAAGGGACATTTCATTCTACGTTAGTACTATATTTTCTATGACTATTTCCGAACGTGTCGATATGGTGTTAGTGTATGGTGCAGCCGGAAAAAATGCGCTCGCGGCGACTAGGTTGTACCGGTAACGGCCACAACGTCACCCTCCATGTACAAATACAATCCTACAGTGCGTTCAGAGGCTGCGAGATACGGAAAGTCTTATTGCTCGAGGAGAAGGACGTGGTCAGCAAGTGAACCATAATGTTGAAGATGCAGTGTTGGACAGTCTTGACGAAGACCCCACAATTAGTACTCGACGACTTGCATAACAAGTAGGAACCTCATCTCGTACCGTACATCGCATCTTAAGGCGCCAGCTGTTGCACCCCTATTATCTGCAACCAGTTCAACAGATTTTACCCCCGGATCAACAAATGCGTTTTTGCAGATGGTTTTTACGGCAATGTGCTAATCAAGTACATTTTCCTGCTTATGTTTGTGTAACAGATGAGGCGACTTTTACCCGTGATGAAGTGAATTTCCATAATATGCACATATGGGCCGATGAAAATCCTCACGCGATTAGGGAAACTCATTTTCAGCATCGGTTCTCGGTAAATGTTTGGGCTGGCATAATAGGCGATGTCTTTGTGCGTCCCTATTTTTTTGAAGGACGACTAAATGGACTAACATACAATGACTTTTTGGAGAACCGGTTGTCTGAATTATTGGACGAAGTGATATTAAAAGTTCGGGCATACATGTTTTATCTTCAAGATGGGGCTCCTCCACATGGTACTCGAGAAGTAACGACACTTTTGAATTAAATGTTTCTTCAGCGATGGATTGGACGCTTTTGTCCTGTGTCGTGGCCACCTCGGTCACTCGATCTAACTCCAATGGACTTTTATCTTTATTGGTTTACAATACCCCAATTGCTACGGTGGAAGAATTGTGAAATCGTATAATTGAAGCTGCTGAAACTGCGAATTGAATTTGTATAAATCAGCCGTTCAACGAATTTTATACCAATGGGTATCATGACTACAAAATTCACAATTTGGAGTATTTGTCTGCGTGTAACATTGAAAACAGACTTAATTTTACAGCTTAAATTGTAGTAAATGTAGAAACTGTTGATCAGAACCTTTTTCGGCACGTTCTTTGGACGGACGAAAGTCGGTTTGTCAGTAATGGTTTGTCAAACAGGTGCAACGAACACTACTGGTCCATTGAAAATCCTCACATTGTAAATCCATTCCAAAACCAAGGCCATTTCGGAGTAAATGTATGGTGCGGTATTATCGGTAGGTATTTAATTGGGCCTTATTTTTATGAACATACATTGAACAGCGTGAGTTACCTACTTCCTACTAGAAGAACATCCTGCACTTCCGGAGAATGTGCTTTTGCAGCTAAGAAGAAACCTATGGTTTCAGCACGACGCGACGGGGCTCCACCACACAAGGCCAGGATCGTACAGCAATATTTAGATAACACTTTCCCAGAAAAATGGATTGGGCTTAATGGACTTATTCAGTGGCCCGGAAAGTCACCAGATCTAACACCCCTCGTTTTTTTATGGAGGGTATAAAAAAATAAGGTTTACAAAACACCTTCGCGTGATATTAATCATTTGAAAGAAAAAATCACAAACGCTTGTAATGAGTTAAACTCCGAAATGTTAATAAACGCAGCCTACAAAGAAGTCATGCGAAGATTGGATATGTGTCTTGAAATGAGAGGAGGTCATATACATAGAGAATAGAATGTAACATGTATGTAGTATGAAAGCGGTTGCCTCACTTTTTAAGTTTAGTTGTTGTTATCATCACACTTTTATCTTAACTGCTTACTATTTCAAATTTGCTATGCGTAGTTAGCACCTTAAGACCAATGTTTGATGTACTGCTCAAAATTGTATGAGCAGCAGTGTCGTAGAGACGGAATCAACGTGACTCTTTTTAAAATATTTTCTACGCCACTGCTAATTTTGTCAAACGTGTAAAATGTTCAATTGTCTATCGAATTGGTCTCTTGCAAAATTTTGATTAAAGCAGCCATTTTTTAAGGAAAACACATTTGTAGAAAATTTGTGAATCCAATTTTACTTTCATTCATTTTAGTTTCGCATAGTAGGCTTGTGCTATTAAAAATAAAATTAAACATCGGCTGTCACTAATGCCAATAATAAGTGTACTAGTGAGTTAGGTAAACTAGCTTATAAGCTTCCTGTGATCATTATTACGGTTATTTAAATTACTTCAACTACTTCACTATTTTCAATATTTCATATATTTTCAATTACGAATATTCATTTGAAGAGATGACAGATATGCATCTATGTTATGGGCTAGCGAATTTTGTTTCCCTTGATGCAGTTAGGCGGTACATAGAAATGTTTCCTGCCCGAACAACACCAAATCGGCAAATGTTTGATAATATCGATAGAAGATTAAGAGAAACGGGTAAATTAAAAGCAAAAAAAATAATTCTGGACGACGGCGACGGCGTTATGCTAGAATTCCGGAATCTGAGGAAATGGTTCTGACAGCAATATGAAATAATAATACCTGTGTACCCGACAAATTTCGAGAAATGTAAATATATCACAGTCATCTGTTTGGAGAACAATTGCACCCTTATCATTTTCGATGAGTTCAATATTTACTATCTCAAGATTACCCACCAAGACTAGAGTGGTCACGATGGCTGCTTGGCAGGCTTGCAGAGAATCACAATTTTTCCGCGAATATCTTATTTACGGATGAGGCATCGTTTACGAGACGAGGAATAATTAATTTCCACAATAATCATTTATGGAGCGACGAAAATCCTCACCTCATTCGAATAAGAAATTTTCAGCATGAGTTTTCAATTAACGTTCATGCTGGCATTATTGGCGACACGCTCATTGGTTCTTTCAGGCTACCAAATAAACTAGATGGTCAGTCTTACCTTAATTTTTTAATGAATGATTTGAACAGCTTGTTAGATGAAGTACCACTGGGTGTGCCTTTGGTTTCATCATGACGGCGCTCCGGCACATTTCGCTCGACAAGAAAGAGATTATTTAAATATGACATGACCCTAGATGGTGGATAGTCCAATCCAGTGGTCCGCCCGTTCACCGGATTTAAATCCTCTGGTTTTCCACACTTGGGGTCACGTTTAAGGAGCTGATTTACGTAATTCCAATAAATTCGATTGATGAATTATGGCAACGAATTCAACAAGTCTTTCAAACAATTCGTAATACGCCCGGCATTTTGAAAGAATAAGAAAATAAGGAGGCATTTGCGACGCTATGTTTATTAAGACTCTTCGTCTTAATTTTTCATGTATTGTCTGTCAGCGGTTTTTTAAATCACCCTGTATATGCATTTACAATAATTTGGATCATCCTGTTGAAGCCGCTATTGCTTTCTTTAGTATTTAACATGTTAGAAATTCCGAAATTTATTTGCAATATAAAGATATCAAGTTACTTTCACTTACATTTTCCAGAATAAAACTAATCATATGCACATGCGTAGGTAAAGCGGGCTTATTATTCTGTCACCACTAAAATATCAATTTGAAGAAATCATCACACAATGGCCGAGCACAATTTACGGTCCATTATTTCTCCGAGTCCTTTCTAGCTGTCACTTCAATTCCAAACAAATTTCCGATGTTGTGGCGAGATTAGGGCCGCATCGGGTAGGCGGCGGTTCCCAGAAATCATCTACAGATGCGTCCCTTGTACCCCGTTGTCAGTGGGAGAATTTAGGGGGTGATTTTTGTGTTAATGTGACTTTTTTAGACGCAGGGGGCAGTCCGAGACGTCATTATATATCCAGGGCACGTCGTACCTCTGAAAACGACACCTCTAATTTTCGGGACGGTTATTTATGTCCGGCACTGTGAGATGTTCATTTATTTTAATATGAAACAGTAGTACCGGGGAGATTTATGCTTATTGTTTCGCTTTTCTTGGGTTCGTGTCAAATGAACAAGTTAATTTACCTGCACAGGTGTCTGCGCTTTCCGTTGGGCTGGTTCGGGGAGACGACCAACCCTCGGGATTGTCAGGAAACTGTTAGTAAATATTTACAGTGACAGAATTTTTTAAAGTTATTGATTAATCCTTTTTACCTACTTAATTATAAAATAAATCGTCTCGAGATATATCATATTAAATCCAGTTGATTTTTTAGCCAAATCTTATTATTTTTCCATCATATTTCACTGTTTTGTTTGTATTTGCATGATAAGTTATATCGGTGCACTATCAACGTTGCCAGTTGTTACCTTTTAACAACAATGGGAAAATAATTTGGTAAAAAATATTGCTTTTGTATGGCGTGTCATTTTAAAGCCACCATATTTTTTTTGATATCAGTGTGGAAAGCGTCGAACATTAAAAAAACATTATATTAAAAAAAATAATTTTTTACATTATTTATTAAATACTAACTAATATTGGTACGTAGATACGTTACTAATTGTAAATAAAACCGATTTATAACTTAAAATTGTTATTTTTGGTGTTTTAAAAACATACGTAGTAAAGAAATGTATAATAAAAATACTTTACCATTTGAAATTTTTTTGAAAAAATTATGTCTTACAATTTTTTAATACTGACTTTGACCTAGTGTAGCTATTACAGTCACTACCAAAAGTAGATGGGGAACCATTTAAAAAAGTTAAAACATATAATATTCAACAGTTTCTACTCTTTTTTTCTTATTCAGCCCTTTCAGCAATCAATCGGTGCTAGGCATATTAAATTAATTGAAAGTAAACAAAATAGCGACTTAATTAAATCATGAACAGTATAAATTTAAGCAGAATCCAATCCTGTTCCGAATGCTTATGAAGAGCAACGGTGGTTAGTCTGCTTCAGTTAAAAATCCATATAGCCACCTCTGAAAAGTCGCTACTGCCAGTTTACTTCACACCTGGTATGATATGACGGGATGAACAACGGGTAAAAAACAAACTAGCACATTCTTGCGGAGAAACGGGAATGGCTGACTACGACTAAGTCTTATAATTAATTATTTCAGCGTTTAGTGAGGTACAGTGCATTTTTATATTTTCCAGTTTTTGTGTGAAAGCATGTATAGTCCAGTTTCAGAGAGTCCATATTTGGGTGAATCGTATATCCACGGAGATTTTTGGCTTTTTGGCTTTCAAATATCACTAGAAATTAAAATTTTTCTATGCGCATAAAAAAAACGTGTTCTTAACATTTGGCGGCACAATATGTTAAAAAAATTCGAAAAATATCATATTTTTCTTCCTATTTAATTATGTATCTTTTCAAGAGTTGATTTTAGACGAAAATGGAAGAGGGAAAAATGTTTGTAATTAAATTTTTTACAAAATATGACTAATTACAAATCGAATGAATCATGATTATTATTGTAAAAATCGAAAAAATCGCCAAAAATGGGGTTAAAAACATGACTTTTTAGGAAAATTTTTTAAGGGTCTTTAAATTTGGTATAGGACCTTCATATTTGGCTCAAGAAAACATCATGTTATGTAGAATCATCACACCAAATTTCATCAAAATCGGTTTGATAGATTTTGCGTAATAATTTTACAATCCTAATTTTGAAAAAAAAATTGCAAATTTTCAAAATTTTGCACAGCAGAAACCAAGGCCCTTAGATACTTGAAAATTTAATCACATATAGAAGGGCTCTCAAGATTTCAAACGCTTTTTGAAAAATTCGATCCGTCAATTAAGAGAGCTCTGGCGCTTGTTTAAACATTGGTCGAATTTTTGCACTTATAAACAATTAGATAACTTTGTGAATATTCAATCAAATCAAATTTTTTAAAGCAGGTTTTAAAAGTTATTGGAAAGACGCTTCTTAAAAAAAAAAACAGATCGAATGGTCAATAATTAATTATGTAGTTATAGCCGATCAAAATATAATTCAAATATTATTTATTGTTTAAAATATAAGCAAATGAGAAATTAACTCATTATACTACTAATTTTCGACATATTTTAAAAATAATTGTTGTTTAAACAATTTTAGATTATTTAAATAAATTTGTTTTTGATCTTTGATAAACAGTATATAAGTTTATGCATTTATCTTTGATACAATAAAAAATAAAGTAGATAATTAAAGGAAGTTTAAAGATAAATAATTATCGGACTGTTGAAAGACCAATAATTATTAACGATAGGCATTTGAAGACACGCTAATTGTTTTTTTAATAAATCGCGAGACATCGATTTAAAAAAAAATTACCAAAAACGGACCTCTAGAAGCTGATATTAAAAATTTTTAAGCGTGTCGCGGTTTTGAACTCGCCGATTCAATTTCGAGCAGGCCGAAGCGGCCGCGCTCTCTGCTTCCCCTACTATCACCACCCGTACGATTTTCTTGAATTTCTCGCTTGCATAAATAACTTTAAATACATTTTAAAGTATGTTGCCAATGACGAAAAGTATTGCAAACTTAGACCTGGTAAGTACTCGAAATATCAAAGGTATTTTTCGAAAAATTAGCCCGGATGTCCCAGTACATTCAGTGTAAATGACGGTTAACTTTGATCGGCTATAACTACGTAATTAATTGACCAATCGATCTGTTTTTTTTTAAAGAAGCGTCTTTCCATAATAACTTTTAAAACTTGCTTTAAAAAATTTGATTTTATTTAATATTCACAAAGTTATTCTAATTGTTCATAAGTACAAAAATTCGACCAATGTTTAAACAAGCGCCAGAGCTCTCCTAATTGACGGATTCGAATTTTTCAAAAAAAGTTTGAAAGCTTGAGAGCCCTTCTATATGTGATTAAATTTTCAAGTATCTAAGGGCCTTGGTTTTTGCTGTGCAAAATTTTGAAAATTTGCAATTTTTTTTTCAAAATTTGGATTGTAAAATTATTATGCAAAATCTATCAAATCGATTTTGATGAAATTTGGTGTGAAGATTCTACATAACATGAAGTTTTCTTGAGCCAAATATGAGGGTCCTATACCAAATTTAAAGACCCTCAAAAATTTTTCCTAAAAAGTAATGTTTCTAACCCCATTTTTGGCGAATTTTTCGATTTTTACAATAATAATCATGATTCATTCGATTTGTAACTAGTCATATTTTGTAAAAAAATTAATTACAAACATTTTTTCCTCCTCCATTTTCGCCTAAAATCAACTCTTGAAAAGATACATAATTAAATAGGAAAAAAATATGACATTTTTCGATTTTTTTTTAACATATTGTGCCGCCAAAAGTTAAGCCCACCTTTTTTTATGCGCATAAAAAAATTGTCATTTCTAGTGATATTTGAAAGCCAAAAAGCCAAAAATCTCCGTGGATATACGATTCACCCAAACCAAAACAGATATCGCCTAGTCTAGTATACGAATCAAGAATGAGCTGATATGGTTGCAGCCTATTTTTTGGCAGGAGCAAACAAGGTTGCTGCAAGAAGATGATATTAGATGGATTATCCCGACCTATAAGTACCGAATAAGAAAATGTTTGTAAGATTGGTTCAACAATTAAGAGATTTCGACAGCTTTGAGCGTAAATAGACTAATGTTGGATAGGAACAAATTCAGTGAGTGAGAAACTTAGAACCAGAGATTTTATACGCTATGGAAGAGGATGTTGGTACCAGTACTTGAAGATTAATCACAAGATTTCAAGTATGTCATATGCCGTAAAAATCAGGTGAGTAAACAGATCATTTACTAACTTTTGTGTATTTTAATTATCATTATTTACTTATATTACGGTTTGAGATTTCTTTTAGTAGTACTTGTTAGAACTATTTCATAGTTTGTTTTATTTAAAAGAATTACATTTTCGTTTATGAAGCAATACTGGTGTGAAAATTTGCTATTTAATAACCTTTCCTTTAATTTATGAGATTTGACAACAATGCATACGGTAATCCCCAAATGTGTATGCGAATTTGAGAAAACAAACTTATGACACGTGTTTCTAGAGGTCAAAGGTAGGTTTTAAAACGTAAATTTTATTTATTTATTTGGATACAGTAGCCTTTCATAATTACTTTTCAAAATTTTCAAAAATATTCAATTAACGAAGACTATAAAAATGAATGTAACAAGCAACAAATCTTTAGGACTCACTTATTTCTTGGTATTAATTGATTTACAAGGCATTTGTCATACTTATACAAGTCCAGGAATAGGATTATCCCTATCGCTAATGTTAACTAGAAATGTTTAGTATCCCTTTGCCACTTGCGGTTAGCGAAATAATACTATAAAACCCATCCCGGTGAAAGGGCTACCTCATTTCTATAATTTCCTTACCTAGTCGACAAATGTAATTCATTTAACTTTGAATGACTTTTGGTGAATTTCGGATTATGGCGATTTTTGCAAAAGGACAGAAAAGAGGTATTTGTGTAAGGAGGATTACGGTTTATTATGACATCCTCATCATTATTAAGATTAGGATCAAAAGCACTACTAAGTACCGAATCTAATAGTTTTCTTATGAATGCAGGATTTCCGAAAAGGGTTTTTTTTACTAAGTTACATATTTTTTTCTTTTCCGTGAAAGAAGCAACCATAAAAACAAAATCTGTTCATCCTGTACAAAACTGTGAACTTTTAGATCAATATTTATGAAATTATCTGTGACATAGTTTATGTTTTTTCTCTGTTTATTCAGTATTTTGTCTCCTGCGAATAAATAAATCAAATAAACCACGCGAACCAGTTCAGGATTATTTTTATCAAACTATTTTAGCTTAACAGGGAATCTCACATTGAAAAGGAAGATAAATAAAAAATACACATCACTATATTACGCACTTCAATTGTATTTAATATCTCGAAAAAGCAATAGGCTTTCGTAATGAAAATTTGGAAAAACGTTTTATTTAATTCCATCATTTTCTCAAGAAAACTGAAATTTATCTTGTTAGATGTGATTTTGGTAACCAAAAGTCCATATATTGAAGTAATGACATGACATTATTTTCATGGTTCGATATTTTATCAAGGAAATTACATACCGTGAAACTGTTATAATATTTTACATGTTTATTTGAGTGTTTAACAGTGTACGTATTTATTGTTTTATAGTATTTTTATTGTTATAGTGAACAAACTAGACTTCACAAATTGCTCAAGTTCCTTTATTTGCGTAATGATATTAAATATTTTAAAAAAAATCCTGACAATGCACAACCAAAATATAAATAAAATATTTAAAAAACTTTAAGTAACTTACGCACTTTTTTTATAAACTTCATAACTTTTCCTTGAGACAGAGAAGCTCTTCCTTAATGCTTTCAAGAAGTTGAACATTAAAAAATAAGAACAGCAAATCCTTATGGAATTCGCTAAGATCCTAAGATATAATTAGTAATTCCCAAGCACAGGATCTGCCGGAAAACTTGAAAGATGCAAATGCTATAAATATCTATTTTAATGATATTTCACCACCAATTCCTACTGTAGAACAAACTTCGTTACTTAATAAATATACAGAGTCTACCTTTAACAACGGTAGCACTTTTTCCTTCGTTTCAGTTTCCTCGCAAGATGTCTCAAAATACATAAACTCGATTAAAAGTCACTCCATCGGTTCTGATATGATATCATTTACTAGGATAAAGTTGATTAGTGATTTTTTATTAGAACATATTACGCATATAATTAACACATCTATACATACGTCTACATTTCCTAGTACTTGGAAGTCTGCTAACATCATTCCATTACCAAAAAATAGTAATCCGACTGAATTAGGTCATCTTCGCTCTATTAGCATACTTCCTACACTGTCTAAAGTTTGTGAGTTAGTTTTGAAAAATCAGATATCAAAGTATATATTTGCTAATAATATTATTCCAGATTGCCAGTCTGGCTTTAGGTCACAGTATAGTACTACTACTGCATTATTACATATAACAGACGATATTGTGAAGGCTACTGATGAGGGAAGAGTGACTTGTCTTGTTTTGCTGGATTATAGTAAGGCGTTTGATATTTTGGATCACGATATTCTCATCAGCAAGTTAAAATTTTATGGATATGATGATTCATCCGCGTCTCTAATCAATAGTTTTTTGCATGATCGTAATCAAAAAGTAATTTCTGACTCAAAGGTGTCAGACGCCTTACCAATAAATTTTGGCGTACCTCAAGGTTCCATACTTAGGCCCTTATTATTTTCTATTTACATCTCGGACTTCAATCAGGTTTTAAATATATGTAATATTCATCATTACGCTGATGATTCTCAAGTATACTTCAACTTTTTTATTGAAGACTTATAGTTCGCTAACGAAGCAATCAACAACGATTTAAATCCCTTACTAAATATTTCAGTTGCTCGTAAATTAAAATTAAATCCTAAGAAATCTAATATCATCCTTTTTGGTCCCAGAATTAAAAGAAATTTAATAAAAAAAATCTCTATACATTAAAATAGCAAATGAGTCTATAAAAATTAGTAATGAATGTAAAAACTTAGGTCTGTGGTTTGATGAAAGTTTCACGTTTTCCAAGCATATAAATTATTTATGTCAAGTATCTTATAGTATTTTAAAACAGCTGTAAATCGAGACCTAATGAATTCGGAATTAAAACTAAACCTCTGTAATGCTTTAATAATCTCAAAAATCTCATACTGCGATACTGTCTATGGACCCGCACTTTTAAAGACTGATTCGACACGTTTACAGAGAATTCAGAATTGTTGCTCCAGATTTGCTTTTGGTAAAAAAATAGTGGTATTACTAACTTGATTCACAACTCTAATCATTTGAAGCTTGATAAACTTCGTAAAATACACTTACTGTGTAATATTCATAAAGTCTTAAGTACACAGTCCCCGCCTTATTTATTTAATAAACTACACATACTTCGAATTTTGATACCCGGTATGCCCATTTGCTTGAAATTCCTCGCCACGCCACTGCTCTGTACACTAGGAGTTTCTCTTATATTGCACATAAGGAATACAACAATTTGCCGGCAGAGTTCAATAATTTTTCGTTAATTATCTTGATGATATTTGGCTCATTTCTCTAATATTATTTTTGTAATTATCGTCCACTGTTTATTATGTTTTTTATTTTTATTATTTTTGTAATTATTGTCCACTGTTTCGACATAGTTGATATACTTAGTTTTAGTTTGGTTTTTGCGTAAAAATGTTCAGTCATTAAATTCAGAATGTATTATGCACGCTCTTCTGTTCTTTTTTTTTAATTTTGAATAAGATTAGAAAAATGTGTATTACTTGAAAGTTTACAATTTCAATAGGACACACTGTATATTAACAACGGCAGCTTATAAATATAACTGATACAACATTGTTAAAGAATTTAAATGGAAAAATTTCCAAGAAGAGGTATTGTTTTAGTAAATTGAAACAATCATTTACAGAACATAAAAATTTTTGCTTAGCAATGATACCTTTATATTTTGTGTACGAATGTGGTAACGGTCCTACATAAATAACAGGGGAGTCCATTTTTTTGGCAGATCCCCCCCGTCATTAATCCGAATAATTTCTACCTGTCGGATTCCGATGATACCCACAGGCCGTAGCTGGGAAAACTCACTGCGATATTTTGTCGTGGTCACTCAATTAGCTGGGTCCGCACCACCTACTGCGCCAATGACAATCGACAATCGCTCATGCTTCCGTTCGTCAGGCTCGCCTAGAACGGGCTGTACTCCCATAGTCCTGAGGCATAACAGAATCGAGAAAAACGTCTACAGAGTTTTTCAGTAGCAGAGCTAGTTAGCACTCTTAGCACTCAATTGTAAAAGAAAGATAATTCAAACAAACTAAAAAAAAAAAATTATATAAAATCTTATCAAATGAAGTGAAACAATGCTCTCTAGGTAAGCGAAAGCTTCTAATATTTACATCGTACTTAAAGGGGGGGGGGAACACAAAGTTGTGTACACAGATACCGATGCGCAGTTTGGGGTCTACTGTCATACAACGAAGAAGTTTAATTAGTTCTAACTAAGAACTGATTTTAGTTACAATTAGGTGCAACATACCAATTAGACACATCACATACTTAGTTTAACAATCTAATTTTAATGTTATGCAATGTTATTAAAATTTATTTAGCTTTACAAATACCTGAATAACATTACTTAAAGAATAGTATTATTATTTCTAATTGGGCGTGGACCAGTTTTAACAAAAATTTGTGTCGATTTTGAGTGAAAATTTACTCAATTTTTTTACCGCAAGCAAGTGGTTGTTTTCTGCAATATCAACAGCTATAGAAATCTTGGAGATATCTTTCGAATACCAAGATTTTTGGCATCGCAGAACATTGTTTGACTTTATTTCATAAGGTTTTTAGAAAAAAAAAAATGTTTTTTTTTTAATTAGCTTACAATAAGTCTTTATACAACAAATAAAGTTTATATCACATATTAGTATATAAGTAATTCATTATAACTCTTATTTCATGGATCATGATGATTAAGTACATTCCAGTTAAACACATAATAATAATAATAAGGTAAGTTTTATCTTTAAATAAAAGTTATCCTAAGATGAAGAATTTTATGATATCTTTTTTATTTCAAATGAGTAACTTTTTAGACACTAATAAGTGATTTATTTTCAAGGTGTAAAGGTAAATAGATTATTGGACTAGCAACAGCTTTAGTTGAGACATTTTAAATACCGCTTAAGATGCATATTCGAGCTTACTTCCTTTAAAATCCAAGGAAAAATACGAGAAGGTATATGATATATTGATATACTTTGTAAGTGGAGGATGACAAAAAACGCACAAAATACCGCTGAAAGTGTAATGCTAGCGTATTTTTTTGAGAAGGTAAGCTATTTTTTATGCATATTTTGTTTTTCACACAATGTCTTTCGTTATCTTAGTCAAAATCTCTTAAGGCATCCAGTGTATGGTCTACATATTCCATGTCGAAAAGGACTATATAAATAATCGAAAATATGGATATATCACAATATAAAAAGCTACTTGCCTTTTTTAAACGTCAAAATGACACATACTAAGCAAAGAAATCAAAAGTTTTGACTGTAGAAGAGGTTACTATGTTTTTAAAAGAAGCTCCAGACGATAAGTTCCTATTAGTGAAAATTGTACTAATATTTGGTTTAGATGGGGCATGTCGGCTTGCAGAATTGTGCAGTTTAACTGTTAAAGATGTAGAAGACACATGGAAAATTTTGGTTATAACTAGGTACATGATACCAAAACCAAAAAGAAACGTGTATTTATCATAAGTATTTACAATTATTGAGATGCACACAAGTAAACACAATAGATTTTTCATTTGCTATATTCAAAATTTAGTACAAATAATTTAGGGGCGTATTTTTGAAGTCAAAATAAGACTTTTTTCTATAAACGTGAATCTAAAATAAATTTTAAAATTTTTCACCGTGAATGGTAACAAAATTTGAAAATATGGTGTGCATTTAACTCTTCATCAGCCAATATCTCGAAAACGGTTGGTCTGAGAAATTTCGACCATGTATCCCCTTTTTGCTTAAAATTGAAAGGGGAATAAACACATTAATACGAAACGTCAATATACAGGGCAGCAAAAAGTTAGGGCCAATTTAATTCAAGCGTACCCTTATCGGTGGCGCCCTCTACAAGCAGCGTCAAAAGCAATGACATATGTAAATTTACCATCTTAGAAAACCGTATACCAAGTTTTATGCGTACATTAAAATCTATTTGGAAATTATTCCTAAAAAAGAAAAAATAAATAAATAATTTTGACACCCTGTATAGCGAAAATTAAGCATTTGTGGACATACGTTTATAGAAAAAAAAATTGTTATTTTGACTCTTTGTATTGAATTTTGAATCACCCTGTCAGTAATATAATAATAACCAACAAAAATCACTTATTAGTGTCTAAAAAGTCAGTTGTTTGAAGTAAAAAAAAATATATTTTCGGGTATTGCCAAAAAACTTGTCTTTGCTAGGGTCAAACTTGTACTGTAGCTTTTTAACTTTTTATTAGGCTCCCTTAGCAACAGATTTTTATTATAACAGCAGTGTAACCTTTCTGCATTAAGAAATTTAAATTGTTACTTGGGACAAATATTCAAAATCTTGTGTTTTTCACGGAACCAAAAACTACCTTCTAAAATGTAGCATGTATTTTTTCTTTGTATTTTCTTACTTTACGACATGACTCATTAATTTTGATATTTGAATGAACAAAGATGCAAGCGAACATATTGAAAAGACACAGACAATAATTATAGAAGCTGAAAAGTTCCTTGGTTCAACTTTTTTTAATCGGGTTTTCCAGAAAAAACACGTTGCCAAAAAGAAGCTACTATTTTCCTCAACTCAATGTGCATGGCCTGGTATTGTTTCGAATTCGTCCAAGTCTGGGTCCTCAACGTCTTCCAACACCTATTTGCGATTCACCTCGTCGCCGGAATAAAACTCCTCTCATTATCGGCCAATTTGAATTCAGAGAGCGGCCGCCGTTAATTGTGGAAGTAAAATAGATAACTATACCCGTCTCTCTATTTATAAGATAAGGATATTTCGTAATTTGTAATTGACTGCATCGGTGGGGCTTCTCCGAATCGGACTGTAATATATGCGGCTTGGTCGTGCCAGGAAAGCGTAATCCTGCGAGTAATTATGTGCTTAAAGAGGATAATTTCTGAATAGTGATTATCGTGCGGCTGATTTTTAAACAGGTTTATCGGCGAGCGCCACTAACCTTTCCTCTAAATGGGGGATGTTAGTTGTTGAGAATAGATAGCCATCAAATAACGAGAAATAAGAGGAAACGATTGGAATGGGTTACTAATGGATTAATAAATTCAATAAATTAATGAAAATACGATTTTTAAAGACTAAAGATTACCTAACCAATAACGACTTACACACAAGAAAAATATATACAGTGTAGAAACAAACTAACTGAATTAATTGGTGAAACAAACATTTATTTGTAAATAAATAATTGAAGCATATGAAAATGATTCTAGGAAATTATGGCGGACTAGTAATAAATTAACAAATAATAACAGAAACGTCATAATGTCAGTAGAAGATGACATTGGAAATTGAGTTTGTTGTAACAAAGATATTGCTTCAGTTTGTTGTTTGGGGTTTACAACATTGAGCAAAAAATTGTGACGAACAGAAACTAGACTTGAAAATGGAAGAGACTTTTAAATTTAGTGGTTTCTTAAAAAATGACACGTGTTTCCGACCAAACAGAAAAAACGACAGTAGAGCCCGAAACAAATAAAAAACAATGGTACAGTAAAGCCTAATTGGAAATTGTAGTTTTTAACTAACTTTTGAAGTTAACAACCAAAGTTGACGGAACCGTAAGACATCAGCAGACATCAATGCTGTTGGCGAAGACCTCCAAAAACCGTTGCGAGATGTCCAAGAAAGCAACTCAGTTTTTTACATAAAGAAAGCCACGAAATTCGAATTACGATACGAGACCAAGCTACCCTACACAAATGCAAACAATCAGCTAGATTCATGATAAATCTAAACGACCCTAAAGATCGTCCAAATCTAAAGGAGCCAGATGTCAAAAACCTACCGTAGATACATTTAAGGACTTTGCGGAGCTTTCCCAGAGCAGGTTTGAACGTCGACCTTGGTCGACAGCCATGTGCCATTTGTGCCATACACAAAACACTAAAAGTGTTCCAAAAAAGAGACAGTGGGGAAAAGGCTCATTACAAGTGCCAACCAGAGAGTGTACTACGAGTTGAAGGCAACAAAAAGCGCGATCCTCGAACTGTTCATCGCGTAGAGCTCGAATATTCGAAAGTATGGTAAAATTCTGTTCAACAGATTTTCCATAATGTTTGTTAGTACCTACTCTCGTTTTCCACTGATGCGGGGTTTCTTCAAAAATCATTCGTGTTTCCAACCAAACAGAAGAAATAACTCGAAGAAAACTGAAGTTTTCAACTAACTTTCTAAGTTAACAACCAAAGCTATCGACGGAGTTAAATTTTCCAGAAACTTTACACCCAGAAAGCCACATTTCGAGACTTGGCGGAGCCTTCCCGAATCAGGTTTGAACGTCGACCCTAGTCGAAGATAGTACCATGCACAAAAAATTAAAAGTCCTCCAAAAAACAAATAGTGGGGAAAAGGCTCAATAGAAAGTCTCATTACAAGTGCCAACCAGAGAGTGTATTACAAGTTGAAGGCAACAAAAAGCACGATATGGTTGCTAGTACTCCCTTGCCCTATTGGTGCAGGGAACGAAATGTCTGTAGATAATTTTTATTGCTTCATGCATCTTTATGACGTGTACCAAATTTGAATTAGTAATTTTATTTCAGTTCTCATGAAAAACCAGTTCAAAAGTAAATCTTAAATATCTTGTAACTTTTAAGCTAACCGTTATTTGGAAGATATGTAGATTTAAATTCGTCTGTTTTTGCTTCAGGAGCGTACAACTGCTACTGTTTTCTAGAACACCCTGTGTAAAATGTTGAAAATTATATTTTTTTCTCTAAAAAATCAACCTTTTCAGTAACAATCTACCGTAAAAAGAAAGATTTAACTCAAAACCAACTCAATTTTTTGATAAAATAAGTAACATTTAATTAATTTTATTTGTTAGCTACATAGATCTTATATTGGTAACATTGAATAATTTCTGAGCTAGCTTGGCTAATATCGAAGGACAGATGTACCATTACATACCAAAAACATTGTAAATATTGGGACTGGGAGGAGATTGCACGATTTTTAACAGGACACTGTCGATTGATGAAGTGTCTCTACAACATGAACCAGTCGAGAATCTAATTCGCTGAAGTTGCGACTGAACAAAAGTGTCTGTGTTGCATATATTGGTTGAAACCAACAGCTTTGTACTCCAGAGATTCAAACTTGTGATAAACGTTTCTTAAAAGCGAGAGAGTTAAGGGAATTAGACAACGGGAAGCACAATAGGCCAGAACTGCCTGCAGCTCTTTGGGACTCTTTGGACAACCCATCTACAGATTTAGATTAAAATGAAAAATGTGTCGTTAACCTCTATGTCCTCTCCTTTGATATTTCTACTTACCATGATAGTCTACTGAGGGCTCCTCTTTCCTCTCACAACGTACCAAATTTAGGTACGTTGTTGAGAACCTTTCGCTGGTTGGTCTCTTTCCATTCTGCTTTCTCACTTAAAGCTTGGAACATGGAACATGATGTTTAGAGGATAGGATGCGTTTTGTTGAGGTTATCTATACCTTATTTGGAATCCTTTCGATGATACGTTTCATTGAGACTTTTTGCACTCTTTAGTTTTTGAACACTTTTAATTTTATAGTCCTGGTTAATCATTTGTGATGACCAGGGTAGACGTACAATCGCATTTCTTGATAGCTCCCCAGATTCTGACTGTGGATTTTCGAATTGTAGTCGTTAAGCGATTTCTGTTTTTGCTAGGGCGATGTTGATCCATCCTCGAAGGTTGCTTGGCTTTTGGTCTCAGCGACTGTTGGATGGTGTTTTTGTACCTACTCGCTGAGGGGTTTCTGTGATTTGCAGGTTGATTTCTCAAAGAATTTGAAACATCAGCTTCGTCGACTTTAGCTTGGTGTCTTTGAAGAGGTTTTTGTCTCTGTGAATACCTCCGGCGCCAAAATCGAAAGATTGGTGAAAATCTTTGATTTGATTTGATACCTCGGACATGTATTGCTCTGCATGAGTACTTTTGGAGCCTTTTAGAGCTCTTCGGGTATCTTTTTGTCTTGGATTGGAAACATGGGTGAAAAATGAGGTACTGAGCACTGTTCACATTAAGTAGAATGTGATTGTATTCCATATATTGAAGGCTACAGAGATTGCTATCCGTCACTTAACAATTTCTTGACTAATTATTTAATATAATACCACAGACCTAAACTAAACTGTTAAATATTTGTTACGTGAATCGTGCCTCGGCCGTCGCTTTTCTAGAACACATTAGAGATCCCACATAAGCCTGCAATTGTCGAGTCACAACCAGGCTGGTAATTTCTTAATTACACATAATCGCTTCGTCAGTTTACTCCAAATTGACGATATCATTATAATAATAAGCGATGGAAGAACGGAGGAAACATTAGAAAGGCTCGTTCTCCTCTAAACAGCATTTAGCGTTAATTAGAGAGAGAAGGATAGAAAGTCGATGCTACGCGTCTTGACAGGGTGTAATTTCGGCTGGACTTGTACGTTTCCTGAAACGTTTAACGGAATCTACCAACGGCGTTGCTTCGGACGCTGCTGTTTTTATACTAATTCGTGACGTGTGCGATCGCCAGTGTAACTTTGTGTGGGAGTCATATTTTTACAGAGGCTCCCTTTGACATTTGTTATTTTTTCAAATTCCTTGATGAAAACTTTGTTTTCCGAAATTTTCCTACCTCTTCGCCGGACAAGCTAGTGTAACTTCAAACAATACACGCTTTAGTTGCAGAGTATGCACAATTGAGATCTGGGCTGTGCATTGTTATCAAATCTTATTTTTAATGGAAAAGTTATTCGCCGTGAGGTTTGGAACGTTACTTTAGTTGAGTGGGTGTTCACCACGAGCTCTACCATCCCACAAAAACTAAAGTTTAATTCTTTTAAATAAGTACAAACTATGAAACAGTATTTAACAAGTAACCTAGCAGCAAAATCAAGCAGTAATAAATAATAATGAAATACTTAAAATAAATAATCTGTTTATTCACCTGACTGACTTGTAACATAACACTTAAGTCTTTGTGGCAAATCTTCGAGTACTGGTAGCAGTATCCTCTTCCACGACGTTTAAAATTTCTATTTCAAAAATTCCATAGTCTCATTAAAAAAAATAATTAGTGACGTATCTCTGTACCGATATTAGTTAATATGTAATAAATCATGTAAAACTTTTTGTTTTTTGTTAAACGATATAATGTTTTGTTTGTAATGTTCGATCATAGTAATATCAGAAAAATATGGTGACTTTAACACCTCGCTAAGCTAAGCTATACAAATACAATCTGTTTTACGAAATTATTTTTCATTGACACAGCCAACAATGTAGATTGATTTAAAAACAACTGGCAACACAACTTCACAAAATAATTCCGGGTGCTCCGGTTTACTCCGCTCAGTGGCGGCGTATACAAGAATTAAAGTGTATTTTAAAACATAATTATAACTAGATTATTTATTTGATTTAAAAAATAATAATTTCATATTCGTGTTCAGAAGAACATGTACTAATACCTCTAAAAAAGTGTTCTCCACTTAAAATTTCGCCCTGTATAATAATTAAAAAATGCGACTAAAGATGAAATATGCAGCAGTTTTCTTATTAAACGATTAGAATTATAAAAAAAAATAATTTTTACACACTGAAACAAATGCCATGTTAAAAAATTATTATTGTGGTTCTCCATTTTGTGCAAAAAACTGTCGCAGCTGTAAAGATATATTGTGGAAAATTTAACCACTTCTCTTATTATTTCATATGATTTAAGTTAGAAATGCAGAAGAAACAAGAATGAACCTTATTTTGCAAATGTTCATACACTTTTGGTCCTTCGAACTGGATATTTCGACCAATAACATTAATAGTGAGTTTCATGAATGCAGTTGAATTTTTATCGAGTTTTGTTCCAGAATAAATAATTTGATTTAAATCTTAGGTAGGTATACAGGATGATTCAGAACTTATCAAAAGAAAAAAAAATCTGGATGTATAGGGGACTCTTACCAATACAATTTTATAAAGAAAAAAATCAAAAAGAGCAGTTCCAAAATAATTTAAAAATACACTTTTGCACGGCACTGGAAACTGGTCCAGTGTAAAACCTGACCTGGTACAATGCGAACGTCACGGCGGTAGTAATAAAAACGAACAAAACTTGAAAGAATTTCGCAAGGAAAGGAATAAAGAGAATTTATTTTGAATAGAATTTAACTGTTTTTGCCGCTATTGTTATTATTAATTAATTAATTTGTGGTTTTAAATAATAAAATAATTTGACATACCTGATGTTACAACAACTGTTCAAAATTTTGTCCACAGACGTGTAAACACATTTGAGTCTGTCTTACTCAGTTTCTACGAACTAACACAAATGTTTTCTTGCTTCACCATAAATTAAAACGATGTCCATCAACTCCGAGTTGCTATACACGCAAGCCATTTTTGACACTAACTACTAAAAACCTATTGTAAACACTATGGTAACGACGACTGTAAAATCTGATTTCAGTATTCGGATTAACTGAGGCCACGTGGCTCTCCAAGCGTATTACAAATGACGCTAGAGACTACAGTTGTCAGCTATGTATTGGTTGAAAGTACTACAACTTCAATAATTTTTTTCTCGAAAACTATAAGGATTTTGCAAAAATTTTTTTTACAGTATTGGCTATATTTCTCATGCATCTATTCCCAAATTTTTTTGGATAAGTTGTGAATTACCCTGTATATTTACAGTTTACATGATGGAAGTTCCTGTCAAAGATCACCACTTTATATTCATCGAAAACAACTTCCCATCGCATGTGCAGGAAATAAAAACCGACTTTCTTCAGTTCAGATGATATACCGTCATATTTTTTATTACCCCATCGAAGCAATTTACCAATTTATTATCGAGCTTTTATATCCTTAATTCATATGTACATAAAAACCAGCAGTTAATTACCATCGTGTTTTTGCAAAGAGAATGTTAAGAACGATTTCAGTCGCTAATTGCACAGGGCGTGCCGCCTCAACTTCTTATTACGCCGAACGTTTCACGAATTAACACGTTTCTCCTATGATTGCGATGACGATATCAATAAACCATCTAGAATCTAGGATGAGTGAATGGTAATTTGTTTGGGCGCGGCGGTCGGCCACAAGCGTAGACCTGTGAGGGCGAGAATAGATAAATAAACTAGTCACAAAAATTAAAGGAAAAAGAAGTCCTAAATTTTTAGGTGGTTTTCAAAAGGTGGTGAACTTGGTGGAAAATGGCCGTAAAGCAACAAAAAAAAGCAAATTGAAGCTTCAAGTTTCTAGTTTCAGGTTCTTAAAGATAAAAATCTTTAAGAAGTCATAAGAAATCCAGCGTAAAAATTTTTTCTAAATTTTTGTTTCTCTTTCAAATTGTTGACGGACTTCAATATATTTTTTTTAAATCCCATCTGTCAATTATTTTAGTTTAATTCATTCTCTTTAATTTGACCTATTCAAGAATTAGCTGAGTTATCGTAGTTCGAAGCAAAAATGACCTTTTTGGCTTTGATAACAAAAAAAAACAAAAGTTTTTGTCAGACACGGTCTTTCCTGTGTATTTTGATTTTATGAAAACGAATTTCAGGGTTACAAAAAAATCTGACGCACAAGTTTTCCACAAATCACCTTCAAATGCTTGATATTTCAGGTTTTCTGGCATATTTTGGGTAACCTCATGTCACTCATCAACACTAACTTGTGTGATCTGAACAGAATTCTGATTTTCAAAGTTTTTGACATAATAGACTGCGTATGACATTCTGTCCAAGATAAGGATGGGATAGCATTAGGATCTAGGAAACAGGAAGAGATACGGGGTGGCTCAAATTAGAAAAAAGTTGTTTTTTATTCCTAACAATATGCCGTTTAGGAATTTTTAAATTTTTGAGTAGTTCTGGAAATATCCGGAAAAACCCGAAATTTAACAAAATCATTTTATTTTTTTCTGGATTTATTTGAAAACGAATTTTAAAATATATGGCATATTTACATTGCCACTTTTTTCATTCTATCCAATGGCGTCAGCATTTTTGCAATCCGACGTTTCATCTTCTAGAGCCATCATCAGGTTAATTTATTTAAATACGTCGCTGCTATTTTTATGACAAAATCTAAAGTCATTTTTAATTTGGAATTAGATAATATTTCCTTTAAAATTTTTCCTGAATATGGCTCTGAACGTTTTCAAAATATCTATTGGAGGAAGTCATAACAGTATAAAAGTCAACACAGCACAAAAATCCAACAATTATTTTTCAATCAATAATTTAAAAAAGTTGTACCTAATAAAAAAATAATACGAATTTATGAACTGTTTTATTATTTCTAATTAGTATTGATAATACTATTAAAAAAAATTTTTGAATATTTTGTGGTATATTGAGTTTTATACTGACTTCCTCCAATAGATATTTTGAAAGCGTTCAGAGCCGTACTCAGGAAAAATTTTAAATTAGGTATAGGTAAAACAAGCTAAAAACCTTTTTGCAATAGTATCATCTAATTCATAATTAAAAATTACTTTAGATTTTGACAATTGTTTTATGTTCTAGAACGAAAAAGCCTTTTAGGCGAAAACCTCGCATTCGTGGGAGAAATTTTCCGGCTCGTTTTCCGAACGTTTTGCATATTCAGATTCGTGAGATATTCCTTAACATGAATAAAGATGATGCCGGCTGGAAATCTGGTGCACATTTGTTTAAACATACCTACTTTTTTTTAAAACAAATTGTAAAAATTGGTTTTTTCACTCCGGATTTTTTTTTTAGGTTTTTTGGCACATTATAAACAAAAAAGATCCTATGCACTATGCCTCTAAAATTGATAGTTTTAAAGTTATAAACAATTTAAGTTGATAAAAATGCGAAAATGACGATTTTCAACGGCCGATTTCCGAGTTAAAAATTGTTATTTTTGATGTTGCCAGGTACCTAAATTAATGATTAAACATCTCCCTACAAGATGCTGAAGAGTTTTTGGGACTCGCATTATTCTAAAGCCTTGTTTTTTAATTGTTAATAAAGCGCTATGAGCCGCGCGCACGCCTCTTTCATACGCGGATTCGCTATTTCGTCTAGCGGCTTCAGCTTATTATCATTTCCAAAGATCCATTACCCAAAGACTTAGTTAAACAATATAAATGTACAAAAAACTGTAAGACTAAAGCTTGTTCTTGTAGGAAAAAATATGTCACTTGTGTACCTTCATGTGGTTGTAACATAGAACAGTGTCAGAATTCTTATGATTGAATAAATGTGTGATAATAATATGCAGTATTAAATAAATGTTCTTTAATAAAAATCAAACGTATTCGATACTATTTCCCTTTTAGATTTTCCTGCACTCTATTCGTACAATTTTGAATTAATTAAATAAAATTATTATGAATTATGAAATTTAAATAATCAATTTTTACATTATTTTATGAGTAAATAGTACTTAGAATGCTAAATTCAAAGAACATTAGCTGAAGCCGCTAGACGAAATAGCGAATCCGCGTATGAGCTCATAGCGCTTTATTAACAATTAAAAAACAAGGCTTTAGAATAATGAGAGTCCCAAAAAGTCTTCAGCATCTCGTAGGGGGATGTTTAAACTTTAATTTAGGTACCTGGCAACATCAAAAATAACAATTTTTAACCCGGAATCGGCCGTTAAAAATCGTCATTTTCGCATTTTTAGCAACTTAACTTCATTATAACTTTAAAACTATCAATTTTAGAAGCATAGTGCATAGAAACTTTTTGTTTATAATGTGCCAAGAAACCTAAAAAAATGTTTCCCGGACTGAAAAAAATAATTTTTACAATTTGTTTTAAAAAAGTTTGTTTAAACAAATGGGCACCAGATTTCCGGCCGGCATCATCTTGATTCATGTTAAGGAACATCTTACGAATCTGAATATGCAAAAAAATCGAGTCGGAAAATTTCTCACACGAATGCGAGGTTTTCGCCTTGTCTGTTTGGCGTTTTAGGACACAAAAAAAAACGTTAATGTTCAGGTGAATAAAAATGTAGTTAAGTGTGCCAACATACAGGGTGTCCTCAGTTCGGGTTGTCTATACCTGAAATGGATACAAAATTTCAATTGTTAATTGTCAAAAAAAAATCATTCTTCATAAAAATTTTTGCTTGTCCAGAATCCCTTGGCAAGATAGTCATTTGTTCAATTTAATGTACAGGGTGTTCAAAAATTTGGAAAAAGTACCTTAAATCTTAACGCTACGTGAAAAAGTAATGGGGAAAAGTTGCTTGGAATTAAATTTTATGTTTAAATATGAAAGCATGGCCTTTTAGTTAATACTCGACATTCTCAGATATTCTAGAACCCTACTTATTTTTTAATACTTTCGGAGAAGCCATTCTATTTAAAAAATATTTCTTTATTGAAAAACAGATACACATGTTCGCATATTTAATTTTTATACAGGGGGATCAAACACCTCAAAAACATTAATCCAATATATATTTTGAGAACACAGCAGAATCAGTACCTATGTACGCGCCAATACAAAACTATTCTACATGAAGTCCGCCAAGTTCAACACACCTCTCCAATCTTTTTCTAAATGCAGCGTAGGTTGAATGTATCATTTCTTCATTTACTTGGGCAACAACTTCAATTATCCTGCTTTTCAAGAAATCAACATTGTAATACACTGGTTCTCTGAACACTCTTTCTTTCAAGAAGTATCAATGTGCATCTGTTTTTCAATAAAGCAATATTTTTTAAATAGAATGGCTTCTCCGAAAGTATTAAAAAATAAGTAGAGTCCTAGAATATCCCAGAATGTCGAGTATTAACTAGAGGCCGTGCTTTCATATTTAAACATAAAATTTAAAAACGGAAATTGAAGTCCCGTTTCATCTAACAAAGTACTACAATATTCATATAGATGTCGCTACAGGAAATACGTTTATAGTAAAAATAGTACGATTATTTCATTCATTCAAATTCCGGCAAAACACATCTAAAAAAATAAACGAGAAAATGCCAGGTGCCAGCACACGTGCACTATAATGAGTTGTCCGGCCTATACGTCCATCCCACTCTCTTGCTATCTCGTAACTGCATATGAAAAGAGAAGGGTAATAAAATAATAAAAACTGGAATTTGGGGCCGCCGATTCTTTGTTCTGAAAATATTTCTATTTTCTATCTTCTACATGTTATTATGTACATATTTACAAAAAAGGAGGATGGCAAGTGGTTGTACAAATTTATAATATTTGCAGCCAACTAAAAGTTTTATTTCATATTATTTTCTACATTTTAGTACTTATATGGATTCGGACCAGAGTAGGTGCGAATGTAATTATTTCTTGTATGGATCTTTGAGCTGTTATCTTTTATTGTTGCGTTGTGGCTGCGAAATATTTTATTTGTGGAGTTTACTATTTTTTATATGAAGGAAAAAACATTAACAGAGTAAGTATTACAATTTGCTAGGCATAGTTGTACTTAGTACTAAATTCAAGTAAATAATAGATATTAAAAATAAATATGTAGGTATATTGTATTTGATTATTTGAAAATAAAAATTACATATGCGACAATGGACTTTCTGCTTACTTAGCCGTAATATAAATATGGCATATTGTCGTTGCAATGCACATACAGGCTGTTCCAATAGTGTGACAAAGTTTATAATTATTTTCAGTTATAGTTGTATAGGGCAAAATCTTCAGGCCAAAAACAAGATTTTCTGAACGTTTAATTCGGTCTGAAAATAATGAATAATGGAAATAATAATAAAATGTGAATGCGAGCAAGTAACTTTTTTCGTATCACTACTACAGGCAGTTATACTAAACTTTATCGCACTATTGTGGCACCCTATATATGATTAGATATATCATTATGGTAAATCAAAAGCATAATAGGTAAAAATGTATAATTATCTATGTTTATAACAAATATTATCTAGTAAAATTCTTTTCTTACTTTCAGATACAGAGACAGTTAAATATAACCAGAAGAAGTATATATGTTATTTCGTAATATATCTAGAGTGGTGAAAACAACCCGCTCTATGTAGAACAAATTAAGAAAGATGAAGAACTATGGAAAAAATCAATGGCAACAAATTTGGAACAATTTTATAAAAATTGTATACTACCAGAAATAATATACAAAAATATTCCACAGGGAAAAAGATGTATGGATCCAGAATATATTATAGAAGCTCAAATTAATAAAAAGAAATAATTTTATTCTATGATTTTTTATATTTTTTCCTGTTCTACTGTACCTATTCTATTTATTTCTTTATTACTTTCATTTATTTAAATATTTATTAAACTACACTGTTCCACAGAATTTCTGTTTATATTGGAGGTATTAAAGTACCTACAACTATTTTTTCAAGTGAAGTGAACTGAATACCTTTTTCTCATAAAAAAAATTTAATCTCAAATCGTCTTTTTGTACATAATTCTTTACACATTTTTTGGACAAAATAAGTATATCGTACATATTTTTTATATTTTCTCATTATTATGTATATTCACAATTAAAATTCTATTTATATTAATGTGCGAATTTTTTTTTATCAAGAATTACTTAATATTAATTAATAAAAATATATAGTAAGCCGCTTTATTCACAAATCGTAATTATAACATAACTTTCCGTTATGAAAAACTTTTATTATTAACATTTTTTTATATTATCAAAAACAAAAGCAGTTTATTCTTCAACGTTATTAATTTTGTTAAATTTCTGATCACCCTGTATATATATAAATTACAGTTCTTCATGACAAACATATTCAATTAAAAAGCAAAATATTTTTTGTCACGAATTACTTTTTCTAGTAGAATAGAAAATAAAAATGTTTTCCCTCTTATCCACTAACCGTAGATACTAATATAGGTATATTAATTATGAATTATGGTCTTAAATAAACTAAAAATTGCTTATATTTCATATTTTCTAAAATTATATGAGTAGTAGTAGTATGGACTTGCACTGTTACTTATATACTTATACTTTTATACAAAAATATATCTAAAATGATCATGACATTCTTTAAATATTTACGTATCAATTAACAGAAACCATGACTACCAAGTCAGAATCAGGTTATACCAAATTAACCACATACAGCAGCTATTCGTTAAAAATAACCCGAGTCCATTCATAAATAAATTTTTACTAGTGCGACATCTATTACAAATCAAGCGAATTAAAATTCGGAGATAATGCTATTCATGAATGAATATTTTTTAATAATTTTATTCCAATATAACTTTTTAAATAATAAAGTGATGAACAAACTATGAAATAAAGTCTAATCAGTTTATTTATTTAAAGACAACGATATAAAAAATTGCATAATTGTATAATACTATGAAGAAATAATCGTTTCTTTGTAAAAGTCCAAAAAACCTTCATATTTAGAAATTAATTCCTCACGAATTATTTACCTGTCCCAATTAATTTTTGCTTTACTGTCTTCGTTTATATTTTGCCAAATGTGATGAAATTTTACTACTTTCTTCCATTGCTTTAAAAAGATATATTGGAATAAAAAAGGGCTGTTTTCTACCATTTTTCGGTATAATTTAGGCAACCAGAAATGCATCAGTTTCCAACCTTAATTCCAAGCAACTTTTCCCCATTACTTTTTCACGTAGCGTTAAGATTTAAGGTACTTTATTCTTCTCTGTTTTTACCTTTTCCAAATTTTTGAACACCCTGTACATTAAATTGAACAAATGACTATCTTGCCAAGGGATTCTGGACAAGCAAACATTTTTATGAAGAATGATTTTTTTTGACAACTGAAATTTTGTATCCATTTCTGGTATAGGCAACCCGAACTGGGGACACCCTGTATAGGTACAGGGAGACTCGTACTGAGAAATGATCAAAATTGTATTACAGTTTCTTTATAAACTTTTGTTACGAATTTGATAGAAACATTTTTTTTTGAATTCTTATTTAAACATTATTTGGTTTAACTTGTTTTTTATTAAAAACAATTTTAAGAAAAAATATTTTTAATTTTTTCTAATTTCCTTCAATAATTGTAGAAAATAGACTTGAAAGGCCATTCTTGTGATGCAGATAACTTGTTTTTATTGCTGAAAAAATATCACCCGATACCCATGTTGCAAAATCGCAGTAATTTCCACCAGTCTTTCTAATTCACTTCGAGCGGTTGTCCACAGATGGCGCGAGCGTTCGGTATTCACTCGTTCCCAGGGTCCTCGGATTTTACACGGCCGTCCGCACAAGGATGTGGTAGCTTGGACGGGCGTGATTTTATTGTTCTAGCCGTGAGACGTCGTGCGTAGATTATTCATCTGCGAGGAACATTATTGGGTGCTCAGTTTCTTTAGTAGTTTATAGCTTATAGTTTAGATTAAATTGGTGATAAATTCACGCTGAGGTGAACAAACCGATCCCCGGCTTATTTATGGTGTGCTATGCGAAGTCAATTTCAATTCAATTCCTCTCTTGTACCGTGGAATATATTATATTCGATGAAATCATGAAAAATTTCTATTATATATGATGTGGTTATTAACGTTACGTGCCTTCAACGGTCTCTCTGCGGTAAATGGACTGCAAAATCTGTATGCTTTATGGTTTTACAGCTTTTCAAATCAGTTTTACTTTAAACATGAAGTTGATTTATTTAATTGACATTTACAATTTCGTCAAAAAAATTAGACGTCTTTACCTTTTCTAAATTTTTTAAGGGAAGGAAATTTTTGATTGTGATCTAAATTATGCAGAGTGACTGGAACAAATTCTGTAACTTGATAAATAAAGATTTGTCGCAAAATTTTTTATTTTCAGTAATTTGAAGTAATTTCTATGAAGGTGTCTTAATCTGGAGAAATTTGGATTTTTTCTTATAGTCCAGGCTGTATCATTCGATTTTTTTTCATAATCTTACTAAAAAATAACCCTTGAAACATATCCGCAAGTTGCCAGACGTTACTAATGGTCAAAAATTGTTTAAACAATTGTTTTAAACAAATCCGTAATTTTCAATTTTTAAGCTTTTTGGGGTATCCTGAACAAAAAAGTTCCTATGCAACTTTTCTCTAAAATCTACCCTTTTCGAGATATTAACGATTTTTGGTTCGAGAAAACGCGATTTTAACCATTTTCAACGTCAATAAACTATATCTGTACCTCAGAGCTAAACTGTATTAACTCCATTTTTTACGAAAATGGGATTATTTGACAGCCCAACACAGTTTCTTATGCTCTTTCACGTGCTAAACAGTAATAACTCCCACTCATGATATTTTCGAAATCAAAAGTGTTGTTGGTTTATTTAAACTTTAGTTTTTTATGAATATTATTTGAAGTTTATATTTTTAAACATATTTATTGAATGTAGTTTATTTATTGTTTTGTTGTTTGTACTATTTCAGTAAAAAAAAATAAACTGGTAGTTTTTATTAGTATTATCCTCAGTATTATCGCACAATTAGTAGATATTATAATATAAATACCCTAAATCATGTTTGTGCCAAATAGTTTTAACTCCATATTTTCGAAAAAAAATACGAATAGAAAATTATTCTTTAAATTATAATAAATAATATTAAAATAGACGTACAACTTCACATCACATTAATTTTTTTATTAAGGAGAAGTAAGAGTTCGAAGTTATGGAATGATAAGCAAAATTTAAATCTTTAAATCTCTCCCTTGTAAAATTTCATTATTGGCACTTAATACAGTTTAGCTCTGAGGTACAGATATAGACTAGGCGGTATCTGTTTTGGTTTGGGTTAGTCGTATATCCACGGAGATTTTTGCCTTTTCGGTTTTCAAATATCACTAGAAATGAAAATTTTTCTATGCGCATAAAAAAAACGTGGACTTAACTTTTGGCGGCACAATATGTTAAAAAAATTCGAAATAATTTCATATTTTTCTTCCTATTTAATTAGGTATGTATCTTTTCAGAAGTTGATTTTAGGCGATAATGGAGGAGGAAAAAAAGTTTTGTAATTAAATTTTTTATAAAACATGACTAGTTACAAATCGAATGAATCATGATTATTATGGTAAAAATCGAAAAAATCGCAAAAATGGGTTTAAAAAATAATACTTTTTAGGGATTTTTTTTGGGATATTTAAATTGGGTATAGGACCTTTATACTTGGCTCAAGAAAACTTCATGTTATGTAGAATTATCACACCAAATTTCATCAAAATCGGTTCTATAGATTTTACATAATAATTTTGCAATCCAGATTTTGAAAAGAAATTGCCAATTTTCCAAATTTTGCACAGCAAAAACCAAGGAGCTTAGATACTTGAAAATTTAATCACATATAGAAGGGCTCTCAAGCTTTCAAACTTTTTTTGAAAAATTCGAATCCGTCAATTATAGAACCGATTTTGATGAAATTTTTACATAACATGAAGATTTCTTGAGCCAAGTATAAAGGTCCTATACCCAATTTAAATACCCCAAAAAAAATCCCTAAAAAGTATTGTTTTTTAACCCCATTCTTGCGATTTTTTCGATTTTTACCATAATAATATGACATTTTTCGAATTTTTTTAACATATTTTGCCGCCAAAAGTTAAGCTCACGTTTTTTTTTATGCGCATAGAAAAATTTTCATTTCTAGTGATATTTGAAAGCCAAAAAGCCAAAAATCTCCATGGATATACGATTCACCCAAATATGGCTTTTTGAAATCGTCTGGACTAATATTAAAATTGCAATGTTTAATGTTGCCAAAATTCTTAAATAATCTTTGAACATCCCTTAACAAAAATCCGAAGAGCCGGCATATTTTATTCTGATTCTGATGATTTGTTTTTTTTATTGTTAATAAGACGCGCGTGCCGTGTTTTTTTGCATATTCAACTGACTTCGGAAGGACTATACCTAATCGGCAAGGAAAAATAATTTATTTTTTTGCTCGTAAACCATTAAGTAAACGAAAAAATGGGAAGAGTAAAGAAGTTTCTAAATGAAATGTAGTATTAAAAGTATTTAGTAGTATTTCCTGTTGGAATTGGCTAACGTAGAAAAATGTTGTGAGAGAAATAAACCAAGAGGTGCTAATTTCTTTCATTCAAATACATAAACTAGAAAAAAAGGCTACCAAAAAATATACATAGTTGTTTCACGTTTTCGTGAAAAAAAATAAAAGCTAATTTTTTCGGCTATTTTTAGATTTAAATATTTTCTCAGGGAGGGCTCAAATCAAAAACATATATTGGAAGTACCCCCTCCCCCTAAAATTACTTTTTAAACACCTTAAAATATTTGCACATCATTATGAAACACCCTGTGTAATAGGTATCAAAATAAACTACATTAAATGTTTTGTTTTTGTAAAATCTGAAATATTTGCCTATCTTTGGTACTTTTTTCTTGACTTTGCCACATATTTATTACGTAGGTACTTAAGACTGGCGTTCTGTAAATAAACAAGAAATCGCACTTTTTGTGATACAATAATAGAACAAGTAGACCCATCCAGGAAGTGACGAAACGTAACGCTAAATTTTGATTCGAAATGATTCTTTTACGTAGGATTCTGCCAAAAGTGGTGTATTTTCTATGCATTTTCACCATAAACTCGTCGGTTTCATGCGCTATTCTTTTCCTGAAATTAATAAATAAGGAATACATTTTTGTACCTACAGCAATTTATTTACTTATCGCTTCCTCAGTTCCCATAATAAATGAAAATGTTTAATAACGTATGTATTCGTTCTGTGATGATACTCGAATAACAATATAATTTTACAAATACTCACAGAAATTTACTCACTCAGCTCTTAAACAGACTGTGTTTTTAACTAAGCCATTTGTGCAGTATAGAATGGCTTTTTACGCTTGTGTTTCTTATAGCTAATGTTAAATATCTAATAAATAAACCATAATATTTGTCAAAAATACAGCAAGTACAAAGACGTACCCAAGTTAACCAGTGAGAATATTGTTTTTAGCCAGCCATCTGTCTAATGACTCAGGAAGTACCGTATCTATACAGACAGCATAATTTCAATACAACGTTTATTATTTTAAATTCCTTTTTATCTGCCTCAGTTCATAAAATATTTGTTTTAAAATGTTATAAAGTATTTTGATTTTCACAAGATATACAGGGTGTTAAAAAAGAGTGTAAAATATTTAAGGAGGTAACAGTATGAACCAAAATAAGCAGAAAAGTCCCAATAAACATGGGTCCGCAAAGTAACGGTTGCGGAGATATGGAATGTTTTATGTTTTTAGCCCCTTTTTTTATTTTGCAAAAACGTTGTGTATTTTCTTATAATAGTTGGTTGATGTTTAGTGAAATAAACAGTACGTATTTGACAGTTGTTCTCAGTGCACAAGTTTTCTTTCGCTATGGCTGGTTACTCTAACGCAGAATTAACAGACATGCATTTCATGTATGGTCGTGCTAATGGGAACGCCACCGAAGCGCGACGTCTTTATGTTGACGCTTATCCAAATCGCCAGATTCCTTCACAACGCATGTTTGGAAGAATTCACCAAAGATTGCGTGATACCGGTTCCTTGAGCAAACAGTGCCATTTATCCGGAAGACCAAGGTCGGTATCCACTCCTAGAGCAGAAGAAGAAATTCTAGCACTGGTAGAGCAGAATCCAGGTACGAGTGTGCGGAGAATATCAGCCGAGGTAGGAATTAGTGGTCCTCTTGTTTGGAGAATCCTTCACGAGCAACTGCTTTATCCATACCATGTGCAACGAGTACAGGCCTTAAATCCAATAAATGATCATCAAGCACGTTTGGTTTTTTGCCGCTGGTTTCTACGTCATGATGCTGAAGACCCTCGTTTTCTTGCAAACATTCTTTTTACTGATGAGGCCGGGTTCACAAGAAATGGAGTGTTTAATTTTCACAATACGCATATTTGGGCCGACGAAAATCCTCATGCTCTAATAGAATCTGGACATCAGGCACGTTTTTCATTAAACATTTGGATGGGTATTGTAGGTGACAGGTTTCTAGGTCCTGTTGTTTTACCAAACCGATTAACAGGCGCTGCTTACCTCAACTTTCTGCAGAACACACTGTATGAGTTTTTGGAAGACATTCCTTTGAATCAGAGGCAACAAATGTGGTTCCAGCATGATGGTGCTCCAGCTCATTTTTCCATGGCCGTTAGAGAGCATTTACACCAAACTTTTCCACATAGATGGGTAGGAAGGGCCGGACCTGTTTTATGGCCTCCAAGATCGCCTGATCTGAACCCTCTAGATTTCTTTGTTTGGGGATATTTGAAGACATTAGTGTATGGTACTCCTGTAAATAGCCTGGAAGAGCTGCAGCTACGGATTAATCAAAAGTGTCAAGAAATCCAAACCAAGGAGGGTGTTTTCGAAAGAGTTCGAATATCGTTGAGACGAAGATGTCGTGCCTGCTTGGAAATGGACGGAGGGCACTTTGAACATCTTCTGTAACTTTGTTTTTTGTTTGTTAAAAGCTTCCTTTGTCGGTTTATTCCTAATAAAATAAAATGTTTGAAAAACGAATAGTGGTCCATATCTCCGCAACCGTTACTTTGCGGACCCATGTTTATTAAGACTTTCCTGCTTATTTTGGTTCATACTATTACCTCCTGAAATATTTTACACTCCTTTTTTAACACCCTGTAGAGTTCTTACTTTGTTACTTCACTTAAAACATATACTGAGACATTATATTGTCTTCATATTTAAGATAGTCAGGATTTAAATAGGTACACACATTTATTTAGGTACTTTTCAAAATTTCATATAGGCTTATATTTTTGGTTCAAATAAATATCGACATACCACTTTTTGTTTTTTTAATCTTACAACCAATTCTACTTCATGTTCCTAAAACTTGAACAATATGGGATACCTTAGAATAAAATATTATTTCCACAAAATTTGTATTTCTTCTAAATAGAATTGTGTTGATTCGGTATTAGATAATTTGTTCGTTATTTATTAACTTCCAATTCTACGTGTCTATCGTACGTCTCTAATATTAACAATATTGGTTATTTCATTACTGCATATTTGGTCTCTATGCTCGTCATAATGTTTCTATACCAATATAGACGTAAGACGACCTATTCTGGGTCTCCAAGTTGCAGATATATTGCTTGCCAATGAATTTTGATAATTTCAATTCAAGTCCAATCAAAGGAAATACCTCATTATCTTCTTTCATTCTACTTTTTATTGACGGCAGGTGAAAACTTTTTTCAAGTAATATTTATTTGAAATACAATAATCTTAAGACAATTCTGATAAAGAAGTATTTAATGAAAAGATTATGTTCTTTTATGATTTGTTTACAGTGTTAAAAGTTAGTTACACCTGTTAAAAAAAACCGTGAATATACAGAAGGCTTAGTTGTATTACAGCAGGATTATTGACTACATCACCTGGTCATTATTTTTCATAATAAACAATTAATAAAAACAGACAGAACAATGACATATAAAACATCCGTTATATTATAGTAATAATTTTCAGATAATTAGCTAATCTATTATTCATAATTATTTCTTG
The DNA here is from genome assembly GCF_000390285.2 of Anoplophora glabripennis. Lineage (NCBI taxonomy): Eukaryota > Metazoa > Arthropoda > Insecta > Coleoptera > Cerambycidae > Anoplophora > Anoplophora glabripennis. Next base: position 313,636 of record NW_019416257.1, on the reverse strand, counting down.
GGTGTCAATAGCCTCTACAGGCTCATGCCACGTCCTGCGATAAATGAATCAATGCCCTTTGGGAAATGGTTAATCGTCCCTTTATTTACTGGGAATGTTGCTTGGGTTATGGCAGAAAAAAACCTGCAGAGTTTTTATTTAACACGTTTATCTTTATATAAAAAAAGAACGGTTAAATATGGAATACAAAAAAGTTTTTATCTAGGATGCTTTGTTAAAAAGATACAGGGTGTTAAACTTCAAACAATATTTTTATTTTTTTTAAATAATTTAAAAACTAGTAAGTGAAATAATTCGAAATTGGGCACATATAAATATTGTCCAAAATCTGAGGGCATATTTTTCTAAATAAAATAGTACGCCACTGCTTTACGGTAACAACCATGATATTTTCGGTATTTTCTATTACTTTCTACAAATTACTACTCTTTTATGTTTTTCGAAAAGTCTGATTTTCGAGTAAAACTTAAACAACGAACGGAAACACACTTCGATATTCGAATAAAGTGCGGTTTAAAATTACATAGTAGGCTGAGATAGAAACATTGACATTCTGAGCAGTTAGAAGAAAGAATAAATAATGATTTTCAGAAGATTCAAGCAACAATAAATTTCGAACAAATTACATGTTTGCTACTAAAAAGATGTCGGGTCTGTGTTCGTGGAAATAGAGGTATTTTTGAGCACTTACTCAAATAAAATCATTAAAATTATGACTAATGTCATTAATTTCTTTATTCGAATAAATAACTGAATGATTAGTGCTTGTCATGTCATTTACGTAAAAGTGTTTTCAGTTGGTTTTTTAAGTTTTACTCGAAAATTAGGCTTTTTTCGAAAAACATAGAAGAGTAGTAATTTGTAGAAAATTGAAAGACGATTCAGAAAATATTACGGTTGTTACCGTAAAGCAGTGGCGTACTATTTTATTCAGAAAAGTATGCGAAATAATGAGTGAGCGAGCAGGGAATGATCCACAGTTCCTTTTTAACTGTTTTTCTGATGAATGCATGAATGTACACTGAAAAAAGGATTTATTTGGACTAAATAAATATCCTTTGCCATGAACTAATCCTAGTTTTGGATATTGCCTAGCTTATATAGTGTGAATTGTAACTAATAATAAGTTCATAGTTTTGTAATAAATCTTATTTGAATGTTAATTTATTTTTACTGTAATATTACATTTCGCATCTTTATTATTAATCTACATATTTTAAGATGTAGATGACATAAGATTATTAGAAATATATCTTAGCTTAATGTGAACTAACAGTTTTTCAGTGAAAATAGGTTATTTTAATATTAATAAATCAATGGTTTATAAAAAGTGAATTGTATTTTACACTAATATTGGACGTATTTCATTCTTGATTAGTCTGAAAATTATTTACTTTCTCAAATTGAATTAAACTGATAATTAGATAACTTATCTAACTATAAGTTTATAATTAAATTTGAAAAGGTACATAGTGCAGACCTACTAATAGAAAAAGCACATACTAGTATATACGACACTTTTATTCGAACATTTCATTTTTGCTAAAATTTAATTTTAAGACTTAAATATATCGTTCAAAACTGCGTGTCATAGTTATTGACAGTTTAATGATTAAAAACAATTTTCGGATTTTTAAATTGGGTTTTATTATAAATTTATGAAACTACAACAGCAACACTATGTCCTTATCTAAAACTGACTTCTTGACGATTATTACTTGTTTCGCCCTAGCTTCTACAGTTTCGGAACACAGCACTCTGTAACTATATGCACATGTTATATTATGAATATGATCTAAGAACAACAAGAAACACTACCTTTTGATATAGTTATACTAGCCTACTGAACTACACAATTCACTACTGGCATCTTGCACACATAGTCGCCCTGATGGCAAAGATACGACTGTCAAGGGAGAACATAATTTGGTCACGTGATTGGAGTAATTTTTAAATTATATTTTTTAATATTGATTTGATAATAGTTTTAAACTACATAAAAATTTAATTTTTATAACCAGCTGGTTCACATTTAAGAAATTATATATTTGGAATAATTTTCCTTTAGAGTTTAATTGTAACGTTTGATAGGCCAATACAAAATAATATTTATTAAATAAAAACGAATATAAATTTGTATTAAAAATGTATTCTTTTAATTCGCCTAACAAATATTCTAAAATCATAAATGGTTATATTATATCTAATTTATTAATTATAGACAAATCTATTGCAAACTGTTTCTTTTTTTAATTCAAACAAATCAAATGACTTGTATTGAATGTAACTGGTTTAACTCAATGTAACCAGCATAAATGTAAATTAACTGCATTCAAAACAACCGATTGCTTTAATAGAAAGTAATTGTTTTTTCAGTGTATGGAAGCGGGCGGTCATCAGTTTGAACATTTAAAATTTAAATAAATTAAAATTTTTTTCAAAGTATGGGGCGGAATTATAAAATTTAAGGTCTGTTGTAAAGAGAATTGCTGAATGAGCTTTCAAAAGAAATATTACTCAACCCCCAATGCCATTTAAATATTTTGGGGTGATTCTTACCCTAGCTTGGGGGGGTGTAAGTGGCGGAGTCAAAAATACCAGCAAAGAATGTCTCCCTTTAATCTGAAATCGACGGGTCTGAGCGTTTTTCTACAATCTTAACGCAGTACCTGAAAATGGCTCTGTTTCGTTTTCATTTGGCCACCTTGTATAACTCTCATAGGTTTAAAATGGAATGTGAAATATTATTCCATATTAGTATGTTAAAGTGGTATGTCATTCCATATTAGAGCTGAAAGGTGTTAGTTTTATTTCAAAAAGAAAGAGCACATGTATCATGGTTAATGCCTATTACCCTGAACTTTTTTATTTGTTTTTCTTTTCGATAATCCTTAAAATTATTAAAATCTTCAATAACAGGCATTGATTGTTTATTATTCGAACCATAAATACTGTGTTTATAATAAAAAAACTAAAGATTAAGTAAATAAATGTAGGCGTTCCTCATCATCTGATATTTAAAATTATGTGTCTAACTTAAATTGCATTCTAAAGTATAAATATCTACTTATATTTTTCACACTTCAGAAGTTTATTCTAGGAAAACTGTTACAAGCAGAGAAATGGTCTGCCAAACAGTTTTAGAAGTTAAACACATACTTTCGGTCTATATATTAATTGCTAGATTTCCAGTTAATTTATCAGAATAGAAGTTTTCCACCAAACAATTTTCAAAGTGAGGCATATATTTATCACTGCGCAAATCTTTGAAATACTTATAAATTTTTCACGTTTGAAAGGAAATGCAGCTTATAGCAATGAGTGGGTAAAGACAAACATGTGTTTTTAATAGATTTGGGCCTACATGTCAAAAATCTAGTAAAAACAAATTGGGTTTTAATAAATGTGTTGTATTTTTCTTCAGTTATTTTTGTGAGTGGGTACTTACTATTAAAAATAAACTTTTAAGTTTAGAAAACAAAACGATGTATCAAGATGCGGATAATTTGTTTAAACCTCTTTTTTGTTCTTTCTGAGATATATGTTTCTGCGAAATTTATTATTAGCAATATGTTTAAAGCAAAACCGTACGTATTCCGAAATTATTACCACGGATGTTATTATTCTGAATATTATTTTATTCAAAATATGGTCATGTGTAAGTGCAATTCACATCCTATACTTACTTTATAAGGAACCAAATAAAACTGTTATAAATCTCAAACTTACACTTAAGTGTTGATCTTTTCAGAATTTATACATACGGAAATAATCCAACACTGGTAAAGTTCTATTCATTCAATCAGAATTAACTATTTTTACTCTATTGTAAAGAAAATCGAGGTATGCAAAATACATGTAATCCAACAGACAACACTGTAAAAAACAGGCTTTAGCCGGCGGCGGCGGGTCTCAGCCAGCGGGTCTCAGCCAGGACAGGAGGAAGCCTCGCGAAGTGAATTAATCTCAACACTGTATATCCTAATTAATCATTTACGAGTGATTTATTTTTGCGCTCAATATTTAGTTAATTAAAAACCAAGTCTGAGTAAAAAAATGACTCAATAATAGTTAAATTTAAATCATATTAGAGATAAAGTCAACTCTAAATTGGTTTTATATACTTCGAATAGAGTCAAAAGTCACTGAATTGATAGTTAGCAGCAACTCGGATTTGAGTAAAACTCGCTCATTTCTGATGCAATAGTTTCACTCATTTGTACTCATGGACAGAAACTGATACATTATTAAGTAAAATTGAGTGAAATTTGAGTGAAATTTTTTTACAGTGACGATTCCTAACTGTCGATATTGCGGAGAACAGCCAACAACTACTCTATGCCTCAACTAGCATTGAACTACACCAACAATATCTAGTAAATAGCTAATAATTAATAATCATCTAAAATAAAAACTATGTCTAAATATAATAAATACGAAATTGATGTCATCAACAATTTGAAAACGGCGTCCTTTCAGCTCTGATTTTAATTTCGGAAATAAGAAAAAATCGCACGGAGCCAGGTCTGGCTAGTAAGGAGGGTGCTGGTGCATTGTCATGGTGCAAGAACTATAAGTTGTCTCGCCGCAACTCTGGTCTCTTCGCGGATTTTTTCACGTAACCGCTGTAAAACACGGTTCACTGTTTATCCTGAGGAAAGTCGAAAATTTTGTATAAAAAGTACAAAATAATACGTAGAACAAATGTGGAAATAAAAATACTCTTTGTAGCAACTGTTCTTTTATGTGACGATAGAGTAAATTATTCCCGAAAAAAAGAAAATATTCTTAAGTTTATGTTACTATATACCTTTCCATAAAAATAATTTCGAAAAATTCTAATATAAGTATAATATTGAGTTGAATATATATATATAATATATATAATATAAAATTTTGAGGTAGGTATACCTACTTAAATTTACATCATATACTTTTGACAAGAAATCAAAAGTTATTTCATTGAAATCGCATATATTTTATGGTGTCAATTTTTTAAATTCTATAAACTATAAACAGGAAAATAGCTCCTAAATTAAATGAACGCCTAAGTAGGTTTTGTAGGTATTTGGTTTCTAAAAAATCGTTATAAATGTCTCTGGTATATCCATTGTTATATTTTCCAGCCAAAATTTATATTGACATAAAAGCTCTCTAAGGTAATCCCTGGTCAATTCAATTAAACAAATACCATTGTTAAGTGTTATCTAAATCTCCGCTACTGTAGGTATATGAAGGTTTTAGGCTACAATAAACAGTTTGTAAGTTTATGATCATCCTCTTCCCTAAATTTAATCTCTAAAGTGCCTGAACTGAGTCAATATTGAGCATTTTGACAATTTTGCTCATTCTTGATAATAAGTATTGGAACCAAAACTGATTCTTTCACTAATAAAATTTTAGTTGTACTCATATTAATAGAGTGAAAATTTCACTTAATCGGATGTGGACAGACATTGAAACATTACTGAGTGAAATTGAGTGAAATTAAGTCAATTTTTTTACAGTGTATTGAAAGGAATTTCTCATGTTTCTTGACGTCTTTTTTGACGTCATTTGACTTCAGTGTAGATTATTCGCACGCGATTTTCTTAAGTCTGGCGTTTTACAGACAAGAAATCGCACTTTTAGTTAAGACAATGATTGAACAAGATAGAGATATAGATAGTGTACTAATTTATACGACATAAGTATTTCTGCAACTGATTGGTAAATGTGAACTGGTAATTTGTTGCTACTGGATCTTTATTAACACAAAAATCTCTAAATATTTATCATATACTGATCATTTGTAATACCTATCTTCTAAAAAACAACTTGCAGACCTGTGACTAATGATGAATCCTCATCACAGTCGAAGATCATCCAACTCTGAAGCATTTTTAAATGGACTATTCTTACAAAATAAAGTAACTTAAAGATTATTACAGAAATTTGAACAATTTTAGGGTTATCTACTTATATTGGGAAAGATATGTTTAGTAAGGCAAAAATGAAAATACCAAAGTTTATTTATTATTATGTAGGTATATTTATATGAAAACTTCAGAGACCAACTGATAGAATCCCATCGATTGTAAATAGTTAAGGTAGTTGTCATGAATTCCAAAGTATTAATAAGTGCCAAGTGAAATCTATTAGATCATGCTTATTTTAATAACATACACATTTCCGAAGGAATTCGATATGCTGATGAACACGATCATGGTAGTATAAGTTCATGACTTGTCGATGAATTTTTGGAGGAAAGTGAAATTTTTGGGTGAAAACTGGCCTAAATAATACGAAAATACATTTGGACATAATATTTGGACAATATTTAGGAAAAAATCAGTGATATTTGGACCAGTTTTTACCCAAATAGTGGATTTTCTGAGAAATATCCAGATCATGGGTAAATTTTAAATACTATTGGCATTGTATTCAGCGTCTTAGAAAATCTGATATGTGAATAAAAATGATATATTTGGACAAAAGTCAGTTTTGACTCATATTTGGGCGGTTTCACCCAAAAATTTCACATTTCTCCGAAATTCATCGACAAGTCATGAATTTGAACTACAGTATCGTGTTCAGAGCATCGAATTCCTTCGGAAATTGTGTGTCTCTTGGGTATGGACTTTTTTATGTGCGCCTGTTTAATTTATAGGAAATATTCCAGCATTATAAAAAACTATGATCTAATTCAGTCTAATTCAAATATTGTCAATTAGACACTAAGGCGACGGTAAAATTTTGCTAGATGATTTACAGAGAAAATATGTACTTGATGGTTTCATTTAAAAATAACCTAAATCATTCTATAAGTGGATCAAAGATAGATATTTTTTCTGAAGTAGGTGGATACAATACATGTGTTAAAGCTATTTTACATTGACAATTTATTGATGAATTAATTCATGAAGTCGCTTCATCAAGAAATTGGACAAGTGTAATGCACCAAATCTGCTGTTAAATAACTTCATGAATTTATTCAAGTTCTTGACGAATTAGAACATGTTTTAATTTTCGTCAATTTCTTCGTGAAGTTCAGAAATACCAACCCAACAGATTTCCAGCCTCAGATCAGTAATGAGGTTATGTTATTGGAATATGTAAATAATTGTGTACTAGTATTGCATTGTTTTTACTTTTTTGTTACTTACAAAAACTAATGTTTATATTATATGTATCAAAACGGTACCGCTGTTGTATCACTACAACAATTATGAGTGGAAATGTGATATTTTTTAAATTTATTTACTTCATTGACTTGTTGGTAGAGCTGATTCATGTGTCAAAAAACTTGACAAAGTCTGTAGCAGTGTAAAACCACACTGTTTACCAATAAATTCCCCAATTAATTCATGAAGAACTTCGTACATTTGATGATGAATAAATTTGTCAATGTAAAACAGCTACTATGCTCAACTGGGTAGAGAAGATACATCTTTTGTTGCGATGCCTTCAGCGTTAACCCAAAATGGTATTAACAAATATATAATTATTAACAACCTTTTTTATAACTTCGATGAGCATTTATTTCCCTTTTCTTTAGACGAAAATAGTTACGACATCCTAAATATTAGGCGTTCTCTTTAGCGCAAGATGTTATGTATTAATGTAATCAATTTTTAATGCTTAAGTTCTTAAAGAATGATTGTATTTAGAACCAGTAATTCACGGTAAAATAAAATAGTCAACTCCCCATTTTCAATAACTAACCAACTATTTAACTTATTTTAGCAAGTAATGAACAATACATGGTTGAATTTGTCAACGAGTTTCGGCAAAATTAAAACCATAAAATGTCCAAATAGGAACTTCAACCAATTAGTAAGGGAATTAATAAATCAGCAAATGACGCACATCTTACGAACAATTATTATTCACAGCATCAGTTCTGAATCTATTAGTGCCCGTGTCGAATAGAAAAAGCCGTTGCAACGTCATAAAGCAATTAATTAATTTCCACACAAATAAATTTTATAATTACATTAAACCTACGACAATAAAGCGATAGGAGTGTTAATAAAAACAGGCAGTGCCGTTGTTGACACCTTAATTAAAGGAATTAAGTATGCCGTGGCCACGCCCCCCGCGAGTGCGCGCGCACCGCGAGGCGTTACGACGTCAATAATTTAAAAAACAAATGACTAAATGTCAACTAGCCGTCTTGATCTGTAAAAAGGCCTCGGAATAGCCTACAACCTGTTTGTCTTAAAACTTACTATGCCATAAGTGTAATATCCCGGCATTTATCCCACTAAACGGGTTTTTTTAGCCTTAAAGGAGGTGCAAATAAGGGGCGTCGGCCGCAGTCGTATTTCCATTTGTATCCAGCGTTCGCGCCAATCGAGAGGAACCATTAAATCCGAGGGACTTGTCCCGGCTCACCAATCCCCAATCCGGTCGCCCCCACCACCGCCAAGTCCATTTACATTGTCGCCCCTCTACGCCGAAAGCCTCAAGTCCAATGCTCATATCACTTATTAACTCAAGAGATTTGTTGGCGGTAGCACGTAGCACGTTTTTAAGCCTTAAGTGGGCAATCGTTGACACCTCAATCACGATTATTCAAAACGCATATATCCGCGTCAGATACAGATGCCACTCGGGGTCTGATGTCTCGCAGTGTTTCCGGTGTCGTCCGGCAATCGTTCAACTAGGAAGTGGCTCAGTGACTATCCCATCCTATCCGTCGGAAAACCTACTCGAAAGGATACTCGACTCTTCCGATGAAGTTGTCCGTGCACCGGGTGTGATCAGTGATGATGTTGGGGTTCTGTACCAAGACGAAGTATCCGTGCTGGGACACTAGATGTTAGCCAGGCAGAATTTCCATTTCTCCTCGCCGGGAAACTCAACCATGATGCCTCTGGCACCGACACCAATAGTGGCAGTGCCTTCGAAACCAAAGATCGGATTCTCTATTGACTCTATAGTTGGAGGTGCTAGCCAGGGCAGTCCCCCGCACTCCCCCGTGCATTACTCTGAGAGTTCCGCGCCCCTTTCCCCAAGTAGTGACGCGGAAAATAGACTTAATGGCTCGCCCAAGCAGTTCTCGCCCCAAAGATCGCCCGTGGGGTCGCCCAAACCCCCGATTATGGTGCCGGGGATCCCCGCTCACACCCTGGTGCGACCGAATCCTACCTACGACCCCAACTTGGTGCCCAAGAACGGGTTCCTGCAGCCCGAGATGATGCACAATCACGGACAGCACCCCTTCGCTTTGGCGGCGCACTTCCAAGGTGCTGCGTTGGCAGCGGCGTTAAGTTCCGGTCAGCATGGGTTTCCTGGACAGCCGTCGCCGCTTGCTCAACACACGCAACCTAGAGACAGTTATCCCTTGTATCCGTGGCTGCTGTCCAGGCACGGGAGGATATTTCCGCACAGGTTTCCAGGAGGTAGGTGGCTATGAATGAAATCTATATCTTCTGTAGCAAAAATTATTTAACATGTAACTAGTATCGAAATAAATGAAATAGACCCCTGAGTTAGGAAACCGATGTTAAGAAAACGTAGGGACAAAAAAAATTGTACTATACAGGCCTTTATGCTCGTAAAAGCAAATTTGTTATCCATAGCCAACTTTGTGAGTAATCATAAAAAACCGGAAAAGTACCAAAAGTTTGGGGTCGTCTAACTTTTTTATTTTAAGAGATAGAAAAAACTTATTTAAATAAAATTTCATGGAAAAATTGATATTTTTCACCTAGTGCAAACAGATTTTTAAAATATCGTATGTAATTTGTTGCGCCCTCTGCGCGGGCAAAAAAAAATGTCATCGAAGCAGGCTGCGGCTACAAAAATTGCTTGTTCTTTCCTCTTTCAAGCGATGTACTACATGTTGCCTGTATCTTTTATATTTATTACATTTAGACCATGGTCAACTTTATGAGAGATCCATGGATCTCAAATTTGTTTTGACAAGCATCAAAGGCCTGAAAAAATGCAACAAAAAACATATACAGATTTTTGACGTGTATTAAGCGAGATACATAGGAGTGGCCCTCTTATAGTAGACAGCCTGTATATAGCCTCACTATTATTCTATTGTGTGCTAAAATTTCAGTTGGTTTAGTTATTCCATTTTTTAGTTATTAATGAAAATGTTGAAAAAATCACGGTTTTCTGCCTACAAAATTGATAACTCGCCGTAAGTTTTTTATTAATTGATAAAAAAAATCAAATTTTTTTCTGACGATAAGTCGAACTATTGTCTTTAGTACTGTGAAGGTCATTTGTCTCAAAAGCTCTTCTTTTTTTATTTTTAAACAAAACAGAAGGGAGTGATATCTCTGTAAATATTGCGTTCTTTAAAAAAAGAAAAAAATGGACATAGTAAATAACTGTAAATAACAATCTGAAAAAATTTGTTAAAATAATACAGTTGGTTATAAATATGATATTCTTAAAAACAGTATCGGAATGGTCAATTACGTTCACGGTCCGATGTAGGGTATTCAGTATAGACTTTATTTATGTATTATTTTAACAATGTTTTTCATTGTTGTTTACAATTATTTACTACTTGAGTTAGTTTTTTTTCTTTTTTTAAATAATGCATTATTTACGGATTTTCTGTTTTGCTTAAAAATAAAAAAAGAAGAGCTTTTGAGACAAATGACCTTCACAGTACTAAAGAAATAGTTCGACTTATCGTCAGTAAAAATTTGGAATTCTTTTATAAATTAACAAAAAAATTAGGACGAGTTACAGTGAGAAGTATCAATTTTCATTAATAACTAAAAAATGGGAGAATGAAACTAACTGAAATTTTAGCACACAATAGAGGAATAGTGAGGCTATAAAGGGTGTCCCATTAATATTGCGAAAAAATTCAAGGCGAGTTTCCTTGACCAAAAATAAGAAATATTTCCTATAATCCTATGTCCGAAAATGCTTCGTTTTGAAGATACAGGGTGTTGAAATTTAGAGAAAATACAAGGTTTTTACTAATATCTGGAGAACCCTAATTCCGATTTTTTTGAATTTTGGTATGTTTGTTTATAAAAACTGTAGACGTTTTCTGACGTAATTTCATTTATTCTATCTATCCGGGGACTCACTCCTGTTAATATTAATAAGTAAACATGTGAGACGTCACTGCTTTTTCTTAGGTGTCATATTTTTTTCTAATTATGCGACTAAAAATACAACTTTTTTGTTTCTTTACTTTTTTTGATATCTTGCTTCGTTTTCGAGCAAAAAATTAATATCCTTTCATATGCACATTCTTAAGGGCAGTAGAAAACAAAAATAGAAATTCAATGTTTTAGTTATTTACTAATCAACTTTAACAATACATTTGAAGGAAAAACAATGTAACAAGCTGAGAAACAATAACTCGCTGAATAATATTTTTTTAAATAATTAATAATAACAGAAACATAAGAAAAAATATTTAACAAATATCAATGATATGAAAAATACTTTACATATACAGGCGATACAACAGTTGTTGAAAATGTGCACCTTCGACTCTAATACAGTCATCTATCCTACGACACATTGATTGGCGAACCCGTTCAAATATTCCGGCTGTGTATTTCATAGGATGCGACAATGCGATTTCTTAATTCGTCTATGGTTTGCACTGGACTTGTATAAAAATGTTTGAGGTGATCCCAAAGGAAAAATCAAACGAATTTAAGTCGGGAGACCTCAGGGGCCAGGGTTGAGTGCCTCCTCGACTTATCCAGCGCTTTGGATAGATATTGTTCAAATATTCACCTGGAACTAAACTGAAATGGGATGGAGCACCATGGTGCATAAAATACATTTGCAACCTCAATGGCAATGGGATGTCTTCCAAAAGTACGGGCAATTCATCCTCAAGAAAACGGCGATAAACATCTCCAGTAAGCCTTGTTGGTAAAAAAAATGGGCCTATTAAGTGATCTCCCACAATTCCGACCCATACATTAAGTGAAAACTGGTGTTGATGACGGCCTTCTAATATTGCATTTGGGTTCTCCTCCGCCCATACATGATTATTATGGAAGTTCATTATGGCTTTTCTAGAAAAATTCGCCTCTTCCGTGAATAGTACTTCTGCTAAAAATTGAGGATTTTCCCCAATTCTTTGTCGTATCCATCGACATAAATCTAATCTTAAAGGAAAATGAGTCGGTAAAAGTGCCTGAACCCGTTGGATGTGATAAGGGTATAGAAGATTATTTTTTAAAATCCTGAAAATTGTAGAACGACTTGCATTTAAGTTTCTAGCAATCTGTCTGGTACTTGTTGTTGGAGTGTCCTCAATTTCATGAAGTACATCTTCTTCAAATTGTAGGGTTATTGCTGTGCGGGGTCGCCCGTTTCCTGCGGTAAGTTTTCGAAAACTTCCAGTTGCACTAAGACGTTGATGAAGACGGGTGAAGATAGTATGATGAGGAATTATACGATTAGGGTATTTCTGCTCATAGAGGCGCCTGGCGGATAATGCATTACCGTTGGCAAGGCCATAAAGAAAATGCATATCACACATTTCACTATTTGTGTAATTCATTTTGACAAGCAGGAATTGACAACTACACAGGTCAAATACTTATTAAAATCACACACTTAATAAGCTATTAATTTTTTGCTCGAAAACGAAGCAAGATATCAAAAAAAGTAAAAAGACAAATAAGTTGTATTTTTTATCGCATAATTAGAAAAACATATGACACCTAAGAAAAAGCAATGACGTCTCATATATTTACTTATTAATATCAACAGGAGCGAGTCCCCGAACGCCGCTGGAATAGATAAAATAAATCAAATTACGTCAGAAGACGTCTACCATTTTTATAAACAAATATACCAAATTTCAAAAAAAAATCGGAATCAGGGTTCTTCAGATATTAGTAAAAATTTCAACACCCTGTATCTCCCAAACGAAGCATTTTCGGACATAGGTTTATATGAACTTTCATTCTTAATTTTGGTCAAGGAAACTCCCTCTGATTTTTTTCGCAATATTAATGGGACACCTTGTATATGGTCCAAATTTAAAATTTTTTTGCCTCTATGTTTTCTTAATATCGGTTTCCAAACTCAGGGGTCTATTTCATTTATTTCGATGGTAGATGATGATTTGCTGTGGCTATCATCTAAATAAAAAGAAAGAAAAGGGAAAAGAACAGCATTGCTTAAGAACGCATTAAGTACTACCTATTAAAATAGTCAATAAGATGGAAGAGATGTAGAAACAAGTAAAGAAAACTTATTTCCTTTTGGAATGGGTTCTCAAGGTCATGTCCTGTTTCAAATAGAATTAACTTGAATCTAATATTTGCAGGTTTTCCACTATGGAAAAATATTGAAATGAATGAAGTCCCTTTTGGTAATGGTGATATCCCTTTCTTTATTAGAAGAAAATTTTACGAGTTATAAACATGTAACTATATTTGTAAACATCACTCAAAACGAAAGAACTATTTAAAACCACATTAGGTACCACCTAATAAAATTGTGAATAACGTGAAAAAGGTGATGGAAAAAATAAAGAATTCATCTAGAATATATTTTCAAGTTGATTTTCTGTATGATATTTTAATTGATCAAAATATTCAACAAATCACTATTGAGACCAAGATCACGTAGTGTTCAACTGAAGTGTATTTTTATCTAATGAATTCATTATTACCCCAGAAATACGCAAAACAAATTGGAAACCAAGACATACCCGTACAATTTACGTCCGAACGTTTATCTTGTTTGTCAAATTGATGAATTAGTTACTATTAGTTCATAATTTGATAACTAATTTGAATAAATGAGACAGTTCAATGAAAACCGGTAACCTGTAAACGCGGACGAAAACCACATTTTTATCTTTTTGATTTTGTTTATTACATTGCATTGTCCATATTTCAACTATCAGGTGTTTGTCAAAAGTATTCGAAAATTTACGGTGAAGAACTGACAAAGCGACAGTCCAGCTGCTACTTATTTGAATATTTAAATGACAAGTATTAGGTATTTTGCTCGTATCAATACCGAGTGTATTTCTGAATGCTGAAGATATTACAAAAGATAAAACTCTTTTCCGTCATGTTCTCACTGAAAATTATTTGTCTACGTGCAAATGTAACTTAATCAGACTTTATGGTATGGAAATATATCTTATTAACCTATTTTCCTTAAAAGAAGCTCAATATTTGAAGAAAATATGACAGCTCCTTCATCTAACTCTGAAATTACTAGGGCATTCTACGAATGGTGTTTCTAATTTGGTTGTCTTAGGTTTAAAAACACAAATAAATACACTGTTTGTTCACCAGATATTTTCGCTAGAAACATTTAACGCAGAGTTTTGTAATGTTTTGGAGATAAAGCATAAGTTTTGAAGGTAATACTAGAAGAAATTTAATCATAATCTAAAGTGTCTATAACAGAAGTAGAGCGACGCAGATGCTAAAGAGTAAATGGTATTTTAACTAATAATAAAACCGTTAGCGTAGATATAGGTATAACCAAATTAAATTGCTGATAAAAGCTATTTTCCGATAATTATTTGGAAACATTCAAAGAAATTATGAAAATATATACTCAGATTATTTAAAAAATGGAACATAACTACCTCCTAATTAGTATTAAGTGGACAAAACTAAATAAAAGAGGATTAGTTGTCACATAACTATTTTCTTTGGTTGTAATATCAAGAAATCAATAATTGAAACAATCTTTGGCTGTTATATTAAAAGATTTCATCATAGGTTTTTTAAATCCAAATCATATGTTATGTTAACTTAGAAACAGTACGAATAGATGCAGATTGTTGAAACTGAAAAGAAAATAAATTTGAATTATTGACATTTTTCAAGAACTAAACAAACAACTCTTGTAATAATATGTTTCATTTAGATAATCTAAACAGTAGCTTCAAAGACATGCTAATTAATTAATAACTAGTGATATCGCAGCAAACAGCTACTCTTTATGTTATATCTCATCCATATATGTCTTTGCTTTAGTCCGCAGAGCAGTTGTTTTCTAGAATACTATTAATAGATTTCTTTGTTGCCTTTTAGTGTGCTTAGATATTGATGTCAGACTTCATCAGATGGTAATTTTTGAAAATTTTTAGATTTGAATCGATGACAGCTTGTCCATATCAAACGAAATTTGAGGAAACATTCATTATATAAAAAAGAGAACGACCTGGTTGTATCTATCAATTGATTATAAAAAAATATATTTTGCAATAATTCTATGTGGAATCCTTTCTGAGATGTGGGTATCGGTCACACTTAATTTAATTTTTTATTGTGCAAATTTAGTTCTATTATTTTTTCACCATGAAAGTGTCTATATAGGCTCAAAAGTCATTCCCGAAATAAAAAAACGGTATGTGTCCCACGCTTCATTGTAGAAGCAAAACCACCTTAATTTTCGTTAGCCGTAACATTTAATTTGAATTATTTTAATACTTTTTATAGTAAAGTAAACACAAAAGCTAATATTGAAAATGCATAATTAAAACAAAAATAACTGTAGGTATATAAATAATGTCCTAATAATATAAAATTTTATCCAAAAAGATATGAATTTCTGAATGGAAATATGGATGGTATTGAAAATAAAGAAAAATTTAGGCATAATGTTCCATTTGGAAAAAGTATAACTCCAATTTATCTAGAATAGAATACGAGGGATACGGTTAATGTTCAGTTGTTTTTTTTTATGAAACTGATCTTATGAAGCTTTCAAAGGACCATGTAACTTTTAAGAAACTATATTTTACAAACCTGAAAGTGATTTTACAACTCAAATTGATCAACTACCATTATTTTCTTTGTTAAAAAATTGCAAATTGAAATTGCGAATATAATAGTTGATCATGTTTAAGATTTTATTATTTAATCGAGACAACATTATCTCTCAAATCCATATGTTGTTCTGAAGCTTCAACTATGGTGCAAGAAATTATTTCTGATTCAACATTAACTGCCAATACATCGTAGTAGCTGAATCAGAAATATTATCCTCGTTCGAAGCAATTCTTTTCGAAACTTAAATTTTGTTCTCAATAGGCTTCTGATGGAGGCAATGTCTGTCCTAGAAGCAGCTAAAATGATCACAGAAGAGTATCTGAAACAGTGCCCCGTATAGATTTTCTGATGTTTTCATTTAAAAATCGCAGTAATTTCTCTTGGAGTGCTTCTTATTTTATTAACACCAACCACTTGGTTGCCATGTTTCCATTAGCATGTTTAATGAAAAATCTACAACAATTATTAGAAAACTGAGGCGCAAAGTATAGTATTTTCGATATAGTATTAAATGAAATGACAAATCTCTGAGTATGGGTCTTGCTGATATATCACATAATGTTTGCCTTATGTACGTTGTACTGTGAATTTTTTATATTTTCTCTTCAACAAACCCAGTAATGCCCATTATTAAAATAACCTGAAATAACGACTTCACATAATGTGGAATGAGTAACGTAAATTACCTTCATTAATGAAAATTATTTATCAAGAGCTTCTTGTTCAATGTTTCGGTTTCTACTTTTATCAAAATCTTCGACTTCTTTTTACGATATCCAATCGATTTACTTTTCTAGCTTTAGTTTTGAGAATCTTGTTATATTAATACGAGTATTTTTCTTGACATTGATTGTACTTTTCAACTTAAAGTAAACTGTCTACACTGTTAAGCTTTTACTTGTATTCAAAATAAGCCAATAAACATTTCAAATGTTTTCTAAATGTTCTATCCAGTATACCACTTTTTGAAGTCATTATAAGCTATTTCGTATTATCTTGAGGATTTTTGAGAAATAAGTTGCTATATTGCACTCTCTGCGACTTTCCATACTTCAAAACATTCTTCATCAGTTCATCACTTGAAAAATCCATTTCGCTTTTGACTTCATTGTAATGTTTCTTGAGTAAAAAATTCGTTTATTCTTTGGGATCAAGTCACAACTAATCATTGTTTATATTTTTATGTTGTTTCAATTAGTCACACTTGGCAGTTTTATACAACCCTTATTCACATTATTATTTTTCTGTTTTACTTGTCAATTTGTTTGTCTCTACCTTTTTATGTACAATATTATTTTCGTTTTTTTCTAGTCCATGCCTTATAATTGGAACTTTACATTAATTTATCGCAAATATCAACATTTTTATTTCCATTTTCGCAAATTTTAACAATATTTGGAAGCAGTTTTCGAAAAAATATTATTTGATACATACTTGTGAAGTCGTTTTGGCATTATCGAATTGTTTTTTTATTTGCTAGTGCTCACAAAAATTAAAAATAACCAGCCAAAAAACGGTAGTTTAGTCTCTTGCAGCAAGATAGATCAACTATTATTTTATAATTTTAAAAGATACGACTAAAAGATGTTCTCAGAAACTTAATAGATTTCCCATTTTTTTTTATATTTTGGTTAGTTACAATCTGCATAAGTCTCTGACTTTATTCCACTCTATAAATACACATTTCGAATGCTCTAAAACGTTTCAAATTTAATGGCCCACCCCTGGTCGTAAACACGGTCGCCAGGCCCGTTAATTTAACCCCACAATTAACGTTTGATGCACTAATAGAGCCAGTGCTAAGGGCAGGTGCGTTTTTCGAGGTTGGGGAAGCGGTAGGCGCTCGGAAAAATGCCACATATTCCGCATTTACAACAAATTGCACGCCACGACTCCACGCAAATTACCATAAAGTTAACACCGACAATGCATACGGAACAATGCGATGGTAATTGAAAGAAAATTACGATCGCTAACCCGGAGTAATTGCCGTCATCCAGGCAACGTTTGCATGTTGTACCTCCGGGATCTCCGACCGGTCCGCGGGGGGGAAGGGGCGGCAGTAATTAGGCGATTTTTGCACCGCCACCTATTACTTGGTTGTTTAAAACCAATTTTTTATTTAATTAATTTTCCACACAATAAATTAAAAATTCGTCATACACTGAAAAAAATGCACTTTATTCTTTATTAGAATTCTAAATGGCATTACAAGAACTTTGTATACCATGTGCGACTGATAAACAAGTAAGTATTGGATATTAAAAGTGTTTATTGCTAACACAGTGGTATTTAGAAATTTTATTGTAGAACTATAATTGCAAGCTGAGTTTCTAATGTAAAATGATGACAACTAGCTCTCAAATTGTCGAGCTTATCTTTCTAACAGCAATGCTTCCGTGTCTTCTTATGGATTATTACATTACTTAGGAATTTGCACTGCCCTAAGAATAAAACATCTCCTGACAGGTCGACTTTCTTTTCTTCTAATAATTCTATTTCATACGGTTAACTGATTGTTTTACCGTTACCTTTCTGTTCCTGCATCTTATGTAAAGGTTAACATCAGCGGTTTCTAATAGGACACACAAGATAATAATTTTTAAGGTTTAGACGAGATTTAAGTATGAAGAAACAAAACAATTACAAACCATAAAATAGATGCTTTCCACTTCACACAACGCGGTAAGATCATGTTTCCCACAAAACATTTGTCCATACTGTCTATCCTCATCCAACTAGAAGAAGCGTAATAGTCGATGTAGGTACAGCGGATTGCGATCACTTAACGCGTTTTATTCATTAAAAACCGACATAATCATTATGAAAACGAATAATTCTGTTAATAAAGATACAGATTCGGATTTTGGTCTTTATACAACAAATCCTTCCTACTATACAAATAGAACATAACACAAAGCAATTTACAATAACCTTTATTTAATAGACGCATATGGTGTATTAGACGCATTGTAGGTAAACTCATTGAATAATGACTACGGAGATATATTTGTTATAAAAGTTTTAACTTTCATTATAGGTATACTAGAGAAACAGTTTAATAAACCCATTTCTTTCAGTGTAGTGTTTTTCTGAAACAGTATTTTTAAAGCAGTGTTTTGTCAGTCTATAAATTTTTTATAGCATTGTCATATAATTCAATCCATTCCTTGTTATTGACAAAGCAATGATATATAATTTTTATATTTTTACTTATAATGTATAGGTACATTTCTTAAGAGATATAATTATATAATATTTCATTTGTGTGGACCACCTTAAATATTGATCTATTTTAATACAACAAGAACAAGACTGTATTATCGATGTTTTCACATGTATTTTGATATTACCAGAGGTAGGTTGATCCAAAATTGTGAGAGAAAGTAACAAATTTAGTTTTGGTATAATTAGGAAACAAATGATTGTTACATTATACTGCTGCATAATTTTCAGTTCATTCTGTATTTTTATATGCGTCTTTAAAGTTGCCTCCATTAAATATTGGGCTATTAGTGTGAGAAAGTAAAATAACTCCCTTGTTATTCAAAATAAAAAAGTTTATATAAAAGTTGTACAAAATCAAAAAACTAAAGGAGAAAGTAAACTCCCTCCCTCCCTTGTTACTCATAATACAGAGAAAAAGTTTATATAAAAGTTATACAGGATAAAGAAACCTAAACTACAAAATTAATTTGAAACACACAGGGCGATGAGTAAAAGCGGGACACGCTAAATACTACATTTTAAATGGAACGCAATGTATATTTTTAAACATATAGATTTCTGAGAAAATTCTGTAGATGGCAATATAAACAGTTTAACAGTTTAGTGTAGGGTTACCAAGTTATGTAGAAAATTCTTCGAATTTTGGAAAAAACATAACCTCGAAGAAGTTGTATTAAATTTCAACTACTAACACTTGGAGCAAAAATATTTGACAGAGTTATAGGCAAATGTTAGGCAAATACTCCTATATCAGCTAATATCGATATTTTATACAGGGCATTTTTTATAATACGGTCATTTTAAGAAAGTTTAAATTTGATTTTCTAAAAGTTTTCAAATAGAACACCCTGTATTTTATTGTTCTATTTTATTCACATATCAGTCCACTTCAACTTTTATTAAGTATGTTCTATACTCAAAGTTGTTAGTTTTTAAGATATAGCAACATTTCTGGAAAAAACCTAATTGTTATTATTTTCGGTCACAGGAAATGGCTTTGGAAAAAATGTCACATTGTGTCAACTTGTCAGTTCATAATTTTTCACTCCATTTTGACTAAATTTTATTAGTTAATATTTATTTGTGGTATTATATAAAATAATTTTCTCGGAGATTCATATGTTTAAAAATATACAGGGTGTTCCATTTAAGAAATGTAATTTGGCGTGTCCCATTTTTACTCATCACCCTGTATGTATCAAATTAATTTTGTAGTTTAGGTTTCTTTATCCTGTATAACTTTTATATAAACTTTTTCTCTGTATTATGAGTAACAAGGGAGTTATTTTACTTTCTCACACTAATGGCCCACCCTGTATATTAACAAAAATATAGGTTCCTTTTGGGATACTTTTCTATTTCCAATTCTCTATTTATTATTTTTAAATTAATTTTAATAAACGAAAATGGGTTGTCTATTTAATATTTTTGCCACAATAATTGTTAGTCTAAAAGTTGTCTCAATTTGCCCTTTTTTTTTACATATTTAAATAAATTGGACAAGATATTGGTATAAAAAGCAATAAAAATGTATTATTTATTATTAATTTATCACCAAATTGGTAGAGAAAGTGTTACAGTTCATTAGATTTTAACAACAAATTATATTTTATAATAAATTTAAAAATTTGTTGGTAAAATTTTAGATTTTTAACTTCTAGGATTAAGATCAATTATTATTATGGTAACAGCAAAATGTAAATTGTAAACAAAATTTATGTCTTACTGGAGGTTCGAAATAGACGGAAAAATTATAAATTTTCAGAATATGTTCAGAATTATCAAGGGTATGTTGCTCTGGGATTGCGCCATTTATTGGTCAAGATTTAGATTATGAAATTTTAGAATAAAAATTATTCGTGGTAACAACAAAATACAAGTAATACACATCACTGAATAAATATTAAAAGCCACTAAAATCTCCTAATTTGGACAATAAATGAGAAAATTGAAACTGGAAAAATTTCCATAATTTTTGTAATACCTAGACTCTAATATAGCAATTCCTTGATTAATGTATTGGGACAAAACTAATGAATATAAAAATAGATTGAAATTATAAGAAAAGGATACTTTTCGATAATTACCTAATTGTGTAATAGTAAATATACCTTAACGCATTTAATTTAAAAAACTGACCACCTTACAGACGTAGGTATACAGAAAAGTTTTTTTTTGTATTTAGTAGGTCCTTCTTATGGATTTTGAATTTAAGGATTCATAACTTCAAGTTATTTAATAAAACAAAAAAATTGACAGTGCAGCAAGAGAACAAATAATGTATGTAATAAATTATGATCTGAATTTATATTGTAGAAGTCCTCCTTTTAAAGTACTGATAGGCGTAACCAATATTACTACCAAAACTAAAGAATTCTGAAACAAAACAAATTTCTTTCTGAATTTTATTAATTTAGTGTCAATTTTACGAATTCATATCAGCATTTCAAGTTTTTGTCAAATTTTTTATGTTTCTTTAAAATCATATTAATGAGAAAAACCCATATCGAGCATGGTGCTATTTAGAACGATAATTTTTTATTATAAGTAGAGTTCTTTTCTTGAGCGTGTTGGTACCAAAAACTGTATAAAACTTAATTTGTTATGAATTAAAAAAATATATATAATTAATTTGATTGATAAACAAACAAATGCTAACTTCTCTAAAATTTATTTTAAATAGTATTTTACTAAGCAAAACATGTGCAAATTTGCATATTTTCGAAGATGTATCGGGTTTACTGTAATTAATTGAAATACAGGTTTAATAAGCAATCTAAAATGTTGGTGGTGTACGGCAAAACAACATTTTCTCATGTTCGTTACATTTTCCTGTTCTCCACGGTAGGTCCGCAGTTAACTAAATGTTTCAAACAATCATTCGTATGCAAATACAGCTACTCAGCATTTAACAAACAGAATATTAACAGACAATTAAAAAAAGGTCGAACTACCTGCCATTAAAACAGTTTATTATGTAGAAGTTATGTTACCCAAGATATTTTTTCAAAAGTGTTGGTTCTATTTCTGAAGACAGTGACGTAGAGGTTTATTATTGTAGTAAAAGAAAAATTAATTACCTACTAGAATATACAGGGTGTTTCAGTTCGAGTGAATCAAACTTTAACCACAAATAGAACTCAATAGATAATTCAGAAGTGCTTTATAAAGCAAGGGTCTAATTCTCACCGTTTTCACTGTCAAGGTCGTATTGGTCGGTTGTTAAAATCATATTATTTATGAAATCTTTGGTAAGCTTATAACAAATTGATTCAAATTTAATAATATTTTTAAGTAATTACCACAGCTTCGTTCACGCTCTCGCTTGAAGTATCCACAGTTCCAGTGCATGCTGTTTTACAAGGGACTGTTTTCCACGAATTATTTCTACAGCGTTTTTGATATATTACCTTAATTTCTTTACAGTGTTAAATTCAGTCCTATATACTAAACTTTTGATATAACCTCATAGGTAAAAATCACAGAGATTACAATCTGGTGAGCTTGGAGGCCATGATATTAGTCCATTGCGGTCTATCTATTGCATTGTTTAGTCAGCATAGCACTCTACGTCTTAAATTCGGTGAAGCACCTCATTTACAAGCCGTATGAATTGTTTTACATTTAAGGATTCTCCTTTAAGTAGTCAGACAAGTAATTTTGAAAAAGATGTACCTAGTACAAAAGTCAGTGACTTATTTATTACACCATTAACAATAACAACCCAAATATTTAAAGAAACATTATATTAACAATTTGTCCGACGGATAACGTAAAATAAGTAGTCAAATCTTCAAAATCTTGAAAAATGTGCATAAATATCGTATTCACACATAAACGATTGCGAAAGTTATAAATAAATAAAGATATAAAAAAGGGGTTCGGTTTTTGCAAATAACTCGAAAAATATAAGCGTTAGCTTAAATTTGAAGAAATATCCTAAAAGAAAAGGTAATTTCCTATAAAAATGTTCCAACTCCCGAATCTCTATCGTCATCGTTTATAATTTTAATTTAACGTTGAAAATAGGGCTTTTAGCGTTGAAAACAATGCACGGTACTGTCCTGCGAAACCGACCTTAAGACATAAAAAAAATATATGATATTATGTTATATAAAAATTTCAAATTTATAAATAAATAAATAATTATATAAAAATTTCAAAAAATTGTATTAACTAGACACTTCAATAAAAAAAAATCGCCGAGAAAAATTTGTTTCGTCGAGTTTTCAACTGTTAATTATTACCTAACTCATAATTTTAGAATTAAACAGTCAAAGTCCGATAATTGTTTAAAATAAAGGTGCTAAAATTATTTCGCTTTCTGGAGACATTTTGACAACTATACCTAACGAGATCACCTTTTTGCGATATCTTAAATAGCTGTAAATCATTAGTTATTAATTTTCTTAGTTAGCAAATGATTAAAAATTAATAAAAAGTGGTCAAAATAATTTTTTTAATGGAAAATAATGTCAGCACTGTTTTTATGTTAGAAAATGACATTAAAAAACATTAGCTAAACATTTTTCAGTACGTTTGTTTAAATAATTTTCATAAACAAATGCAATTAAATACATATTTTTAAAAAAATTTTTTTGCATTTCATTTTCTAGAGTATGTGTATTATAATAATTAATTTTTTTTTAATTTTTGATTGTTTATAATCGTATTTTTACTTTATGGTTGTTTAAATAATGTACCTATTAAGAATTCTTTTCTTTATCTAAATTTATAATTTGCAATTCTCCAGAAAATTGCAGAAATAAAGAATTTTTTTGTTGTAAATTTAGTTGATTATTTACTTAACAATTTGTTATAAACTATCGTCAAAAGTGCTACTTTTTTAGATAAAGAAAAAATTACAAAACCAACCTTATATACCTAATTCTTTGTAAAAAAAATTGTTTCTGTTTGTTTCGATTTTTATAGGATCTTTTTTCAAATTGACACTAACGCTTAGGTATATTTTTCGAGTTATTTACAAAAAAGCTGACTTCCTTTTTTTAAAATCTTTATTTGTTTATAACTTTTGCAATTGTTTATGTGCGAATACGATTTTTATGCATATTTTTCTAGTCATCCCGAATCGAATGAACCTTCCCTTAAATCGAATTATCAGAATTTTTCACGATTTTGAAAATGTTAACTAGACTAAAAGTTGCTTTGTCCGTAAATAAATATAACAAATTTGGTAAAATTTACACCACTTGGGTTTTGTTTTTTTTGTGCCATTAATTTTTCTTATACATTATAAAGTTTATTTCTTGTAAAATAGTACAGGTATCAGTAAATTAAAGAATTTTTTTTTAATGGAACACTATATATCAGTGCATACTTAGCTTCGTTAAAATTTTCTCTTTTAAAAAATATATACTGATTGATTGTACCAATTTAATTTGTCACCAAGACGGAGCGCCTACGCATAGAACCAGAGCAGTACGAAATTATTTAAATAATAGGTTTGATTTGTGGATTAGTAATGGAGGAAATATTCAATGGCCTTCAAATAGCCCAAACTTTACACCCTTGGACAGTGGTCTGTGGGTTGAAAAACAAGGTTCATAAGGAAACTAGTGTAAACTTAGATGAACTAAGACATAAAGTTAATCAATGTATAAAAAATTTAAGTAAATTTAATTCCCATTTCATACTAAATACAGTTCTGAAAATTAATGAGGAATATACGAAGTGTATCAATAATAATGGCGGCCACATTGAGCATCTGTGGCCATTTGTGTTTTAGTTAGTTTTTATTAATTAAGTATAAAAATTCTGAACAGATAACTTCAAATTTTTCTTTCTCACATTATTTCTTTGTTAAAATAGTTTTTTATAGGAAATAAATTAATGATGATAGGTAAATAAACTTCTGTCAAAGACATTTGTTTGTTTCGCGTGCCTTGTCCATAGCCACTGCGATCCGTCAGACATAAATTTCCCTCCTGTTTTTTTTTAAATAGTTTAAACTGAAATATGTCGAAAAGTCCTGAATCAAACAGTAACGTATTATATATTTTTGAAAAGAGAAAAATTTAACAAAGATAAGTAAGATAATTTAAATTTTTTTCTTTAATTTAGTAATTTCCGTTATTCAATTGTTTTTTCTAATACTGTAGCTATTATAAAATTTCATAAAAAAGCTAAAACTGTTGTATTAAAAACTTTTTGTAATTTCAATAACAAACCCACAATAAGTTGTCAGATTCTAGTGACTAACCCTGTACATATTTTTGTACAAAATGACATCTTCTGAAGCAATTTAAAATATTATGGCCCTTGGTTTTTGTGGCCTTTGTACTGGATACCTCGGGAACCTTTCCAATAACAAAAACAAGCTTCGCGATGCTATGGCAACAGTTTGGTGACATTTCCCATAAACTAGTACTAACACTTCAGTCAATTAATTCTCCACTACTATTTTTATGAGACGACGTGAGTTACTCTACCTAGAATACCTTTTATAAATTTTTATAACAATATTTATCAATATGAACAACGCTTACCGGCTTCTGTCAGACGACCGCTGGTCATGTACTCGTAAATAGCTGCGAGCTTTGTATTCCGCACGCACATATTTGTCCGTGGGTGTGTAAGGAAAACATATACGCAGCCTAGACTTTTTTCTTCACCGGTTCACTATTACGCTATTAAGGTATTAATTTCAAGACTTAAGCGTAATGATAGCGCTGAGCTGCCAGATGAAATTAGCGGCCTGCTAATGTGTAAATAATTACCGCTATCCAAGGTACCCGGCGATGGCTATCTGCCAAAATACTCTGCATTAACGATTCCTTAATATGCCCCGACAAATTATCATAATTCGTTGCCGCTTTTTATTCCTTTCCGAACTTCCCGGGAAACATTTACATCTTAGATTGCCCTATCGCGTGATGGACTCGCTAACTCGGTGATTAAACTACTAGATGAGTGGTCCGGTTTTTTCGCATCCGAATTTTGGCTATTTGTTAACTGTAATTAAATCATTAAAACGCTGAACACAGCGCACTTAGACGAAAAAAGAATAGAAACATTTTTACTAAAAAATGCTTTAATTAATTAATTAATTACTTAATTAATCAATTAATTAGAATTAATTAATTAATTAATTAATTAATTAATTAATTAATTAGTTAGAATTAATTAATTAGTTAGAATTAATTAATTAATTAGTCAGAATTAATTAATTTACTAACTAATTAATTTAAAATATAAAAATTAATAAAAAGTAAATAAAAAATGTCAGGTCACAATAAAATTCCCTTAAAAGCATAAACAATTAAACAACAACGAGAAAAAAATTATAGCAAACGCTATAAACAACTGATAGAATACAAAAAATATACAGGCACACATGTATGGCAATAGTACCTTATAAATAAAACTGAACACATAACACGTTACTAAAAGAGCTGCCTTATATCCCCGAATTGTACACGAAATACATTCAAAATATCTTTAGCGGCATGATAATTACTTATGCCAGGAAATATATAGTTGCTAAATATTATGTACAATAACATATGAGTTTCCACAGTCATAAAAATTGGGGGAAGATTATTTACAGGCTGGTTAATTATTGTATAATTTTTACGTACATTCACGTTTTTCACTTATTCCGTTCATTTCCACGAGAAAACAGTAAAGTACTTTTTTTTTTCGTCTCCAAAAGACCTACAAAACTAGCCTTCGAGCGTAAAAAATATTGATTAGATCAAAAGTTATAAACAGAAGAAGTTTATTTATGACTTTTGAATTAAACATTTATAAACTGCGTTATTATTATAAGAACGTTTTGGTATTACATCCTCTTATTCCTTATCATTGTCTAATAACTCACACGAAATCTGGAATCGGTAAGTTGAATAGTTTACAAGTTATGGCATTATAAACAAATTAACTAATTATTAGTCTGGGCGATCCCGAGCATCTTCCACAATCGCACTGATTTTTTTCATGGTAGATTCCATCCTACTTTCTATCTTATCCACACTCAAAACATCTCGATAGATAGACATTCATATAGCTAAATTGTTTAAACATTTATAAACTGCGTTATTATTACCAGACCGTTGTGGCATTGCATCCTCTTATTCCTTATCACTGTCTAATAACTCACACGAAATCTGGAATCGGTAAGTTGAATAGTTTACATGTTATGGCCTTAAAAACAAATTAACTAATTGTTAGTCTGGACGATCCCGAGCATCTTCCACAATCGCACTGATTTTTTTTATGGTAGATTCCATCCTACTTTCTATCTTACCCACACTCAAAACATTTCGATAGATATTCATATAGCTAAATTGTTTAAAGGTCGTCTTACCTATAGCAGATTGATGAGAACTAATAAGCTCGCTGCTGACGAATGATCTTAGCGATTTGCTAGATATTGCGGGTGTAATTCAAGGCTTGAGAGGGCATGTAGTCCGCAGAGTAGTTGCTTCCCATAGTACTATTAATAAAAATATTAGTACGCGTAGCTATTTTCTGTGGTATAGTACTAAACTGCTAGGTCAGCTGTTAAATCTCGAAATTCTAAAATTTAGGCAATTTTAATATAATGAATGAATGAACTAAAAACGGTTGTAAAATATATTTTGTGATATTCCTCTAATAAGATAGAAACTAACTAATATAAATGCTTTAGATTTAAAGAGCCTCCTCTGAACAGAAACTTTAATTTCATAAAACGAGCGTCATATGACAAAACCGTATCCTACTATACCGTATCTATAAAACTTCCACATGACTCGTAAACCTAGATTGAGGCTCAAATAAAGTGTCAAGATCCTTAATGACATCAGATCTCTCAAGTGTATCGTTATCAAACACTTAATTAAATACAAACGGGTGTATTGCATTTAGCGAAAATTTGTTATTAACACATCATTTGTTAAATGACAAAAGACTACTTTGAAAATTTTCACAATCTCTTCGACAATCAATTTTAGAATATAATTTAACATTGTCCGCTTAAATCTTCAATAATGACGTTAATAAATATTGTAAATAGGAGAGGACCCAATACTGAACTTTGAAGAACACCAGACATCTAAGGTGTTTCATTTAAAATTTATATATGTACTTAGTAAATTGGTAGCGATCAGTGTGACGATATTGAAGCAACTGAGTAAGAAATTTTCGATAATTTTCTCTTATTTGCTTGGATTAAACCACACTGAAAATACCGCTTTGTATTTCGTAAAAAATTAACTAAAAAATGGAAGGTGCACAGACAGACGTATACAACTCCATTAGTGTCTTCTTGATTGAGACTTAGGTGAGTCCATTACGGACGGCTGGTCGTTTATGTCTGGCACCAATTATGCTAACGGTTTCACATTAGACCCCTGTGGTGACCCATAATGTTTCAGATTCTGTTACGAGGAGATAATAGTTTTTTTTTTTTAATTTAATGAATTAAAAATCATATTTACTATTATCGACGACCGTTTGAATAAATTAGTGTTTGTATCTCATTAAAACATTAGTTAAGGAAAAAAACGGAGTTCCTTTGTTAAATATTTTGCGGAATTTGTGGTTTAACGGAATAGTGTCTGTGACTTACAAACACGCACTTTGTTAACATGAAAGATTTTGATTATTTTGCAATTGACCTACAGACATTACATTGTAGCAAGGTTGTATCTCTTTTATTGGTCTGTCTAATTAATTCACAGTATACAAGGAAAACTATTTCCATCTCTCTCTATCATTAGTTAAATTTGATATACGGTGCTTTATTATTTTTGTGTTTGTATGTGCGCTGACTTTATAAAAATATCCTTTTGAGATCATATCAAAAGGAAGGTCTTGTAATAAACTGCAATAAAATTTGCATCAAACCTAAATATAAACCAATGACGGTCGACGATATCGATGTTTTGTTTGCCTAACATTGGTTTTGGGTATTCAACTCGTACCTCGCCTAGGTATTTTTAAATTTATTATAATATATCACCAAGGATGACATTATATTTTTTAAAATATAGTTCGTGCTAGCAATGCCAAGCGGAATTTGAATATTCCACGCGTAGATTTTTATAACACATTTACTGTTATTCTTTAAATTGCCCATTAAGTGCAATAAACATTCAAGACGTAGGTCACCGCAAGACCTATTGGCTAAATTTCAATAAACAAATGACTATTTAAATGCGAAAGTATCGTGTAATTTTCTATGAGTCCATTACATTAAGTAGTTACGGACTAGGAAATAATATAAATCCCCTGCAATTATTATAAAACTTGTATATTGCGACAGCAATTGCCGTCCATTTATATTCAATAAGCCAACTTATTTGGTATTTAAAACAATCGGTAATTTTAACATGCAAAAAATAAAAACATTATTTTCTGTTAAGGCCTCTACCTTACTAGAATTTAAATTGATATTAAATCAATCTTAGAATTCTTTCCATCTAACCACTCTAATAGAATTTCAATTAGATGTGCTGGCTTTCGTTGGTGGTATAGGAATCGGCTGCAGGATATGAAGTGGTACAACTGCTTCCGTTTTCACGTTGGATTAGAAGGTAGTGGGTTCAAATCCTGGATAGCAGCAGACAAGTAACTGATAAGTCAGAATCCGTTCAGGATCTTGCGCCTCAGATAGTAGATTTAGACTTGGTGGACTGTTTTCAGAAAATGAGCAGATTTGGATTTTATCAATACACTGAATAATGGTCCTGATTTACAGTAGTGATGAATGAATTCATATGGAGAATATGATCAAAATGTTGCCATAGCCTCAGATAGTAGATTTAGACTTGGTAGATTGTTTTCAGAAAATGAGCAGAATTGGATTTTATCAATACGCTGAATAATGGTTCCGATTTACGGTAGTGACGAATGAATTCATATGAAGAGTATGATAAAAACGTTGCCATAGCCTCAGATGGTAGATTTAGACTTGGTGGATTGCTTTCAGAAAATGAACATTTGGATTTTGTCAATACATATTGCATAATGGTCCAGATTTACGGTAGTGATGAATTAATCATATGGGGAGTGTGATCAAAACGTTGCCATAGCCTTGCGATTGTGTGTCGATAGTTTTCCTTTGCGATTTCATATACCTATTCAAAGAGCTCTAGAAACGAGACACCTACACGACTTGATAATACTAATTCCGATTCCTCTTGTTGTAATATTTTGACTTTTCCATTAAGCTATGTCCCATTCTTACACATATAGCATATGCGTATAAGCAGTATTTTTTTTACTTCGACACACTTCCTATGAAAGAATGGAGTTGATTACATTATAATAACTCAAGATGTGGAGCAGGTTGGTCCAGATAGAGACCCAAAGTGAATAACGTATAAATATTCAATTTATACTAATAGACAGTAAATCTGACACTGTTTTGGAACTTTTATTTATGGTTATTAAACCCATACACTTCATTAGCTACGCTAAATAAGGTAACATAGAATTAATTTATAATAAAACTTTGTAATAAACCAGCTGGTACTTTGGGCCTATTTAGGATATTTCCTTTAATTTAATCTACGTTTTTTCTAGTACACAAGTTTTTAAGAAATTTCTAAACCTAAATCAAATTCCATCAAGAAGAAAATAAAATGTCTAGACAATGTGCTCATCAAGCAAATAAAGAAATCAGCTTTGTGAATAACAACGAACCAAGATGAAATTATTACAAACATTAATTAATTAAAATATATTTGCATATTTATATGACTGTTTACATCGTTAATGTTCATGTGTTTTATTACTTTTTTCTTCGCATTAGCATAAACCGCTTCGTAAGTTTCTCACCAGTTTTAAATTTCGATATTAGGCCTTCCTTGATGTATGATTCATGTTCGTTAATAAAATTTCTTTCTGAAATACCATAATTTTAAAATTTTATGTTCATTGATCACTATTATAATAAGTTTGGATATTGGATTGGATATTAGCTGTCACTTTTATACGTCAGTTAAATGAAAGGTGCTTTGAAAGGAAATTTTACTCTGTTGTAGATAGTTCTGAAAAATATGTCCTCAATATAATTGTCAATCATGTTAAAATAAAACAAAATTATTTAGGTAGCAAATATCAGTCTACGTTAATATTAACAGCGATGTCTCACACCCATAATCCTAATTAGGTTATTACTGGATCATTTTATGGAGTATGACGACTAAAAAAGATTTCTGATTTCGTGGAGAGGGTTTTCATTAATTGCTCTTGATTTGTTTGGAGGATCATCATTTTCCATATTACTGATTATACAGGGTGTAAATTATTGCGAAAAAAATTTAGGATTCAATTTCAATTAAGGTGATTGACGTTAAAAAAATTACAAAATTAATTTAGTCAGTTTATTTGAAACAACTTTGATTTCTATT
Source organism: Anoplophora glabripennis (assembly GCF_000390285.2). Classification (NCBI taxonomy): domain Eukaryota; kingdom Metazoa; phylum Arthropoda; class Insecta; order Coleoptera; family Cerambycidae; genus Anoplophora; species Anoplophora glabripennis. The sequence continues at coordinate 282,306 of NW_019416257.1, read as the reverse complement.
TTTTCTTTCGCAAATGTAATTGGTATTTAATGAGCAAAAGAATAAACTATTTAACGAAACATATGCGTATAGCATGTATGGATTGGATTTTTGGAGACCTGGATTGAATCAAGATACATAAACTCACGTTCTAGAAGAAGTACTTCCAGTACTTCTTGACGATATCTAGATGTCAGAGGTCAACTTCGGTTTATGAATAATGAGGCAGAACAAAGCATATCCGAATCTTTGGATAGGTCGTGACGGACCTCACTTTTGACCTCTTCGAACACTGGATTCTATAGATTTTTGTATATAGAGTCATTTGAAATCTTTTGTGTAAAACACATATGTAGGATATTTAAAAACTGAGAAACATATCAGGAATCAAAACTCTATTTGCCACATTTCCTTAGACAGAGTGTTGGGGAGATAACACTAAAACCAGCAGTAATCATTTTAATCAACAGTAAAATTACAAGAGCTTTTCTTTTTATTGGATAAATTTCTCTTTGTAACAAAATAATTTTGCCAATAAGTAATTTTACGAGATAAACTGACATGAAAAAATCGCGAGACTGAAGATCGAGCGATTTTGTCAAATGCCAGGTTTCCGAGCAAAATTACTGACCGGCAAAATTTTGAGTTAAACATAGAACAAATGTGAACGAATAATAACCATCATCTTTATTTATTCAAATTATTTGAAGGAACAGTTATTAAATACATAAATATTATTATTAGTTTGGTTTGTGTACTGATTTCAATATTTTATTGTCCGAGGTTTGTAAGTTACTAATAAGAGTTTCGTGATGGTCAGCGTCAATTTGAAGGTAGGGTTTCATGGATGATGACGGTGAGTGTCCGGTTATCTTTATCAGTTGCTGGTCAATTATCTCTGCTTTAGCACGGTTTGAATGGTTGGTAATTTTATTATTTGCGATGTCCAGTCCAATTTTAGCTGCAGATTATTTTGTCCATGTAGATATAGTATTAATACAAAGTGGAACATTTTTATACCAACCTTTAGAATTTGTGTTTGTCCAAAAGGGATTTGGAGCTAAAAAAGTCGATCGGAAGTTATTTATGTTTTCGTTTCTCTTTTCTAAGTGTAATTTTAACTTTGTAATGGGACAAATAGGCACTTTTATCGTTTTTGTTATCCATTTGTGCTGTCTTTGAAACTATTGAATTGTATTCAATTCTACCTGTTGGGGTTCCATCTTGATTTTTTTCAGTTTTAAAATGGTAAATTTTACAGTTTGTAGCATCTTCTCCTCTCCAAGCCAATTCAAAGGAATCTATATGAAAGAATTTCGTTTGTAATTCCTCTGGTTCATGTCGGTAAAATGATCAAATTTAATGATTTATTCAATGAAATATTTTTTTGAATCATCTTTGCATTTAAATTCCAGATTGTTTTAACTATTCATATTCTTCCCCTGTTTTTCTTTTCATATTATATACCTAATCCTTTAACATATCCGCTATATTTTCTAATGGAGTTATTTCTGATAGTTCGTAATTTCGAATTTGACAAAACTCCATAGGTAAATTGTCTCCATATCGACGATTTAGTGTTTCTTGTGGATTGTGGAATAGATTTGTTTATGTTTTTTTTAATTTGTACAGTTACCAAAGAAAAACACTAGATGTTGTAATAAATCTTTTGGCAAAACGATGCAGGGAATCGACTGTTTACAATACAACAACATAAACGAATTTATGGTATCTGAGAAATTGTAACTAAATTTTCAATGCCTTTTATAATTCTTCCTCTTGTTTTACACAGGAGAATTTATTAAACTTGTAATCTTGGTATTCAGGTGAGTCACTATTAATTTTCTCTTCGCATCTGACATCAGCACACCCCGGGAACTGCATCACCACCTGCGGCCACAATATCACAATTAGAGAACTAAGTACTTTTTAAAAACACCTTTCATAACGCCGTCTTGAGTAATTAAGCCTAATTATGCGCCGTTCTCCGACTTTACCGGAAAAAATTACGTCTAAAATATTTTTAATGTGGGCAAATTAAATTACCATTAAGAAATTGAAGCGTGTGTGCCCCTATTACTCCTTTGTAATAGCGGCTAATTACGGTTGGAACTGGCGCGTTGAAGGACACTCCTGATATCTAATATCCTCTTAGATGGAATTATGTACGGCTCAAATAAACAAGACTTGTACTAATTGCCGGCTGTTAATGCTAAACGCTGTTTTAACGACACCACAAATCAATCAGATGGGATCGTAAACAATAAAGTGAAAGTCGTACTTGCGGCTCGACTGATGGGTTTGATACAAGAAATGTTCTGTTTTGATATGTTGCCCCTGTTAGCTGGATCAAGAAATAGCCCAGTCGGGTTGTCATATAACCGGGAAAATATTAGGGACCACAATTTTATTGTTCTAACCTTTGAGGGGGGGTCAATAGTAGTGTAAATTCAGAATCGCGACCGAATTCCACCCCTGCATCAGCCGCCATCTTGAATTTAAGGAAAAATCGTTTTTGCTCAATATCTCGGCCATTTTCAACTGTACAACAAAAGTGGTAAGCACTTAAGTTGTTGCAAATGCGATTTCCTACAACTTCTTTTGTTACAAATTTTATTGTGCGATCGATATTTTTCAAGTTAAGGGGGAAAATAGTGACAAAGTATAATTAATGAATTATATCGTTTGTTATTGACTTTACGACATAAATCTACATAAATAAAGTTGGAAAGAATTATATTTTATACAATTTTGATCTCTTTTATTTTTTCGCTACTACCAACATTTAAGGTCCTACGCTTGCGGTAAAGGCGCAGAGCAATATGAAAATCGTTTTGGCACTCTTTTCCACACCACCACCGGGGTAGAGTTTCAGGCGCGTTTTTTTTTTACGTAGTATTCCCAATAGGCCTAATCAACGTGTCATTGCTTGCAAGATAGTTGCGACTTCTGCCGTCTTCGTCTTCATAAAAGTTTATTGCAAGCGTTAAAAGTGTAAGCCATGTTTTTTTAAAATTTATTTTTTCTTATAAAGTTTGGACCATTCTTGTTCATGGCCAGCTGCCGGTGACGTCAGGCCTATGGAATGTTGATCCCTTGAGTTTAGTTAGGCTTGCCATAGGCGTAGGTCCTTAAATGTTGGTAGTTGCGAAAAAATCAAAGAGATCAAAATTGTAGAAAATATAATTCTTTCCAACTTTGTTTATGTAGATTTATGTCGTAAAGTCAGTAACAAACGAGATAATTCAATAATTATACTTTGTCACTATTTTCCCCATTAACTTGAAAAATATCGATCGCACGATAAAATTTGTAATAAAAAAAGTTACAGGAAGCCTTTAGTAAAATTAACACATGACCTTGTTATTTCACAGAAAATCCACTATTTGGGTGAAGCAAATACCTCTTGGACAAAATTAAGGCACCAACATACAAAATTTCAAAATGCAAAAAATTAAAGGTTCAAAACAATTTCCGAAATTTTTCCGTGATTTTTGACAGACTGTATTTAGATGAAAAATGGTCATATCGGGAATTAAAAAAAAAGCATTTTGAGGCTCTAAGATTCTAGTTTTTAAATCTTTCGAGTCCACGGACTTGAAAAAAATTTTTCAGCTAAGCCATTGCATGGACCAGATAACTTGTTTATTTAGCTTGAATTGAAGGCAGTTTCGAAAACTGGAATAAATTTCCTATAACACGCTGCCGCAACTTTTCGAAAAAAAAGTTTTTTGATCTTTTACAGGAATTTTACAAAATAGGAAAAAAAGGGTAAATTATGTTTATTTAGAAAATTGACGGCTAAATTAGAAATATTCACGAAATGACTAGTGTTAAACATGACTTTTACAGTTCCATGTACCCAGAAGATCCCTGTGAAATTTCATCTCGATCTAGCGAACCGTTTCTTTGTTTCAAACAGTCAATCTTTTGAAAAAAATTAAAGGGTCATAATCATGATTAAAATAGAAAAAAAATGTTCAGGTTTTCTTACATTTTTACCGCAAATTACGTTTAAATTGATGAAAAAAAAAATTATTTATTAAATTTTTTTGTCTTTTTTGTTTTTTTTTTTGGAAAATCTTCCGGACATTGGAAAAAAAAGAAAATTTGCAAAATTTTTTTGTCGCGCTATTAGAATTACATGATAACCATAGCTCCTAAAAAATTTCGACCGAAAGATATAAAAACTAGAATCTTATAGCTATTTTTCATTGACAATGTATAGATCAATTAATTCATGAAGTGTAATGCACCAAATTTGCTGTCAAATAACTTCATGAATTGATTCATCAAGTTCTTGACGAATTAGAGCGTGTTCTAATTTTCGTCAATTTCTTCGTGAAGTTCGGAAGTACCAACCTAACAGATTTCCAGCCTCAGATCAGTAATGAGGTTATGTTATTGGAATATGTAAATAATTGTGTGGCGTCATACTAGTTTTGCATTCTTTTTACTGATTTGTTGCTTACAAGAAACTAATATTTATATAATATGTGTCAGTACGCTACCGCTGTTGTAACACTACAATTATGAGTGGAAAAGTGACATTTTTGAAATTTATTTGCTTATCTGATTCATTGGTAGAACTGATACGTCAAAAAACTTGACAAAGTCTGTAGCAGTGTAAAACCACACTGTTTACCAATAAATTCGTGAATTAATTCATGAAGAACTTCGTCAACTTATTCATGAATAAATTGTCAATGTAAAACAGCTATTAGAGCTTCAAAATGCTTTACGACCATTTTTTACCTAAATACAGTCTGTCAAAAATCACGGAAAAATTTCGGAAATTTTCAATGGTTCAGTCCAGTTAGTAGTGTCCATTGCGCCGGTTTGGCAAACCATTAGGTACTGACAAATTGACTTTCGTCCATCCAAAGAACTTGCCGAAAAAGGTTCTGATCTACACATCCATCCATCTTTCTTATCAACAGTTTACTGCAATTTGTGCTATAAAATTAAGTCTGTTTTCAATATGACGCTCAGGTAAATACTCCAAATTATGAATTTTGCAGTCATGATACCCATTGGTCTTTAAAATTTGTTGAACGGCTGATTTATCCAAATTCAATTCCCAGCTAGCCTACCGTACAGAATTTCGTGGATTTTGTTCGAAATACTGTAACAGTCTAACTGTATTAACGTTGTTTCTTACCCTTCGCTCAATTATTTGATTTTTCCGAACAGAAAATGCATCTTCATTTTGTCGCAAGGTCGCCTTCAATCTTGTAAAGATTCTATGATCAAGAATGAGGCGCTCTGGATACCTTTTTCGATATAACACACTAATATTATTTTATTTAATGTTTATTAAGTTTTATTACTTTTAAATTTATTTATAGTTTTTTTTGGTGTTCGAATTGTTTTAGCAATTGTTACTGTCATTTTTCTTTATTTTTATATTACATATTGTGTTCCCACCCATTCAGTAATTGGATATTTTCAGTTGAATGGTGTATCAAATATATAAATAAATAAATAATTAAAAAAATAAATAAATAAATAAATAAATAAATAAATAACTACAGCTCTTCTTGAAATTTTTTGTGACTCGCCGTAAATTAGCAACATATCAACTTTTTCTGAATGAGAAGCACAAAAGTTAGCCGTTTGACGTTCGTATTGAGTAATCATAAGTATGTTGTGACATTTATGCACTTTATACATTCAATTATTTTCCAACGGCTACTTGATCCTTCCACCGCTAATTGTGATTTTTAGGTGGCATTTCTTTTGAGACTCTCTATAGTAGGATCGTATTCGATGCAAAGTAGAGCAAAAAGTTGTCGGTCTTTTATCAAAGGAAAATCGTGTCATCATTTTTAGGAGGCGTAAGATAAATCATTTCAAATTTAAAATGAAATTCAATGTAAAATCTGAAATACCGCTGCATACGCACTGTGTTCTGGTAGTAGCTGTAGTCGCCCAGGTGCATCGAGTGTACGAACTGGTCGGTTATACGTCAAATACTAACCTGGCGAGCTTTGCCGTCAATTAGAGAGCGCTTCCAAAAAACAAGTAAACAACAGTGGCGCGTACAGAGGTAAAATGTAGTAGGTACATATGTGGAATTTAGGAAACAAATTGGATTTATAATAAATTACATTTAAAATAAATAGTTTATGAGAATAAAGGAATTTTTGTAGGAACAAGGGTGCCAGACCTGGACTGATCCCCTCGTCCCTTCATAATGTATAAAGAAATTATTCAATTTGTAAAACCCTTAAAATCGTACTTCATTGGTTCCCTTGACAGGCAATAATTTATTACTTTGCATCGAATATGATCCTACTATAGGACGATAATGCTTATAACTTTTAAATGGGAAGTAATACAGAAAAATTTCTCCAATAAAAGTTGTACCTACTTCACATCTATCGCGATATTATTTTCTTAAAGAGAACTGATTTTGATTATTCGATCAGTTTTATTCAAAAGTCTATTGTAGCGGTTATGGTAGGTACTTATTATGGTTATTTTTTCATTATTATTTATTTATTAAAAATTATTTTTATTCTTTTTATTTAATTTCACGAGTTTCGCAATTTTATTGTATTAGGTATGCAAAGTATTTTTTTTATGGTAATAAAATTGTTATTTCAAAGATCATAATCTTCCACTATTTTAATGCAAATTAAATTTGATTTAAAATAATTTTAAAAAATGTCATCTTTTAAATCTCTGCAGCAATTCAAACGACACTCCTTCTCTTGAAAGCAAAGTTACTACCATAACACACGTAAGCGGCTACAAAATCTCAGAGATAATAAAACATAATGTCATAAACGACCTACAAATTATCACCGTATTTCACAAAATAACACTTAGCAGAATTTCCCAAGAATAACTTTGAATCGAATAATAAAAAACAATGTAATAACGGCTAGTCTGTGTATCGAGAGTCAGCCAACAGATTTATGGCCGACAATAAGGGCCACGATAAATTGTTAGCATCGACGAAGGCCGTGGCAGTAAAAAATGCCGGTCGACCGACATATTGCGCAATAATGGACGTGTCAAACTCGACTGTTATTTTTTAGGATTCTTTTCTGCTCCCTTACAAATCCAACGCACCCTAACGAGATCGTGATTGACTCTTGAATTGTTTAATTTAATAATGGGCCCTGACAATAGCGCTAATCTAGTTTCACGCCCCTAAAAAAGCCCGTTGTGTTGCGTATCCGCCAGACCGTAAATTTGACGTACAAAAAGAGGATAATGTAATGCGCCTTTTTATATATATCGCATGGTATAATGGAGTCGTTCGCACGTTGCTAAAAATGTATCTTTTTGTGGGGAGCCCGCTTAAAGCGCTACTGAATTTGATAATGAATTTGTTGCAGCCGATAAAAAAATGTAAACAAACTTTCAAAATGCAACAACGATTATCCCAAAGAATTTATTTTTGGCATTTCTTGCACTGATAAAAATTATGTATTATTTTACTATGCTAATTTTACAATTAGACAAGGCGAAAACCTCGCATTCGTGGGAAAAATTTTCGATTTTTTTGCATATTCAGATTCGTGAGATGTTCCTTAACATGAATCAAGATGATACCGGCCGGAAATTTGGTACCCATTTGTTCAAACCAACTTTTTTTAAACAAATTGTAAAAATTGGTTTTTCACTCCGCGAACATTTTTTTTTAGGTTTTTGGCACATTATAAACAAAAAAGTTCCTATGCACCATACCTCTAAAATTGATAGTTTTAAAGTTATTAAACAATTTAAGTTGCTAAAAATGCGAAAATTACGATTTTCAACGGCCGATTTTCGGGTTAAAAATTGTTATTTTTGATGTTGCCAAGTACCTAAATTAAATTTTAAACATTCCCCTACAAGTTGCTGAAGAGCTTTTGGGACTCTCATTATTTTAAAGCCTTGTTTTTTAATTGTGAATAGTGCGCTATGAGCTTCTTTACAAACGTACATATGGAAAAGTTCAATTTTTCCTCAATATCAATATTTAGATTTCACAGCTTTTGGTTATCAAAATGAAACAGGTGAATTATTACCTAAATTTATTACCAAAGATTAATTACCTAAAGACTTAGTTAAACAATGTAAATGTACAAAAAACTGTAAGACTAAAGCTTGTTCTTGTAGGAAAAACTATGTCACTCGTGTACCTTTATGTGGTTGTAACATAGAACAATGTGAGAATTCTTATGATTGAATAAATGTGTGATAATAATAATATGCAGTATTAAATAAATGTTCTTTAATAAAAATCAAATGTATTTGATACTATTGCCCTTTTATTTTTTTTCTGCACTATATTCGTACAATTTTGAATTAATTAAATAAAATTATTATGAATTATGAAATTTAAATAATCAATTTTTACATTATTTCATGAGTATTAATAGTACTTAGAATGCTAAATTCAAAGAACATAAGCTGAAGCCGCTAAACGAAATAGCGAATCCGCGTATGAGAAAAGCGCGCGCGCGGCTCATAGCGCTTTATTAACAATTAAAAAACAAGGCTTTAGAATAATGCTAGTCCCAAAAACTCTTCAGCATCTTGTAGGGGGATGTTTAAACTTTAATTTAGGTACCTGGCAACATCAAAAATAACAATTTTTAACACGGAAATCGGCAGTTGAAAATCGTCATTTTCGCATTTTTAGCAACTTAAATTATTTATAACTTTAAAACTATCAATTTTAGAGGCATAGAAACTTTTTTGTTTATAATGTGTCAAAAAAACCTAAAAAAAATTCCCGGAGTGAAAAACCAATTTTTACAATTTGTTTAAAAAAAGTTTGTTTAAACAAATGGGGCACAAGATTTCCGGCCGGCATCATCTTGATTCATGTTAAGGAACATCTCACGAATCTGAAAATGCAAAAAAATGAGTCGGAAAATTTCTACCACGAAAGAATTGCGTCTGTGTTTATATAAAACAGATATACTTTAATAAAATTTACAAACAATTGTATAAAATTAAGTGTTTGAATACATTCAGTAAAAAGGAGCAGAACATTTTACAAATTTTTTATTGATTTCTGAAAGGCTGTAACATCGTGAATAATGGTCATATCGAGAAAATGGCATGTCTGAGAAAAAAAAATTATACACAGCATTAATATGAGAAAGTGCAAAAAATTACTTTTTCTGCTGTTTTGGAAAATCAACGACCACTTTGCAAATATTGTGAAAAGTACCAACGTTTGTAGGTTTTGTTTTAGCTCATTACATGCCCATGAGGCCTGTACATTTTGAAATCGATTAGTGGAACCATTTTCCTTTCCTGAATCGTCGAAGTTTTATAAAAATTAAAGGAACAGGTTTATTGCTTCTTAAACATCAATCAATCAAACATGATTAAAACGAAACACATTTTTGCGATATTTTTCTCACAATTTCGCGTTAAATACTCGAAACGAAAATAGAAAAAAAAAAATAAAAAATTCAAAATTTTGAAAACCAAAGTTTACGAAACTCCAGTGTGTTTACTGTAAAAGCATTTCAGAGAAAAAGGGATATAAATTTTCTACTACAGTTTCTGAAAGCAAAGGTTTTAGGGACATTCCAATCTGATTCAAATCGAGCTTTCTGCTAAATTTGTTGTTAAATTAAATACTTTTTAGATTTAATCTCAAATGTCAGCAACTATTGAGATGTAGTACACATATTTATATCTCAGTAGGCGCTTGCTTTCGAACAGAGATAATAAAGGTACAAATTTAACAAAAATATGTAGTTTAATTAGACTGGTTAAAATGCAACAAGTATACCTTTTGCCAATTAGATACGAAATAAGTCTTTGTATTCACTTATCTTAAAAACCTTCTTATAGCAAATTTCATTGAAATATCTAGAAAAACTAACAGATACATTTGAGTAATTATTAATAAAAAACATTTGAATGTCTGTAACATTTTAAGGAACCGAATTTGTATTAAATAAGTAACTTAATATAGATCGGATTATTTTCATTCAAGAAGGCTGCCCTTGAAGTATGACCCATTCGCTTTTAGACACCCTGTATTAGGTATATGGTTTATGGTTACTTTTAAAAAAATTGTTAGATACAATTTGTTCTGTTAAAGTTAAAAGTAATACGATGGCATTAATTAATTAAAAATGATTATTTGTGGTGATATAGAAAAAAAATATGGACAGATATTATATACAGGGTGATTTAGTCATAAGGTCATTAATTATAAAAGATTATTGGCAATAACTTTTAAACAATTTATCCGATTTTAATCTATCAGGCGGCATTTTGTAGGTTTTTTTATTGCGCATATTTCGTCTGTTGAACATTTTTCTCTAAAATCAATAGTTTTTCCAATATACTGGAAAAACTGATTTTCAACCCAAATTGTTTAAAAAACAATGTTGCTAATGAAAAAAATTGACTCACGAGATGAGTGCCTTCTCCTGCACATTTCAACAATAAAATAGCGGACGTCAATTCATCGATTTTTTAGTCCATTTAGATACTGCTATATCTATTAGGTACTGGAAGTTAGGGGTAATTTGTTTATTTTGTAAAAGATCGAGTATATTTTATTTTTCGATTTTCTGTCTTTATTAGGCCTTGCGAAAATTTGGTTAAAATTAATTACATTTTGACTGAATCACCTTGTATAGATATAAATATTTTTATTTCTGTAACATTACAAATTGTAAATGTTTAAAAATAGGACAAGATACTGCAAAGTTTTTCTAATTTTAGCCTCCCTTTATCTAAATCTTTTAATAGCCACTTTTAAATATTTTTCTTAGAATTATATGGTACCGAAAAACGCAAGAAGTGAAGTTTGCGGCCTTTAATGGACAATTCATGGCTGAGATAGTGTCGGTAAACTTTGACCTTTAGGAAAAATCTCCAATTACACCAAAACAAGCCGCTAACGAGCGAAGAAAACGGCTTACAGCTGATATGATAAGCATAATTACACTGGAAATAATGCCTCATATTAGATGTAATTAATTTTTTAACGAATAAATTGCAGATATAAATCAGGCACTGCAATTACTTATCGAAACAAAAACCTAGTCGGTTATTAGCGGGGTTTTTCTACGCGCCCAGTGAGTTAGCGTGGATGTTTACGCAAAATATATTACCAGATAACAGATGAATAAGCTACCTAATTATACACGGAATTAATTAATTATTAAATTTCCCTAATCATTATTTATTATATCCCTCCCTTTTTTGCATGCGCTCGATAAATGTACGTTCGCCTCCTTATCAGATAGTCAAGCGAGAGGGAGAGAGAGAAGTATTAAACGTAATAAATTCGCAACAACTGCTAATTATAAACTTTATTTGTGTGCAATTACTTATGCAGATAAGGACCCTCGCATTACAGTTAAATAATTTGTACTGCCCAGTAATTATGGAGGTCTCATTCTTCGGATCTTCATGCAGGTTGACTGACTGCATTCTTTATATGCAAAACAGCCCCCGACGCAAAACAACTACAAATAGCTACAAATTGTTTCCAGTCGCTGTACGTCTTTATTTACTAGTCGTTTGCGATTTTCAGCGACGCTGAATGGAGTTTCAGATTTTGGTTCGCGCTTGCATCGATCCAAAATATTCAGTTGTGTGAGAAGATTTTGTAAACTTTTTTTAACAACCGCAAAATTCATAAACATGTTCTTTTATAACTAAAAATGCTCTATAACGTTTTTTCCAAAAATTAATATTTTCCGAGTAATTTGCGATTGTAAATGTTGATTTTTCATTTGAAAGGTGCATGTTTTTCAACCATTTTTGATAAATAACTCGAAAACCTTGCGTGTTAACAAAAAATATAAAGCAAAAATAAATCATTTGAAATAACAAGTCGACTCATTCTTTGTTAATTGTCGTAGATGCAATAATAACCGAGTTATCATTCTCTAAAGGTGATTGTTTATTTTTCGGAAAGTAAAATCGAACCTTTTACCGTAAAATAATGGCGAAATCACCAATTTTTTGCAGAAAATGAATATAACCTTTTTTAAAGTGCTTGGAAAGACCTTTAAAATGCTTTTTAAAAAAAATTAGTAGCTCAAAAACTCTCGGAGTTATGACGAAAATAAAATGGTCATTTCATTTTTTCGGAGAAAAAATCAAAAATAAAATCTATGGCTGAACCATAAAAATAGAAACTAAGCGTAATCCATGTACAGTTGACTTTATTTAGGTATTAATAATAGGCTTTGCAAGTATGACCGGTTTAGAATGCCTAAAATTAAAAAAGAGTTTGAAATATTGAAAACAAATTTTTTTTAATTTTTAAAAAAATTTCCTTTTTCGAAATAACTCAAAAATTAAACAAGATACGTGTAAAATGCAAGAGTTCAAAATTAAAGGTCTTTTTTTAACATTTTTGACATCTTTCAATTTTTCTGTGGAGCATATAACTGAGATATTACGTTTTTTAGTTTGCATTTGCGTGTAACCTTCTTTGAGCCCTTAAAACCTAAAAATCTCGAAAACGCAGAGTTCAAGACCCTTCAACTATATAAGTTGATTTGTACCTCTTGTAATTCCCTGAAAATTGCTTTACGGAACGATGAAAAATATTAAAAATTAAAAAAGTTATCGCGAAAAAACGAATTGTATTATTCAGTGAAAATTGTCGGATCGTGTAAATGGCTTAACTGTTCTGGAGCGCTTGCGATTCGTGTCCTTCGTTAAGGCTACTAACAAGAAAACGGCTGTGAAACTATCATCTCTTATCCCCACAGTTGATGCTCTAGACCAACACATTAAGAGAGTTTTTTTACAAACTCAGGTGTGGCTTGGTAATGATAGCATTAATCCAACTGATTGGGGATGGATTAAAAATGAAAATTCTATCCAGCCAATCAAAATGTTCAACCAGCCTGCACTCGAAGAACTTTTAAAAATGATATTTTGCAATTGCAAAAAAGGATGCGTTGCCGCAAGGTTGAACTTTATTGTAATGCGACATGCGGAACATGTTCTGGGAACAGTTGCCAAAATTGTACTCCAATCACGGACCAAACAGAGGAAGTCGACAGTGATGGTTAGTAGTTCTTTAGATGATATGTAAATTCTTGATAATAAAGTATAATTGTATAATACACAAATAATTTTTATTTTCCCTTTCACTAATTACGTAAGTTTCGAGTTTTAAGTAATCTCGTTGAGTGTTTTGAAGCAGGTAAAAATTCTTCAATTCCTCATTAAGGGTTGTTTTTAAGGGTTGAAACGTTACAATAAATCATGTATTATTTCATAAACAGTAAAAAATATTCAATTCTTCATTATTGCTCCGTCAAAACATTTCAGAGCCGCGAAAACTAATTTTTGTTTTTTTCCTCATAAAGGGTAGATTTTAAGGGTTGAAATGTTGCTACAAATCAAAAATTATTATTCAAAACATAAAAGAATGCTTATTTTATTAACACAACAGTCATAACACTTAAATATATGGTTTTTACGTTTTTTGCAAGAAGGGGTATATATGGTTTTTACGTTTTTTGCAAGAAGGGGTAGTTTTCACCCCCCAAAAACAATAAGCACACATTATAGAGATGTAACTTTTGTAAAGGAGGGTGAAATGAGCTTACTCGCCAATTTTCATGAAAATCAGTGCGTGTGTCAAGAATTCGGAAGTAATACCCTAATTTTACCGTTGTATACTGGACTAATTATCGTATTCCAAGTTTCATATTTTCGCTCAACGTCTACAACCCCTCTAGGCAAAGTACAAACCCTTGCTCGAGGGAACCCAAACTGTCCTCCGCGAGAAGTAGAAGGCTCAGCGCGAAAATAACATTTTCACCTATGTTTTGAAAAATTCTATGAAGCTCCCAGCTGCTTCCAAACACTGAAGCCGCAGCAGACACCGACGAAGGTCGATGCTGTACCGAGGACGTGCGTCAGAAATAAAAAAATCCACCCCAGTTTCGAACTTCAGAAACTGAAAAGTTTGCTGAATATTACGAAATTCGCAGTTCAATAACCAAAAAAAAATGTTCCCAATTTTTTGGTACCTCATGAATCATGTGTACCGCTTTCCGCGCTCTACCCATTGACAATTATCAGGGAAAGCCTGTAATTCAAGAAAAATAATATAAATCACTTTGTACAATATTTAAGATACATTGATCGAAAATGCTGTTAAATGCTAACAAGACAACTGTGTCAGACCCTTCTTAGGGAGCAGATATTAGCTACTTCACAATATGGGGAACGTTCCGCTTGTTCGGACTGTTATTTCACGGCAGTTGTGGCCGTCGTGCCCTATTTCGACCCTGGTAAATGGCGTGCTGAACCCACTGCCACCTTGACCTCACGCTATGATAGATGGGAAGCCTAAGTTGGTTTAGCTCTAACTATGAAGGTGACACATAAAGCGACGGTCTTGCCGTCGAGCTTTTATGGAGAGCGGGATACCGGTGTGTCTCCCCGTAAAAACAAAGCATGAATCACTGCACTAATATTAGAGAACGGGTTTGCTGGGTGTGATTTTTCAAGAGTGCAGTTTCTCACTGCGAATGCGACGGGAAAATGTGACATTTACAATTAATGTTATATTTTTTAATAAGCATTTATGAAAATCCTTCCACAGTTCTATATTTTTCTTTATTCAAATTAATTCTAAAAAAGTTTATAAGTATACGTTCTTTAATGCGTACGTACGTTAAACAAATAACTAGATATTTGGTATCATTAATTGGAATCTCAGTTTAATATCTTTCTTGTGAAGTGAAAACTATATTTTAAAAAAATCTATCGTTTCTATTGTGTATTCAATAACGTTTAACTTCTATAACTTATCAATTTTGAAGACATTACTATTTATATTCGGGGAGGAAAATTTGCTTCCTAGTAATCAGACTATACAAAAGTCGAAGCTTTAAATAATTTTCTAAAACATAGGGACCCGAATCAAATTCGGCTCAGGAGAGTGATAGGAATTATAACGGGACACTGTCACTATTCAAGCTAAGGCTTGTAGATAGTTCAGTCTGCAGAGGATGTGATTCGGCGGACGAAACTTCTCTTAGGTATATCCTGGGCGAATGCTCCTGGGAAAAACCTTTTTGGAACCCAAGCAACTGACAAGTGTCGGCAAGAAAGCATTTGGACTTTGTAAAAAGGACAGAACTACTTGCTGAATAGGTTCGAACAGTGGGACGCACAATAGGCCTGACAAGACCGTGGTGCTATGGGACTTGAAGAGAACCTAACCATAGGTAAAGAAAAAGAACAACTTGCAAATGAAGCAACTTTAGAATAAGGTGTAGTTGGCCTAATTATATTTTGATCTTAATAGTGTTGATGTTAATAGTTAATATGTGGTAAGAGTTGTACTCCTTCAATTAAGTGCACCCTGTATAAAGAGTGTTCATAAATGTTTAGTTAACATTTTTTAAAAATTAGCCATTTAATTTTATGACACTTGTATGTATCTGACACTTTATCATTTTTAAAAATAATGTAACTTTATGTCATTGGAAATAAACATTCCTTGAAAATAATATTTTTGATTCCAAAATTTAGTGCTTTACTTACTTTTTATGAGGCATCTGCCTTTATTGTAATTTTTTAATTCAACTCATTTTTAGGTATTGATAGATTAAAAGTGTCTAGTTGTTTTCACCATTATAAAATATGAGTATTAATTTTTCGACAGCTACATTAATTTATGAGTCACAAAATTTATTTAAACATTTCCAAACGACAAATAATTTATTTCGGTTCATAATATTTGTGTAAGCAATAATTAATTGACTGGAATATATTAATATTTATTAATATTATAATAGGTATATAAAATATATTTGAAAAGTCAATGAGATTAAAAAAATATTGGATCAAATGCTCAATTATTTGTTTCAAAATTCTTCGAATTTATTACTTACAAATTTAACTAAATTTATTTAATTCAAATCAAAGGCAATGGAGTCGTTTATTTCTTTAAATACATAAATATTTTGTGATGGAACACCTATTTACATACTAACTATATATTTATTATTTTCATATATCCCAAGCGCATATTTTAAAATAGTTTATTTTTAGTTGCAACAGTGAATTCCTGTTTAATTAATTTTGTAAACATGTAGATATCATAGAAAAATCCCTATGTGAATTTCTAATATCCTGGAAATAAAATGTAGAAATTATTTTTAAAAATTGTAGTGTAGGTATTATACGAGTATGTACGTAAATGTTATCAAACATATTAAAATTTACTGCCATTTGATCAAAATTACTTTCCGTTTTCTTACATTTCCGACGAACTGTCAATTCAGAGACGTCCGTGCCTCCCATGTGTGCTTACTGTTGTATTTATTTGTGTTCGCAGATTGTACTTTTATTTGAATTTATCGTTAAGCTTCCAAATAATCAGTGTTTCTCAACGTTAATCATCTGTTAACTGTTGGTTTTGTGGTAAGGAAGCAAACACTGATGGTTTCTTCGATATAAATTACTCGAACTATTTTAATTTAGAAAACGGCCTTTTCGTTAGAAGACGATAAATTTATCGTAGACTCTACTTTCGGAGTGGTCAACGAAACGAGAATGGATGAAATTATTCAATCCGTTTTTGTTATTTGCAATTCCAGGAATAGTTTCCAAATCACGAAGCTGGCAAATTATAACATTTTTGCTTAACATGTTCGACGTTTGGTGACACGGTACAGAGATACTGGCAGTGTTTGTAAAGAGAAGACAGCTGGAAAAAAGAGTCAGTTTTAACTGAAGATAAACTGGAGGATGTTAGAGAGCGTTTAGTCTTCTTAGTGGATACATAAATTCCTAAAATTATCGTACGTTGTCTGCGCAGGATGCACTACTTTATATCTTATTAAAATAGGTGTTTGGGTAACAATATCCGGCGAAGGACAATTGAACCTATTTTCTCTGAAGATAATGTTAGTGTTGAGCGTGATAGACAAAATATTGTCCAGCCATTTTTAAATCAGCTACATGATGACGAATTGCACAGTGGTTACTTTCAAGAAGATAGGGCAACAGCAGATACAGCTAACACAGGACTGGAGTTCCTAAGAGAATTTTATGACGATCGCATTATTAGTCGAGGCTTATGGCCACCAACATCTCCGGACTTAATTCCCTTCGATAATTATCTCTTCGGAACATTAAAAAAATCCATATCCAAACCGTTTACATACAGTGGATGGACTAAAGGACGCCATAACAAATAAATTAGCTAATATTGTAGAAAATTAATTGCATAATGTAACAGTTTAAGAGTAGATCTACGTATGTATGCACAACGAAGGCAAACATTTTGAATATTAATTATAAGTAAATTGTGATTAAAAATATTAAATATTTATTTTCATTTCTATGTTTAAATAGTTATTACAAATTATTACTTTTAACTTTAAATCAATAAAGCAATTAAATTTTCTTATAGGTAACATGTTTTATGTTAGAATTTAAGAAATTTTAAATCGGATTCTCTAAATGAGGAAAATAATCGTAAATTCATTTAAAAATTGTTGCCATTACTTTGAAGTTCGCATAAAAAACAGGATAGATGAATAATTGTTAAAAATCGTTCCTTATGCTAGTTTTGAGGTTAATAATAATATTAATACCTAATCATTTTGATATGATGCATTGCTTTAACAAATTAATAAACCCCTCAAATTAATTAATACCGAAATTCTGCTTTTTGTGATGTATTTTTGTGATTAAAATGAACAAGTGACCCTATTGCCACTGCACTTAACCCGCCACTGAACGAAGTAAATCACTGTCATTGTTGCCAACTACGAAGAGCGAAAATAATGGGAGAGCGGCACACAAAATATTTGTAAGTAGCGGCACCTTCAATCCTTCTGGATCTCTCTGTACTTTCTCTTGGCAAAGTTATTCATCATTTTAATTTGTAAGTGTTGCGAGAAACAACTACTCCGAGTTCTATCTTTCACAGTCTAGTTAGCCCTTATCAGTGAAATTCGACCAGTATAAGGCGATTATCATTAACGCTCGGCCCTAGCCGAGGCATTACGGGAAACAATAAGCTCTCTCCGGCAACGAGGCACGGCTCTTCCCTTGCCTGTGCATGGCGTTGGCGATTTCACAAGTCAATTAGAGCGGTTGCGTGCTCGAGCGCCATTAGAGTTAGAGCTCGGCCGATTGCTGTGATAGCGAGGTGATATAGCGGCGGGCAGGATCGCGGTGTCCGTATACGTGTTCATTATGTGAGAAACGGACCTCGCAGCTTACATCCAATCTATCGTGCATTATTATTATTGTATTAACTGCAAATTGAACTTTAGAGCCTTCTTAAAAATTACAGGTTATTTCCATTGCGGTCGGGACGGGCGAACATTGTTATTTCAATTCATTACCGGCGTGCCCGTTCCCCAGAATAAATATTATGCGAAACGAGGGGATCCGCGTATTTTTTTTTATGTTCGTTAACCAGCGTACCTACGCAGGTTTAATTAACGAGTGGAGCTGTGATTTGTGATTTTATTTTTGGGTCCTTACGTAAATAACAAAGACCAAAACGCATGGTTTCCAAGGTATGGACCCTCAAATTAAAAAAATGTATACAGGGTGTCTCTAAAGAGTCTACACAAAATTCTACTATACGTTTTTGGAGCAAAATAAGACAATTTAAATAAAATTACCTTAGTACACAATCTTGAACGCTAGATGGCCATGAAGGATCAGTTTTTAAATTTTTTTATACGAGGGCTGCTCAATAAGTCCGTGACTTTTTGAATTTCCCGCCTCTTAATTGAAATGGCAACACTGCTCCTGTCAACAGGCAACCTCCTGTCTAAATTTGAACAAGCTGCGTCATTTAGTTTGTGTTTGGCAGCCGTTGATAGCATACTACCGCGCGTTTTGAGAAGAAAATGGAAAAAGTGAATTTCGTGTGCTCATTAAGCATTATTTTTTGCGGAAAAAAACCATCACTCAAACCAAGGCTAAGCATGATAGATATTATGGGGACTCTGCACCATCCATTTAAATGGTAAAGAAGTGGATTACTGAATTTCGATGTGGCCATACAAGCACGGAAGATGCCGAACATTCTGGACGCCCAGTTGAGGTCTCTACACGGAGAAAACTCAATTAATTAGACAGGTTTGCTAAACCATTTTCTATACCAGATATCAGATAAACAATAATCACAATGGTGTTTCAAGTTTAGGTAATTATTTTACTTTCTTGAGATAATATTTCACGAATTATTAATGATGCAGTATATCGAATACTACTACGTGTTATTATTATAATACAATTTTCAGTAAAGGTTATTAGCCACATATTTAATTTCCCAAAATATAATGAATATAAATCGGGTTATAATTCAAATACGCCAGAATATTGTTACAATAACACCCTTTAATAATAACCAACTATCAAACCTTGATCGGGTCTTATTCGGCAATTGTCGATGTCAAACGGTATTGAAGGAATGAACCTACCACCTGACTGCCCTATTCTTGCTATTTTATTGTGGGACTAGCTAAGTGAAACACGTACACGCGCCATTTTATGCATGCACCTGTTGATTGTTGGTTCTTTTTTGTCGTCAGTTTTAAATACATTATGGATGCAAGTATTAGTATAGATCAAATTCTTATATCTTGGGGGTTAGAAGACCTCATAGATGTGTTTAAAGGTAAGTTATTGATTTTAACTATTTTCAGTATAGGTAACGTAGGTATTTGCGAAAAAGTATTTTTCATGTCATTTCAACCTAGACAAAATTCATTAATACGGCAGTTTCATTTGCATAAATAATTCTTATTTTGTCGTAGTTTTTGTTTTAAAGTAATACAAAATTGTAATATCTTGCTAGCTTAGTACAGTTCCTATATAGGTAGGTACCTACAGTAAATTACTTTTTAAGTTTCTACTTTGACTCTAATGTTTTAAGTTAAGATTAGGCTTTTCGTTTCGTTAACATTTTAGTAAATAGTAATAGTTAGTCTACCTTTTGCTAATATTGCATGAATAAACCGAGATGGGAAATACCAGTTTAAAAGCGAATTCTACGTCACAAATTAACAAAAAAAGTTTATATCATCTTCACTCTCATTTTTATTTCTTCAAATTTGTCACATGTTTACGTACAGTAGATCATTAAAGGCTTTATATATACAGGGTATCCCGAAAGTAAACCGCCATAATTTAATTCCGGATTCTACGTCGAAAATAATACTAGTTTGCTATATAAACCATACTTCAAAAATGCTTCTTTATGAAAATACAGGGTGTTAAAGTTTTATTTAAAAAAAATAAATTTATCAAAATAAACGTAACTACTTTTCATAAATTGAAAATTTTTTCAGTGTGTATATTCATATTACAATATTTGACTTGAACAAAAATGTAAAGTTAACATATTGTTGATCATTAAAAAAAATTATGAAACATAATATTCTGTTTTTTAATAGTTTCTGACAATTACAATATGGCATAATTTTAATTTGCTGTACTTTTCTTGAGATAAAATGAATGATCATTAAAAAAAATACCCATTTTATTTCAGATTGAAGTAGATTTCAATGAACAGTTCCCTGACAAAATTGATATCATTTATTCAGCATGGCCAAAAATTGCTGAAGCTATACTATTGGAAGCCAAACAAAGAAAAATTTCAGTTGTTGAGTATTCAGATGTTGGTAAGATATAAAAAATGTTATTTGTGTTTTAACGTGCTAATATATTCTTATATACTTTCAGATCCATTAGTTCTAGCTGCAGTGACATTTCCCTATCTGTTTAACGTTATTATATTGAAAGGCTGGAGACCAACTCGAAGTGAGGTAGGTATCTGAAAGCTTTCTCATAAACGTTCAGGTACATTTTTTTCAGGTTATATTTATTAACTCATTTAATACCGTTTTTGATAGACCTGAAAAATAAGCACATCTGTAAATAATACCTACTTTTATGTGAGTTTTATAACTTTTGTCTTTCTTAAAACACGGATTTATATTCGTACCAAGTTAAAAATATACAAGTAGAAAAATGTATTCTACTTGATGTTTTATTTTCCCATAAAATATTGGCAATTGTTAATGTGAGTGAAGTTTCATATATCACAGTTTATTAATTTTGTTAAATATAAATATATACAAGTTGAGCCATATTTTAATTATAAAACTTCTGAACACATGGAAGTTACAGAAAATGTCGAATTTTCGATATAAATCTGTTTACATACTATATAAATGATTTCACTTTTATTAACATTTGAAGTTTACTAATTAAATTATGACCCATTCTAGATTTATGATCTCTGTTTATTTTATTGACTTGTGTCATTTTTCTCTGTCTTACTATACATAATTTAGTTATAAACATATTGTGACTGATTTTTGATCTCATTGATATATTTCCATAACTTATAATAATGAATGTATTCTACTGTTATTATAAATATATATTATATTTTAAAATAAACGTATTTTTTTATAGATTAGTTTTAATTACCTATATCTATCGCATATCTCTGTCTATTAAACCATGATTTTGTGATTACTATTTGGCATTTTACTGTGTACTGTATTTTGTAATAACTGATATAAAACTTTATAATACTGGGTAAGTATTACAAAATAGATTTTTTTATTGTAGTAGGAATCATGATTTATTACCCTAACTTAAAAAGTAAATTGCAGTAATTATACAGAATACTAATAATCACTAGCTTAAATATTAATGATAATATTACTGGCATATAAATATAATAATACAATTGCATACTAGTTATAAACTAAGTAAATTGCAGTAACTATACAGAAAACTAATAATCAATAGCTTAAATATTAATGATAATATTACTGTCATATAAATATAATAATACAGTTGCATACTAGTTATAAACTAGTATTAGCAAACCCTGGAATATAACCATAAGAAAGTGTCTCATTGTCACATATAGTATACAAAAATTTAATTGAGGTAATAATAATTTTTATAACCATTATATGAATTTTTTCTCAGTGTACAACCGAAACAATGGAAAAAATTCACAATATGGTTTTAGCCGATCGGAGATTGAAAGTGAGAGAGATTGTGGAAGCCATAGGCATCTCACATGGCTCGGTGGTTTCCATTTTGAATGATCACTTGGGTATGAGAAAGCTTTCCGCAACCGTGTGACAATTTCGCAGAAATGTTTAGCGTTGTTCAACCGCAGTATGGACGAGTTTTTGCGCCGTTTCGTAACCGTGGACGAAACGTGGATCCACCACAACACACCGGAGACCAAACAGCAGTCAAAGTCGGCAAAGGTGGGTTTGTCAGCCAATAAAGTCATGGCGACCGTTTTTTGGGATGCACGCGGTATAGTCCACATTGACTGCCTTCAAAAGGGGAAAACAATCAATGGCGAATATTATACCAACTTATTAGGTCGATTCAATGAGGAATTGAAAAAAAACCACCGCATTTGGCCAAGAAAAAGTTCTTTTCCACCAGGACAATGCAAGGGTGCACACATGTGCAGTTTCCATGGCAAAAATCCATGAATTGGGCAAGAATCGCTCCCTCATCCGCCCTATTCACCAGATTTAGCCCCGAGTGACTATTTCTTGTTCCCAAACTTGAAGAAATAGCTCGGCGGAAAGAGATTTGACTCCAACGACGAAATAATCTCACAAACAAATGCTTATTTTGATGACCTCGGCAAATCATATTTTTCGGAAGGGATAACAAAAATTGGAGAAACGTTGGACTAAGTGTATAGAACTCAAAGGAGACTATGTTGAAAAATAAAATAACTTTTTATATAAAAACCTGTTTCATTCAAAAAGACCCGCCCTCGTATTATACCTAAATATAAAACGGCTTATTTGCTAAAATTTGGTACGTTAACATAGTTTTATGGGATGGAGTCGTCAAAGCTATGAAAAATTAGCCTTCTGTTCTTTGTAATATTAAATTATATGAAGACGATGTTAGAAATGGTTTAAAGGATTTAAATTGTAATAAAAGTGGAGGTCGGGACAATATACCACCGGTTTTCGCAAAAAAAAGTTGAATTTGGCATTCCCTTTAACATTCCTTTATAATCAATCACTTTCTACAGGATCTTTTTCCTACTAAATGGAAAAGGGCCTGTATTATATCTATCTTAAAAATGACCAACGCAGTTTTATAAATAATTATAGACCTATAAGCTAACTTTCTGTTTTTGCGAAACTTTTATCTATGATCACGTATATTCACTGGTTAAAACACAAATTATTGCTGATTCTGAGCAACATGGACTTTTTAAAAATAGATCTGTTGAAACTAACCTCATGGTATTTTCTGAATTTATACTAGACCATTTGGACAATCAAGTTCAGGTTGATACGGTCTACACCGACTTTAGTAAGGTCTTCGATAAAATTGAATCTTGTTGAATGGGCTTGTTGAGGTCGGTGTGGGTGGCACCTTGCTGAACTGGATGGAGTCTTATTTAACAGACAGATCACAGTGTGTCGAAATTAACGGATTCAAGTTAAATTTCACTATGATACCCTCAGGGGTACCTCAGGGATCGCACTTAGGACCTTTAATGTTCATAATTTATATTAATAAAATTATAGAATGCCTTAATTATTGTAGTTTGTTAGGATATTATGATGATTTTAAGCTATTTTTACCTATTCGTGACGTTACTGATTTTCTAAAACTTCAGAACGATCTTGATGCTTTTGCAATCTAAAAACAATAGTTTGTTTATTAATATCGACAAATGCCATATAATCACTTTTACTCGAAATAAACAACCTTTCCCATATCAACATAGTATTAATGACTTAATTGTAAATCGAAAAATGAAATTAGAGACCTCGGAGTGATTTTGATAGTAAAATGTTATTTGATGCCCATATTAACAAACTAATATCTAACACACTTAAGATGCTGGTTTTCATTATGAGGCAGTCGAAACAGTTTACTAATTCTAAAACTATATTGCTTTTATATTACACGTTTGTATTTAGTAAAATTAATTTTGCTTCAGTTATATGGAATCATTAATATAATATATACAGGCTGTTACAAATTCGCTTTTCTCTGCAAGGATCTCGAAACGGTAAGAGATACAAACTAGCTTAAATGGGGACAAAGTTGCGTAATCAGGGGACCAACATTACGCCTCTAAAAAATTAAGGGTAACATGATTAGTTTTCAAAATATTTGAAAAAAACCGAAATTTGGGTAATCCGTTTTTGTTTAATTTCAGCCTTTTTGAGGTGATATTGAAAAGAGAAGAACACTTTCTCACGGCCATTTTTTGCCCTCCATCGAATGGCATAATCAATTTTTGTATGTAACGTTTCATCTCTCCAGGACCATCATCAACTTCTGTTTTCTAAATACGACCGTAGAAATGTTATTACATTTTTTGCAAGCCTTCATGACCCCCAATACTGTATTGCCTCAGCCCGAACCAGATTTGAACATTTTGTCTCGAAAAATTCAACTTCAGTGTATTCGTTCCAAATTTATCTAAATTTTTTATTTAGATGTCTTTGTTTATTGAATTATCGTACACTGTAAGTGTCAGGGTCTAACCCTGAGAACTCCATCTAGTTATTTAAACTATGTTAACCTAAACTTTAACAAAAATTAAGTCAAAAAAAGTTAATATACAACAACAAAGTTATAACAAACTTTAATTAAACATAAAAAATTTGTAAACGAAATCTTTTGCTTTAAAAAACCTACACTTTTTTTAACAATGTTCTTCCATATCATACTCCACAGACAGGCTTCCTAACTTATACTACTGAAGACAACTACTAATTATTAGTTCTTGTAAAGAGTGAAATAAGAATTAAAAAAAATTGAATTGAAAATGTAATAGAAGAGGAAAGAGTGAAGGATTCCGCATAGGTATATGTTATATGTGCTTTTTCCCTGTTCGTTCCAGAAAAAGTGGATTTAATTTCAGAATTGTCATTCGAATTTAGTAAGTTTAATTTAAAAAAAAACATTATTTATGTTTCACAGTAATCATTTTGGTCTAGCTGAAAAAGGCACATCACTCATCACTTAGTTTGCATTTCCAAATATCGTTTTTGGGTCCAAATATTATGTCCACATGCAAGTCAAATTTTTGTAATTATGTCACTAGATGTAGATTTATAGTTCAATGCCTAGCAAAAAAGTCAAGGTTGCATAACAAATAGTTGGACTTTCAAAACAAAAATCATAACGATCAAGAATAGTTTTGGTTTGCACAGATGGCAAGTTCCTTCTCACTCTGTGGGTGTATCCAGTATATTTAAAATTCCTTTTGTTCAAAACTTATGTAAATTCGCTTGTTAATTTAGTTTCGAGAGGCACAACTGGCATTTTTATTATATGGTCTAAGAACCCACGTCAACCTGCATACAAATATTGGCTGATGACTAATTAATACAAATTTGACTTTAATTCACCTTGCCTCAACTGCACTGGAAATTCTGGGGATTGACTTTAACCAACAGATGAAAATATAACGAAACATATAATACACGTAATTAATATTAACACTTGTATCGAAGAATCTTGAATTTTATCACGAAACCTTCATAAATTATCATAAAATACTTATTTCTATTAACAGGAAAAGCACAATGTTCGGTAAACACATTTTTGTATTCTTCAGCATGAAGTGAGCATTCTGGAGGAATAAAATTTGTTGTTAACACGTGTGTAATGTCCAGGCACGTGTATGACGACAAAATTTCCGAGAAACAATTAGAATATAAATGAGGAACTTGTATTTTGTAGGCGCGTGTTAAATTTTGGTAATTGTGATAAATTTGGTAGGACTACATTGTATACAAATTGTACAGATTATGGATTATTATTAGCAAGGGTACATTTCTTTGGTCAGTAACTTTTGTTAAGATTTGTCCTTCATGGTATAGCAATATTTTTATTATATAAATAATAACAATTACAAATAATTACACTGAATCAAAATGACCAAGACTATATGTATTTAAACGACAAGTGCTTATAATTTTTACTAGGGCGTACTTACATGGCCTGTAAGTCATCCAAAACACTACTCTCCTGCAAACCTCCGTCTGTACTGTCTCTTTGTATGGTCTGCGCAGTCCAAAGGTTTATAGCTTTGCATTCATTTATACCTAATTGTACAGGAAACTATTTTTTCAGGACCTGACATCCCAGGGTTTCTGCTTCAACCCTTCAGAAAACCAAAGAGGATAAGGACGGCCTTCAGTCCGTCTCAATTGCTGAAGCTAGAGCACGCTTTCGAGAAGAACCACTACGTCGTAGGAGCCGAGAGGAAGCAGTTGGCGCAGTCGCTGTCACTGACAGAAACGCAGGTAATTTTCCTTCAATCATGTTATTCATAGCTTAGGTTATTATCTATAACTAAAGATCTGATTTTTCAACTACATTCCATATCTTCTTGTTTCTCACGTAATCTTTCAAAATATGACCAATTTACTACATTCATGAAGCCAAAATCAAGGATAGTAGCTATAACTACAAAATGATTAAAAAGTACTTGATTTCCGGTTTCTAAATGCGTAGTGTGACTGAAATCATTTATTGAATGCGTTTAAAAAGCTCCCAGACAGTGGTCATCCCAGGTATTGCTAATTAAATTAAGTTTAAGTATTGACATTTGTATTTGTGACAGTGTTACATAGTACTTGTATGTCAATTTTTAGTTATCAATTCTATTTACTGTTTTCAATTTCATTTCAGAAACATTTTGAACGCTTTGCATGTTTAGATTTCTAGTTAGATTACCATATCATGAGAAATGTGTCCGCTTAAAAATTTTGGATGCGCAATTGCTAAAAAAAACGAATTCTGGGACCTTGACATCAAAGAAGCCGACATTAAGTCATACCTACTATTCTAAATATTCTCATAGCATGCTAAATTTTATAAGTGATTTTATTTAACCGTACAATGGACGATTTTGGTAGAATACGCGTATGGGATGCTTAAAAGAATCGGGTAGATGCAAAAATGTTCACGATGATTCGTCCTCTATAACAGATTTTTTTAAAATGATTCCATAAAGTTCTTCAGGACTTTTATTAATGTTACCAACAACTTCATAAAATTCAGACAGAAAATGAAATGGAAATAGAACCGCGTATATGAGTTTTTGAAGATTTTATCGGTTTCAGATTTATTAGTTTTGATTGTTGTTGATGGCTTCTATGTGGATCATATTTTGTTCATTTTCATGCAATTTAATATGAGCATATATTAATTTATGACCTCGTTTTCGATCTTACAAGATTTTCTTATTTTTTCTCATTCATGATAGACGTCGTATTACTAAACTCATATATTTAACTAATATGTGAGGTCTACTACACAGCAGAAAGATATCAGGTAATTTATCATCTTCGTTGTCATAATAGTTAAAGTTCGCTTATTTGCTTAGAAATATAAAATAGTTTAAATACAAACGTATGTTTATAAAGACAACTAATGGATGTTTTTCATTCACTTGTTCAAACTTGAAGGCGATTTTACTACATTGTAGTAATAATTATGCTGCAGCTCCAATGGTACACTCAATAAAACGTCTTAGAAAATATGATATTCACAGCGCAAGCGATATATTTGTGGAGATTTCCAAGCCATTGCTATTATCTTGGGACAGCAATCAGAATTTACTAAGTATCCATGTGTTTACTGTATTTATGAGACAGTAGAGACAGGAAGAATCACAGATCTGAATCCAGGATGTCTTAACTTACTCAAGATCCATCCAAATCCTTGCTCCCTCCACTACACATAAAACTTGAACTAATAAAACAATTGGTTAAAGTTTAGGACAAAGAAGATTAATGTTATGGGTACCTGGTAGATAAATTTCCAAAAATCAGCAATGCCAAATCGAAAGAGGGTATATTCGATGGACCTCAAATTCGTAAAATGTTGCGTGATGAAAATTTTATATCCAAAATGAATGAAACTGAGACTAAAGATTAAAACATGCAACACAAAGCTTTTTGGTTAATCGCAAGTGTCATAATTATAAAATTGAGGGAGAATTTCAGAGAACTTGGATTTTGTGAGTTACCTCGACAACATAGGTAGTTGCAGTGAAGAGCAATGTGATCGATTTCACCAAGATTTAAGGGAAATCGGGAAAGGTATCAGGTATAATTGGTACATAAATAAGACTACTGTTGGATGTTGAAAGGGTAATGAAAAGTTAAACACAAAAAGAGAAAGAGAAACCCATTACACAGATCTTTTGGAGACAAAAAAGGTACCTCGTTGATTAAAAAACTACCCAACATTTTTATACCAAATCGCGTACCTCACTGGTATATTCGTGAAACACCCTTAATCACGTTCAAATAATGGATTTGTTGAGCATTTTTCGAAAATGGTTAGTGCTAGCGCCAAAATGACTTCAGACTTTTTACAATAATAGGGTCTGATCAAAAGAACATACCGTTTTTTGGTTTTGTGTTTGTTATTAGATCTATTTCTGCAGCAGTTGAGGACTGATTTGACACTATCAAAAGTGTTTGACCAATTAATTCGTGATCTTCGGTTCGCTGAAGTACGTGACAACTTAAAATTTTTCTATTGCATTATATACAGGGTAATTCAGATCTTATCAAAAAAATTAATGTAGGTACAGGGGAATTTTGGAAAAACAAAAATGAAAAAGGACAATTCGAACATGATTTAAAAATATACTTTTGCATGATACTGGAAACTGGTCCACTATAAGACCTGACCTTAAAGCATACAGTCTGCGACTGGCACAACAGCAAAGTTTAATAAAAAAATGAACGGAAAAAAAGGAAAGAAATAAATAAAATTTTAGAACACCTATTTTATTTACCTAAGCAATGTTTAGACTTTCTTAAAAGGGTAATATTGGTTGCCTACAATTAAAAGAAATTAAATATACATATTACCATACCGATAGCAGTAAATACGAGTAGGTAAAAAAGGCAGTCTAGAATCGAAACGCACACGCGACACCTAAATTGTCTATTTTGAAGTAATTTAGTTTATTGTTATTGATTATTATTAAGACCTCATACCATTTTCCCTCCCCTATCCCATTGAGTTTCACAGTGATAGACCAAAAACCAGTTTTGCCCAAAGGTGAGTCCATTAATAATTATTTTTTGTTTTGATAGTTCATTTTTTTATACAGTCCGCTATCTCTTCGAAACAAGCAAATCCAACTGCTTTTCCCGCTATTGTTATTATTAATTAATAAAATTAATTTGTGATTTTAATTAATAAAATAATTTGACATGATGTTACAATAACTGTTCAGAATTTTGTCCACCGACCTGTAAACACATTTGGGCCCGCCTTACCTAGTTTCTACGAACTAACACAAGTGTTGTCTTGCTTCACCATAATACAAATACTTCGCCATAACACAAATGTTGTCTTGCTTCACCGTAAATTAAAACGATATCCATCAACTCCCAGTTGCTATACACGTAAGCCATTTTTGACACTTAAAAAACTAATGTAAACACTATCGCAACGACGATAATACTAAAATCCGATTTCAGTATTCGGAATCGCCTGGAGCCACATGGGCGAATGACGCTAGAGACAGTAGCCCAGCGATGTAAAGGTTGAAAATACTACAATTTCAATAATTTTTTCTCGGAAACTATAAAGATTTTAAAATTTTTTTGGATAAGTTGTTTATAAAGATTTTCATCTTCCAATCACAAATTTTTATTTCCTACAGCAAAAATATGGTCTGCTTTTAAAAGGATTACCGAGTAAATCAGGCCTGTGGGAAGTCACCTTATTCGAACTGTCCCCGCGTTTTATCCAATCATCTAACCCTTCCCGCTATATCGAAAACCTGCCGGCGAATATTTGCGCATAATAAAAATTAATAAGAGATTATGAGGGGCCCCGTCCGGAATCGTTATTATTTTAAGCAGTTGTGCCGCCATTCAACTGTTTGTATTCCTAATTGGAAACGTGTGGTTGGAAGTTTTCAGCGCATATTTTAATGAAATGTAAACACTATATGTGCGTACTGTCCGGATTATGTTCCAGTTTTAAATCGTTCCGCGGTATAAGCAATTAAGCGATTCGCGTGTTTTGCAATTTTTATTTGCCCTCGTCTCGGGATATTTGCCCTCCCCTGGTTGTTCGGTTCACACGTATACGCAGCCATAGAGGGGGTAATATTCGACAGTCCCATCAAACATGCATTTCGAAAAAAACGTGTTAGAAATATATTTAATTTGACTACAATTCCGTTTTATACTTTTTCAAAATAGGTGCACAAAATTATGTAAATTAAATACTAATCAACTCTTAAGATGTCACATATTTTGTATGAAAATTTTAATAAGGCTTTTCAAGTATTTTTGCAATTTTTATAAAAGTTATAGAAACTGTCTTGGGGTACCTAATGAAAAAAAAAATATTCCCTTCAACATGGATTTTTACACATACAAAAACAATGATTGCACTTGGAGTTGCAAAAGGAATGTAGACACGAAAATAGTACAATTTTGAAATAACGACCATAATCAAGTGCAGTCATCAAAGAAATTTAAAAGAAAAACAAATATTTATTATAAATTTTTATTGTTACACAAAAATTTTATGTAAAATTACACACTACATCACTGATTATTTTAACGCCACTACAGGCTATGTAAAATTACATAATACAAGTACAGTTACATTAAACATGTAATTTTCCACTTTTTGCGAAATGCACTCGGCTATTTTAACCGTACAGTGTTAACTTCTCTTTTGTTCTTCTTCAAATATGCTTTATTTTATGATCATGGTGAGATAATTTGATATATCTATACAATATAGAAAAATAAATCGACTGAGAACCAATCAGCCTCAGCACCAAAGATAATAATTCGGTATTTAAAAATAAAATGAAAATTTTTGTAACATTGAATAAAAATTAAAAGTAGAAAAAAAACAAAAAGAAACAAAAACAAATTAAAAATTAATAAAAATAAAAAAAACAGGAAAAAACCTTTTAAAGAATGTTACCTTGACACGGTAAAAGGGCTTGTCTTATAACGAGCGTTCAAATAAAAACGTGGTCGAAGTTGGCTCTGACACATTGGACGTAGGGAGTAGCTTATAGCGACCAACTTAACCTCACTTCTCAGCAGCTGTCAGTTTCAATAACGTTAATGACTATATAACTTTATTTTAAAGAATAATCGTGATAACAATAACAAACAATTAAAGGAGCTGCGGAAAGTGTCCCCCTCCTTGTTATAACAATAAATTAAAGTAGCTGCTGAAAGTGTCCCCCTCCTTGTTCCAAGCACTTTTCACACCTGTTCCTCAAAGAATTAAAGACATTTTCTAAGATGCTCGGGGTATTGTTAATTTCACGAATCTTGTTTATAAGTCGAGCCTGCAGATGGTTTAAATCAGGAATAGGCAGTTCAAAAATAGTGTTTTTAAAGTAACGCCACAAAAAGAAATCACACGGCGTAATATCACATGACCTCGGTGGAAATTCATGTTCAGCATTGAGACTTATTAGTCGATTTTGGAAGACTTCCCTCAACATATTCATCGTCTCGCCTGCCGTATGTGCTCTTGCGCCATCTTGTTGAAAGTAAAAGTTTGTAATTTCGTTTTCTTCCAGCTGGTTAACAAAAGGAGCGATAATTTCTTCTCTATACCTTTGCGCAGTAAGAGTACCATTAAAAAAAATAGGTCCATAATTCCTCCTTCGATTGAGAGCACACCAAACTCCAATTTTTTTAGCGTGTAGAGGGCCCTCGACAAAAAAGTTATCTGGTTTTTCAGAAGACCACATTCTCATATTCTGTGAGTTTACGTAACTACTTAAATGAAACCAGGCTTCATCAGAAAAAAAGGTGATATTATGAAGTTCACCGTAGTTGTTTAAAAACCATTCACAAAATACAGCCCGTCGCGGAAAATCAACTTCATGAAGTTCTTGCTGACAAGTTAAACGATAGAAGAACAAACGCAAATCTTTTTTTAACACTGTGTGGCAGGTACCGACTGATACTCCCACCATTTGTGATAAAACACGTACAGAAGTTCTTGGCGCATTTTCCATTATTTGTTGGACATTTTCTTTTAATTCTTCAGTCCGCATTTTTAGGTCGGCCGCTTCCTTCTTTTCTTGTGTCACTGCCCGTTTCACGAAAAACATTAACACAACGCTGAACTGCACTTTGAAAAATTTTGTACTCAACAACGCCGGGAAATTGATTTTGAAATTCTATGAAACATTCCTCAATAGAATACTTCCAAATTCCATCAATCTTGCGTCCATTTCTAAAGTAGGACTCTATGATAAACACTTTTTGTTCTTGAGAAAACACCATTTTAAACGCTTTTTAAAACGAATATATTCAAATTGATAGCGGCGATATAGCGCTTTGACAGATGACGTTTAAGTTCATTTGCTACGCTACGCCCTACGTCCAAATTTTCAGAACCAACTTGACTACGTTTTTATTTGAACGCTCGTTATAAATAATGATAACGAAATGCAATCCATCGAATAATTTCGGTAAATATATAGATTTTGAGTCTGTTTTTAACTGAAATTGTTGAAATATTTATAATTAATTGTGGTTAGGTTTTTATGGACATAGCATAGGTTAGAAGCTTCAGAAATACAAAATATTAGCTCCAGAATAGTGTTTTCAAAGAGTCATATTCTTCGGTTTGGAAAATATCCTTCGTTTAAAACTTTCTAGCTCAGATTTCTCGGATTTGAGGTTAGATATTTAAGAATAAGGTTAGGGGCTTCAAAAATAAAAAATATGAGTTCCAGAAAATAGTTTTCAAGGACTTTTATTCTTTGGTGTGGAACATTTATATATTTCTAGTTCAAGTTTTTAGAATTTGAGGTTGAGTTTTGAGAGTTTGGGGCTAGGTTTTGAAGGGTTTGAGATTAGGTTTTTATGGGTGTAGGTTTATGGCTTTAGAGTTAGAAAATATAAGCTCAAAAATATAGTTTTCAAGTAATCATATCCATAGATTTAGAAAAGAGTCAGTGTATTACTTTGAGGTTAGGTTTGATGAATTTGAGGCTATATTATTACCCCACAACTGAATCTAAACAAGCATACCAAACAACTAGCACACTACACCATACATGCAACAGCAACACACCGGGTCATGTAAATTCATAATTTTATTCGATATTAATATGTTATAGGTATAGAACCAACAAATAAATTCGCTTTAGAAATTGAAGATAAATAAAATATTAAGTACACATTTTAGATATTTTATAGGAAAGTAACTCACACTAACAGAGTGTGTGTGAGTTTTTCCAGGAGTTCACGGAAAAACATGACAAAGTTGGAGGCATTTTTTGTAGTGGAGCATAGATATAAATCAGAAAAAACCAAACCTTTGCACAAATCCGCATTTATTTGAATGAAAGGAATTGATTCAACATTTCGATAATATAATTGTTACCTTGAATTGTTGAGAAATAGACCAAAATAAATGATTTTTATTTAAGAAGCATAAGTTTTAATCGGAAACAGTCTTTTTAAATGTATAAAAGAAGATTCCCTATAACGTGAAATAACTTTTCTTTTGTAACAAATTTTACATAAACAACATAACATCTATAGGTAGTAGTGTACTGAACAAAATTATATCGAATTTTCAACAATTGTTCATTAACTGATCGATTTAATCTCTGATATGCATATTGGCATATTATACCTAATAGTAACTAAAACGTATTTGTTGTCCCACAGCAAAGTCCAAACTGCGCATTAGTATCTGTTTGTATAGTCTTTCAAATCAGTTGAACATGTAAAAAACACCTGGCAATAAAATTTAACGACTTTCATAGGCATTCCTAAAAAAGTTTACCGCTAAAGGTAAAAAATTATAATAATTTGTATATAATGTGTAGAAAATTTCTATTATTATGTTCATTTGGCCAACAACATATTTTAATTATTTATGTCCTCAAATTATTTTATTATCTTGATGGTAAATTTCGTATTGTTCCGTTTCAAAAAGTCTCCAAAATGCCATGTTGTAATAATATTATTTCTCCCTTTCGCAATAATTGTAATATAAATTAAATTAAAATTACCTGAATCACCCAAATTCCGCATTGCTGCACTGCACTGCTGCCACTGCTGGGCAATTTGTCAACCACTTGTCAACAGCTGAGATTTATTGCCCAGTGGCCCAATGCAGATGTGTTTGTATTTCGTTTGCCCGCGCTCGCAGTTCGACCAGACCTGTACTCATAGTATGGCTAAATAAATATGGGAACAAGTTTTTCAAATATTTCAATGCCGGATATCGGAAAGACTTTACATAAACTTGTGTTGCCCCTACATGGAAATATTAACAGCGAATTGAGTGATTCTTATGCAATTTGTTTTGGTTCTTTTAACTAAAAATTATGTTGGTAAAATATTTTTTTGCTAAAATCTTAAATTCACTCAAAATTCAACACCAAAATTGTCTTCATATTTCCAGCTCTGTATTGGAGAATAATCTCCAAGAACGAAGCTGACATATTAATGACAATTCGTAAAAATAATGACAACTAAAACCCGCTATGGTGTTTATTAAACAAACAATACAAAAACGAGTTTTTACTTTGTATCATTGACAAAAATGGCATATTGAATCGTATTATAAGTTTCTCTAAATCAGAATACGTGATTTCTGCAATGGGAGGCAAACATTATTAACATTTTTAACTCTTCATCTTTAAAATGAAAAAATTGAAGCTGCTACATGCGCATGTCCCCTGAGAAAATTATGAGCAGATTAGTTTAAGAGAGGGGGTACTTTTTTTACATTTTTGTTAATTCAGATGCTTGTTTTCTATGTCATAAAGTAACATCTGTAGGAGGTACTAAATTTCAATAAAGGGGTTTCAAACATTTTTGTCAACACTGCCGTCCCTTAGGGTCTAAAAGACGCAACTCATTATACAAGGTGTCTCATAATTAGCTGCCAACCTTGAACAGGCCGATTTTTTTATTGAAACTAAGTAAAAAAGTTCATATGAACATGGGTCCGGAAATGCTTCCTAAGGGCACAGGGACCCATTGAAGAGGGAGGAATGGAAATCATTTTTTTGCAATATCTCTCAATCGCGTTGTGATAAATGAATGAAATTTGGTATACACAGCTAAATTTTGATGAGCAATTTGATGGACTAATCCATTTATTTCCACAAGGTCCATTGGGGTGGGTACGGGGGGGCCCTTGGTACTTTGCGTGTGTAACTTTTTCATCTTTGACTTTTTAACAAATTGGACAGCAAATTCCGTTTTCCCGAACTGTTTTACGTTAAAAAGGTACTCTTGTTTCAAATCGTTATCTTTAACGGTTTCTGAGAAAATCGCTCTTGAATTAATCCCACTTTGGTCAATTTCATAGTAATTTAAACAAAAAAAATTTTTTTGTTTAAATTTAATCTAATTTTAATAAAAAAATAATAATAAAAAATTAAATTAAATAAAAATTAATCCTTTAAATGGAAAAGAGAGGAAAGGAAAATTATTATTATTTTTTTTTGTTTAAATTACTATGAAATTGACCAAAGTGGGATTAATTCAAGAGCGATTTTCTCAGAAACCGTTAAAGATAACGATTTGAAACAAGAGTACCTTTTTAACGTAAAACAGTTCGGGAAAACGGAATTTGCTGTCCAATTTGTTAAAAAGTCAAAGATGAAAAAGTTACACACGCAAAGTACCAAGGGCCCCCCCGTACCCACCCCAATGGACCTTGTGGAAATAAATGGATTAGTCCATCAAATTGCTCATCAAAATTTAGCTGTGTATACCAAATTTCATTCATTTATCACAACGCGATTGAGAGATATTGCAAAAAAATGATTTCCATTCCTCCCTCTTCAATGGGTCCCTGTGCCCTTAGGAAGCATTTCCGGACCCATGTTCATATGAACTTTTTTACTTAGTTTTGATCATAGAATCGGCCTGTTCAGGGTTGGCAGCTAATTATGAGACACCCTGTAATTGAAGTATATTTTAAATTTGATTCAAGAAATTCCTTTTACTATGCAGATCTCTTAGGAAACCACGTTAGCAACTCCTGTTCCTTTTTCGTTCGTTTTAACGAGAAGAAACGTCGAAATTTCGTCGCACCGCAGATGTTAAGTACACCCTGTATCAAACGTCAAACCCTGCACCCTTCAGGCGCCCTCAGCTCCGCTCGCCCCAGGCCGCTGATTGGGATGTGCCGCCCTGCCTCTCCCACTTAATCCCTGCCAGGACGCCCGATGACAAACGACAGTCGGCGGCGCGGATTAATCCCGGCAGGCCGCGTCAGCCCGGTCGATAAAGTAGCGCGCGCACCGCAAATAAACTATCAATTTCGCACCGTACCGGATTAGCATGACAAAAACCCGACTGGGAGGGCCGACCGGGGACGAATTGAAGGGACAATTACGAAGGGGAAGACGGCGGATGTTATTGGCGAAGGGGGATTCGCGACCGTTTATCGCCATCTTGGCGGAGCGGCACCGTTGAATGCGGATCTCGTTCCGAATTCGGGCCTGCATCTGTCCTGCGAGGTTCTCATGCCTAATTGACTTCGCACTTACCGCTGATGAGTTATAGCCGCGAAGCTTAATTCGTAAATTATGGAATTATGGCGTCGGTATTTTTGGACGGTGACAGGTTGCCGTTGGAAAGGCCAGTAAATAAATGGTTCGGTTCTGCTACAACATCGGGGAAATAATAATATTTTGGTACCTACTAAGGTACATATATAGGGTGATTTCACTATAAATACAGAAGTTGCAGGACTATGTTCATTACCAAAAAAGAAGTAGAGTTTGCTCTAGAAATGTTTTCCTGCGGGACTCGGTATTGGAGAAAGAGGATGAACTTATTTCTGCAGTTTCTGTATTTAAAGTGAAATCACTCTGTATAATGTCAAGTCCCGAGATCAATGAAATTAAACGTAGTTCATATATATGGTGGCCAAATGAAAACGAAACAGAACCATTTTCAGAAACTGCGTCAAGATTGTAGAAAAACGCTCAGACCCGTCAATTTTAGATTAAAGGGGGACATTCTTTGCTGGTATTTTTGACTCCGCCACTTTCACCCCCAATCAAGGGTCAGCATTACCCCAAAATATTTAAATGGCATTGGGAATTGAGTAATATTTCTTTTGAAAGCTCTTTGCAACAGACTTTAAATTTTATAATTCCGCTCAATACTTTGAGAAATAATTACATTTTAAAATTTAAATTATGATTAGTTGCTTACTTACTACTTAGTTGATAAAATGTTCAAATTAATGACCGCCCGCTTCCATACAAGAATAAATATTTTGTTCTAAACGTTCGCGCACATTCCGAAGCATTCCCGGAATGATTCGACGGCATTCGTCGACGATTCTTAGACACAAATCTTCCAGCGACGCTGGCTGTGTTTTATAGATTTTACTTTTTAGGTATCCTTACAAAAATAAATCAAGGGGCGATAAATCCGGTGATCGTGGAGGCCGCTCAATGCTGCCTCTTCTTCCAATCCAATTCTGTAGAAAACGTTGCAACTGACGGACAATTAACGCATAATGCGGAGGAGCACCGTCCTGTTGAAAAATCAAATGATCTTCATCATACTCTGGAATATTTTCAATAATATCAGTCAAGGCAGGGTCAATAGCGCCTTCCAGTAATTGCAAATACATTTGGCCAGTCAAATTATCAGGTAGAAAAAAAGGACTCACCGAAAATTCCAGCCCAATTCCAAACTCTTGGGTTTGAATCGGACCAATAGCGGCAATTGTGACGATTTACCGTCCCGTTCAAGAAAAAACTGCATTCATTAGAAAAAACAAATGTTAAAAAGGAACTGTGGATCGTTCCCTGCTCGCTCACTCATTATTTCGCAAAATTGCAAACATCGGTCATAATCATCCTGATGAAGTTCCTGGACTAAATGTATTTTGTATGGATGGAATTTATTCTTCTTCGAAATGGTTTGTATGCTAGTTCGATTGATCCCAGACACAGATGCCTGCTGCCTCGTATGTACTTAATGTAGGAACAAGATGAACTTGTCCCAAAACTGCAACTTCACTAGCTTCATTAACTATAGGTTTTTCAATTTCTCGTTTTATTTTATTGGTTACGTTCCCTGTCTCTTCAAATTTTTTTACTAACTCTAGAACAAACTTCCTCCTGACATGTCGATCTTGATGTTGTTCATTAAATAGCTGAGCTGTTCTATTCGCACATTTATTGTTCATAAAGTAAAGCGAAATGATAGCTACCCTTTTCGCAATGGAATAAACCATTGTGTTTAATTTTCAAAAACACAATTAAATAAACTACCAACCAACGCTTCCAAATAATACTAGAAAATAATTTGGAATCCACTAATTTCACGTTCATTGTGTGTATAGCATTCATTTCCGTTTTTACAATTGTGTTTTTTTTTTACGAAAGTGATAACAAATCGCCAAAAATTAATGTAACGCAAGAAATACTAAATTTATACCATTGACGTACTTAATTCGAATGACTGACATTTTTACCGTTACTAATTGTTTGTACAATAAGTTTCAACTTTATAATCAAAATTCTTAATAAGTATTGGGTGGAATTATAAAATTTAAAGTCTGTTGTAAAGAGAATTGTAAGAGCTTTCAAAATAAATATTACCCAACCCCCAATGCCATTTAAATATTTTGGGGTGATGTTTACCCTTGCTTGGGGGTGAAAGTGGCGGAGTCAAACATACCAGCAAAGAATGTCCCCCTTTAATCTAAAATCGACGGGTCTGAGAAATTATCTACACTCTCGAAGCAGTTCCTGAAAATGGTTCTGTTTCGTTTTCATTTGTCTACCCTGTATATTAGAAAGTAGGAGGCTGGGACGGAAAGTGATATTTAAGAGTTGTACTTTCCTGTTCAAATTGTGCGTGTATTGTGATAATTGAAAATATGTAAAAAATCTACCGAAACTTTATAATTCTCTTTTGGATCGAAAATGTAGATCTTTTTCTTATCGTTGAAATTTAATCGGAATGGCATTATTACCATTTGAAAGTTGACATTTTTTTAAGAATTTAAAAAAATGTTCTACGGCCAACAGGAGCCGACAATTTTTTTTTTTTTTTTCAAAAAATTGCTACGACGTCATCTATTAATATTAAGGTCTGAAATTTACGCGTTGTAGATGAATCCTTTTACTTCAATATAAAAAGTAGTTCGCAATGTTTGACCCATACTTTTTTACAGTCAACTTAATTTTGATGGGCCCCGTAAAATGCTGGTACCGCTCTACACGTTGATGCTACAATCAATTTAAACGTTTTCATTTTTTTAAAAAACACAAAAATAATGTGTATCTAAGTAATAAAATTTTACACAACCCCAACCACCCCTGAACAAATTACGTTTATTAAGAAAAAAACGGTGAATAGCTTCACTGCTGGGCGATGGTAACCATGACCACCGCTGTAAACACTTTACAGATGTAGAGAACCCACATATTCAGAGATTCATAATCGAATTTTGCAATTTAACATTTCCGTTTTAATGTGTTTCATAAAGCTAATCTATATAATTATCTAGATATTCTAGATAACATATTTATAACTATATTTTAAATTAATTTTTTTTACTATGAAAATTTCTAGTTTTCTGATCACTTTCTGATAAATACTGGACCATTCTCTCTACCCGCCACTGGATACTAAGAACTTGATTTAATGACACTCAATAATTCATGATCTATTTGAGGAAGAACGCATTTTCAAATTCTTCCAATCACCCTATCACCCTGTTATCAACTCGATTCTTGCCACAAATCAGACGATTACGGAGGGCGAGCAAGTCCTATCTTCCTCGAATCAAACCGCGTCCTTATCTAGAGAGCAATGCAAGGGAGGCGCGCCATTTATTACGGTAAAGAGACTGCCCAGCCTCTTATTAAATTATTAATTTCCATCACGCTCTGTTATCAATACTATTAATTAGAAAGGAAATGAATGATCAGCTCGGAGCTGGTTTCCGAGATGGGATCGCCTCGCAAACCTCTCGCGTTCGGCTTCGGGCGATGAAGGTAAGCGCGGGACGCATCAGATAGCGTCAGGGTAATAAATAAGTGTTAAAATAAGCTAGATGGATATCGTTAAGGACGTCGATTTTCCGATGTACCGTTCGTACCATTACGAATGCCCATATAAGTTTTGTCGGGTTTAATTTTGGCAGTTACTGACCCATCGGGAGATGCCGATGCGATACGAGATGCCTAAATGCTGGTTTTTATTAACAGCGGATGTAAACGCAAGGAGATTCAGATGAATACATTAAAAACTTGTCCGATACGATGCGTGTGGATGATAAAGTGAGGAAACGGTGTTTGAGTGTATATTAATAAAATAACAATTAGAATATACAGGATGTTTCATAATAGTACGTCTTTATTCAGGGAGGCGAATCGCGCATGATTTTAAGTAAAAAAGTTATTTCAATAATTTTTTTTTTTTACTTTGTATCTCACAATTTTTAAGATATGGAGCTCAAATTTGGGAAGTAGGTTAACTTAGATTACCTTAGCCCTGCCTAATAGTCGTCACGATTTGCAGGGTGCTAATTTTTATGAGATCGGGCCTCCTTTCACTCTTCAAACTTTCTTCCGGTACGCCACTGATCTTTTCTAGAACAGGGGTATAATTTCCTGTTTAGTTTATAAAGTTCTTTATCTCTTGCGATGTTTTCGTATAAGAAACCTAAACTACAAAATTAATTTGAAACATACAGGGCGATGAGTAAAAACGGGACGCGCCAAATATTACATTTTTTAAATGGAACACCCTCTATATTTTTATACATATGGATTTCCGAGAAAATTCTATATACGGCAATATAAACAGTTTATCATTTTAGTGCGGGGTTGCCAAGTTATGTACAAAATTCTTCGAATTTTGGAAAAAACATGAGCTCGAAGAAGTTGTATTAACTTTCAGCTACTAACATTTGGAACAAAGTAATTAGACTGAGTTATAGGCAAATATTAGACAAAGGCTCCTATATTAGCTAATATCGATATTTTATACAGGTCATTTTTTATAATCATCACGATCATTTTTAGAAAGTTTAAACTTGATTTTCTAAAACTTTTCAAATGGGACATGCACCCTGTATTTTATTGTTCTATTTTATTCACAT
Source organism: Anoplophora glabripennis (assembly GCF_000390285.2). Classification (NCBI taxonomy): domain Eukaryota; kingdom Metazoa; phylum Arthropoda; class Insecta; order Coleoptera; family Cerambycidae; genus Anoplophora; species Anoplophora glabripennis. The sequence goes on along the minus strand of NW_019416257.1, from coordinate 241,206 downwards.
GTCGGTCCACTTCAACTTTTATTAAGCATGTTCTATATCTAAAATTGTTAGTTTTTAAGATATAGCAATATTTCTGTAAAAAAATATTTTTATTATTTTATAGAATACCACAAATAAATATTAACTAATAAAATTGTCTTTGCCTAACATTTGCCTATAACTCTGTCAAATATGTTTGCTTCAAGTGTTAGTAGTTGAAAGTTAATACAACTTCTTCGAGGTTTTTACAAAATTCGAAGAATTTTCTACATAACTTGGCAACCCCGCACTAAAATGTTAAACTGTTTATATTGCCATATACAGAATTTTCTCAGAAATCCATATGTTTAAAAATATACAAGGTCTTCCAGTGTTCCATTTAAAAAATGTATTATTTGGCGTGTCCCGTTTTTACTCATCGCCCTATGTGTTTCAAATTAATTTTGTCCTTTAGGTTTTTTGATTCTGTACAACTTTTATATACATTTTTTTTCTGTATTGTGAATAACAAGGGAGTTATTTTACCTTCTCACACTAATGGCCCACCCTGTATATAGACTGAACAATATGGGGCCAAGAATAAGACCTTGAAGCAGCTTCTGTCTTTACAGATTTACCTACATATTGAAATTTATTGCATAGGTAAGATTTAATATGTGTAAAAAGGATTTCTACCAAACTGGAAAACCAAAATTTGAAAGGGTTACGGAACTCTGGACCAATAAAAGAGTCCTGCTCTTTTAGAGAAAATTAATATTGTTTGACATCATCGCTTACTACGATAGTAGAGATTGTAGTGAGTAGTTGTTGTACATGAGTAGTAGCGATAATAATTGTCTAAAATTTAAAACATTTTTTTGCGGAAAAACTATAAATGCCACAAGATTATGCCAAGAGCACGAAAATCTCGAAAAAGAACTGATGCATCAATAAAAAAATTAATTGGGTTCAGTGACCAAATAAAAAGTTATGGTAATTCTTGTATCAATACACTCAAGAATTTACCACTTGTCCAAGGCCGATGGACCCGGTTGCTTCATCAAACGTGAGTCTTACTTAGGAATAAGTCCATAGCAAGTTTCATTAAAATCTATAGTAACATTCCCCAGATATTACAAAAAAACATATTTTTTTTTCAAGAATTTTGACAATAGCAGAGAAGCCAGAAATTTTTTCTTATTGGAAGTTAGTTTCTATCCATTTTACATTCTTCTATACGTGACCTGTCCATCTAATTCTTGGCCTTCCACGTCTTTTTCTTCCTCCAACTCCACTTTCTATCATTTTGTTCGGAGTTCTATGTATGGACATTCTCATTATACAACCCATGCATCTATCTTCTTCTTTCTCTCCGTAAACCGTCCTCACCATTTTTCTTTCGCAACCTATTTATGTATTTTGCCATCGTTACCTTCTTCTTTCCCTCCGCATATCTTTCTCAGTATTTATCTTTCCCATGTCCCCAAACAATTTATTTTACTTTCATTAACTTCACATATTAAAATATGATAGTTTTATTGATTCGAATTTTGACACTTCTTATTATTTCTATTTCTCTTCAAATTACAATATTATCTACACTGGTATCGTTTGTGGTGTACATTTTAAACCTGATGCTTGCTTTTCAGAGTATTTTCTCCAAGGCTACGTTGAATAAAAGTGTTGATAGCAGGTCCTCCTACTTTAAGGCTATGTGTTAAGTATATTACGCAGATCTTATAACAAAACTTATAAAAATATGGGTTTTAGTTTGAGGATAATTATCTTTTTCAGCAGTTTGTTATACTTTGTAACTATTATGTCAGTGCAAGAGCAACTTTAGTTCGCTATAAGATTTATCAGACGGTTCTTGCAATCCTTCATTTTCGCAAGAAATATTTATAAAGGGTTACGGCCGTCTCTAGTACCCAACCAGATGGTTTTATGTTCACTGCAGATATTTAATAATCGACTCTAATCCAAATAGACTTACAAAATAAGTTGAGTCATTCGCTTTCAGAGCTCTCCGTAATATCCAATAAATCACAATAACAAAATGTTTACGACTATCTGGCTGCAGAAGAATGCGATGCAAATATAGCTCACAATAGACCCAGTCAATTTACCATAAAAAGTTTGACAAGTAGTCGACGCTCGGCACACCCACTGTTGCCAACAAAACGGCTTAAATTCACAAGCCATTAACCAGTTGACAAACGACGTTTACCCCTATACAAAGTAGTTTGTTTGCCTACACGTATATTGGCAATGATGACGACGACAATGGGCTTTTTTCCCATTTGCCGTTCGCTTCCGGCGCAGCTCGGCTTCGGATCGGCTACTTCCGGATCGAAGTTTGTCATTTGTTTCGGGTTTGGGCCCCATTTGAGATAAATGGCGGCGTAAGGCGATCAATAACCCGTTTTTGTTGGTAAGAATGTTGTAGATGCACCGATTTCTGTTTCCTTAGAAGAACGATCTTGCCATTTTTACATTTTAGTTATAGTCCTGTTAGGATTCCAAGAAAATAATAAGCCAATAAAGTTCTGTTGTCGGAACTACTGTAACAATTTACCGCAGAAGGGGCGTGCCTTGAAATTTTCCGAGTTATTTTCAGAATATTAAAATATATATATAATTGTCTTAAAACAGTTATATACGTTAAACGTGATACTCTTCGACTGGGAATTAAATTCCTTTCTTTTATTTTTCACCTCCATTGATTTATTTTTATAAGAAATTACACTGAAAATGCACAGGACGATACACTTACCAAGAAAGACGCCTTCGTAACTGCAAAATACAGTATGCACTGCAAGTTGCTACGATGAACGCCACGCCGCCAATATTTTCGGGTGTCGAATGCGATTAATTCCATGAAAGTGACGCAGGGGTCTTCTTGGAATTCTATCTCAATAAATATCGTTAGGATTGTAGGATTACTTTTATTTACCTGAATTAGATTTACAGTAAAGTAAATATGTAAATTAATAAATATGGGATTGTATATAATTGTATGTATCAGTAAGGGATATACTTAGAGATCAGTTAGAACTCCAGACGCCCCTAAAATCCATTGCATTAATTCTGTTCCTAATTAGGTATATTTTAAAGAGAAAAAAAATAATTTCCTTTTTATTCTAAATTCTCCTCATTTTCAAAATTATTCTTTTTCAAATATAAAACCAGCTTCACACAAAAAACTATAGGAATGTTTTGCTGGAAAAGTGATTAATTTCTACAGTCAAAAGCTCGGAAAATTCAGTAGCGTAGAAATGGGTGTTTTAGAAAATTTAATCTCATCAATACAAAAAAATAATAGGTTCAAAATGGGTAATTTTTAAGTAAAATGCAATTATATACTCAGTTCCTTTGTGAGACGGAATTGCAAATTGAATGAATAAATTAAATTTCAAAAATATTCAGTGGCGTCGAAATTCTGGAATTTGAAAACAAAATAAAGTTTGAACTCCTTTAATAGTACAATTTTTCATGAAATAAAAGTGTTAAACCTTAGGTACTTTTCTTTTAATTTTCAACACTATTAAATTACAATTTTTTAATGTACAGACAATTTATGTTGACATGTGCGATGCGTTTTACCAAAAAGAGATATAAGTACTTTTTTTACTTACCCTGCTTTTCCCCTTTTGCAAAAATCTCAGTGGCGTAGAAATATTACTCTAAAAAAATTAAGGTACCAAATTTGAATTGATTTGATAAACTCGTGTTATAAACAAAAAAAACTTTTTATGACAACCAGATGAATTTTTCATTTTTTTAACTAGGTACTATCTGCTTTTTACAGTTTTTTAACACAATTTATATAAATTTTAGAGCTCATAAAATCATTTTTATGGAAAACTACTTTCAGTTTTCCTTTTCCATTGTAAAACGGGTCGTATTATTTATTTGCTAATGCATCGTGACGCACAATTCCCTCGCGTGACGAAATAAAAATGACTGCAAAAATTATAGTCTCTCTGAGGAAATTTTTCACAACATTAAGTATGTCTAATTTACGAGTTATGGTATCATGTATTGCTTATTCTCACGTTCGTAAAATATTTACAAGAAAAATTGTCGCCGCGAGAAAACGTACAAATTGATTTTTCTGTTATAATGCATTATTAAAGAGAGAGAGAGAGAGAGAGAGTTCAGTGACTGTAAAAAAAGGAGAGTAGAAAAAATGTAGTTATAATATTCTCTTTTATATGATGATGAAAAGAATATTCCAATGATTAAAAAGGAATACAATGATAACGATACTGCTACTGTTGTAGTTATGGACTCTGTATAAAAAAATCCAAAGATGTTACTCAGGAAAAGGTCAGAAAATATAGATATTAGCAGATCTCATATTCAAAGAATTTTTGTATAAGTACAAGAAAATCTATCCATTCAAATCAGTGTTTATTCATAAATTGCTTGATGGAGATGATGGTCGTTGTTTGGATTTTTGTTTAACAATGGGCGAGAAACTGATTGAAGACAGATTCCTTCATCCCTTTATTTTATATAATGACGAATCAACATTCACAACTAATGGCGTGGTTTGCTCTCAAAATTGTAGATACTGGGTTAAAAATAATAATCCCAATTTTCGATTGATATCTAATATAAAAAAGTAAATGTCTGGTGTGGCATAATGTTCCAAAGAATAATTGGTCCTTACTTTTTGGAATACTATTTTTTTTTTCAAAATCCCATCTGAAATACATTCAAGGGGGCGAGAAGAGATGTCTGTAAAAATCGGAACTCTTAATATTAATATTTAGAGGTCATTTTCCATTTAAATAACATGGAAACATTATTTTTCAACTTCAGAATTTTATATCTTAAAAACCAATAGACGGATTTAAATGACCGAAACGTATTCTTGCAGGGAATTGAACGTTCTACAAAAAGTGTCCCTTATCATTTTTTGATAAATCTACTCGTACAAAAGTTATTCAAATTCAATGTTAAATTTATGTTATAATTACACTTTTTTCTCCAATTTCAGATAAAATGATTAAAGTTATCATGAAATATTATAAAAAGGCATTTAAAAGTCAAAATTGATAAGTTTATCAAGTATTTCAAATTAATATTACTGAAAAACCCACCATTTCTGGGAAGAAAATTAAATTTCTTCGCTTTCTTAATTTTAAAAAATTGTCAACATGGTGTAAGTAATCCTTGCTTTAATGGCCCCCACCTTTCAAGGAATGAGCAACCCAGATGATATATTGTTCCATCAAATACCAATGCCTCAAATCAGATCCGTCTTTCTCCTTATAAAATGATCCAATGCCTAGGAACAGCCCATGTGTGTTAATATTCCGAACCACGACTGGATTAGCAATTGAAATATGGAACAAATATGGCAACCAGTTCTTTATGTAAATTAATGATATTGTAATTATTATTTGTAGCGTTATTATTAATACATACTGTGAATGACCTGGGTAATTACCTTGCTGCATACCAAGTTGAGTACGCGACAGGATACTTTTTAGAATGGAGCGGCTATTATATAATTAATATTGGAAAATCACACCATTTTTCCGTCGGCCTTTAATAGCGAAGTGTGAATGATAATTTACCACGCTTTTAATTATTTGATTATACGATTACGCTTTGTCAACAACCGACAATTATCTTGTACATTGTTAGCGGTGGAAAAGGTTAAAATAGCTCTTGTTGCCAGGCTGTGATTTTATCCTTTTTATTTTCGTCACGTTTCGGCATGGCTTTTCAATCATCTTACAACGGCCTTTCTATCTTTCCTTTCTTCTTTAAGAACATTTAAAGTAAAAAGCACTACTGTTGCACTAAAACTATAGCTTTGCCCTGATTTTGTAAAAGGCAGCAATCCTAAATAATTTTTATAAAGCATTTCAAGAGTATTGCATAACCACATCATCGCCATATCATCGGTTGCTGACTTCTCAAAAGTGTTCAGTTCATAACGTCCTATTATTAAAACTTTCTATGGTTTTCCAAATCCACTAATCTTTTCAAACTGTCAACTGTACATGCGACTTCGAGAATTTAAATATAGCGAATTCGTATAAACATCAGGAGTACCTCAAGGCTCTACACTTGGTCCCATAGCTATTGTACTCCTTATTAATGATATTATTAAACAGTTAAATGTTAAATACCTGTTATATGCGACCAAACAATTTATATTGAAGCTAATTCGCCAAAAGACGGATTGATACTTCAGCATAATTTAAATAAAATTAACAAAGTACCACTAAATATTAACAAATGTGATGTTCTGCCTTATTCTAACAAATCATATGATTATAAGCTCAATAATATTGCACTTCAGTAGACCTAAGGTTGTTAAGTATCTTGGAGTAACATTTGACGATAAGCTATTAAGTCAGCTCATTCAAGTTTAGGTTTTGCTAAGTCTAAAAATTTTCGAAAAATAAATATCCGTAGATTATTGTGTTCAATATTTGTACTCCAGTCTTGAATATGCAACATTTCTCTGTATTTATTTTAATGTAGTTTTTATGTATTTCTATAGGTTTTGTTTCTTTAATTTAAATTTCAAATATTTACAGAATATTGTATGTATATATTTTAAGATGTGATGCCTAAGGCGATTTTTATTAATAACATGTACCGATTTTAAGCGGAAAAAGAAAACGATGTATCTCGGTGTCATAACACTAAAATCCATTTTTGTGTAAAAGCTTTGAACATTCAAATTTCGTTATCAAATTTTGAAAAAATAGCCACGCAGAAAATAAAACAAATTCTAAACATTATTTCTTTGATAAAATAGTTTGTTATAGGAAATAAATTAATGATGATAAATAGACTTCTATCAAAGTCATTTGTTTGTTCCGCGTGCCTCGTCCATAGCCACTGCGATCCGTCAGACATAAATTTTCCTCCTGTATTTTCAACAATAGTTTTAAACTGAAATATGTCGAAAAGTCCTGAATCAAATAGTAACATATTATATATTTTTAAAAACAGAAAAATTTAAGCTAAGTATGCACTAATATATAGGGTGTTCCATTTTTTTCGTTAATTTAGCGATTTCCGTTATTCAATAGCTTTTTCTAATACTGTATTATAAAAATTCATAAAAAAGCTAAAACTTTTGTATTAAAAACTTTTATGTAATTTCAATAATAAACTCACAATAAGTTTCGAAAATATTTAAAAAGTAGGCACCATATTCAGAGTTCAACATTGAACACCCTGTACATTTAAAATCACATATTTGTATGAAGTTTATCTAATAAAATTTCCTTTGCAACAACCATTTAAAATATGTGCATGTTGCTTTGGAACACCTTGTGTAGTTGTCATAGTCCTTAGTTACCTTTAGAGTATTTGTATATTTTTTCATTCTGCAACTGGGTTCATTCCTGTGCGATTTTGCAATTAAAATAACTGAATAAAAAGACAAATACTTTTCGGTGTGCCCCAAGGCTCAGCATTCGTCCCCCTTCCGCGAAGAGCTAACACTAACGATCTTTTCTTTGTTTCAGGTGAAGGTGTGGTTCCAAAACAGGCGGACGAAGCACAAACGCATGCAGCAGGAGGAGGAGGCGAAAACCAGCAACCCCAGCAACAAGTCCAACTCGCCGAGCTCCCAGACCAACGCGCACCACGTCAACAAATGGAAGGAGGAGACGTCGGACGAGTACGGCGAGTACATCGACATGGACATGGAGGAGGACTGCGTCAGCGACGTGGAAAGTGAATCGTAAACCTGATCTCTGTAAATACGTTTCCTGTGCAAATATTCAAAAGTCGGACGAATGTGATGAAGTTCGGCGCGCTCGCAATATCCACCCCCCGACAGAGACGTTGAACAGTGCCAACAATTTTCGTGCCAAACTTTCCTGTTATAGTGCCAACGTTAAGAGTAAAAAGTCCTGTTGTTATATTCGTAGAAGAAAATTTCAATTGTGTATATACGAGTTATTTATTTGAGTTATACAAAATTTTATATTTATTTGCCTGTGTACATAATTAGGTATTACGTTTGAAGTATTATTATTCCGAGTCAGGATGTAGATGTGCTAAAATACCCCTATTCCTTTGCAGTACTTAACTACTATGAATTACTTGTGTTTCTGTGATGTCTGTATATATTTTTTTATTATTTTAACATATCTACAATTTTATATAATAATAAATGTGAGTGTGTATATCTGTTTATTGATATGCATTTTTTACTTGTACATTTGTAAAAGTAATTACGCGCGGTTTTCACCACCAGGATCCTAATCGGTGCGGGGAAACCGTCTTAAAGTACTTAAAATTGTAGAAACTGCAACATATGTTGAGTATCATGTACTTAAAACTTGTAAAGAATATGAAAATATAAAAAAGAAGTTTTATCAATGCGAACGTCTTTCATTTCCGTAATTACCCATTAATTAAGGCACGTAATAATGCTGAAATGTGTTCCTATGGTGAATTGAGAATAATTTAAAGTGCAAAATTGTTCTTAATTTATTTCCAACGTAATGGAGCTAATTACGAGGGAACACGCGACGACTTTAAGGTCGTTTTAAAATAGAAAATTATAGTTATTTTCATAAAAAAAAAACGGGCTTACATAAATCCCCCACCTAATTACCTGTATTTATATTAAAAACACACGGAGTTTAGAGCCGCAATTAAAAAAATTAAAGGCAATTTTCATCCTTTCACTTCTACAGAGTAGAGATAAGGAATCTATTCTTAGCCATCAGGAAGGTTAGAAAAACAAAATTAATCAAACGTATGTTAGGGTTTGGGAAATAACAAATTATAGAAGCAACTACAATTTCAGGAACAGCTTACACAATGTCATTCTCTTAGCAAGTATACAGGGTGATTGAGAGAAAGTATTTTCAAGTCATTATTTAACCCCTTTTCCAACCGCTCCTGACCGCTGACCTACAAAGGTTTATCGAGAGTGTGCTACTGCATTCGATCATTAACCTAGCTTTTATTGCGTTTTTAATAATGAACAAAGAAAACAGTCCTTCTTACATATACACATGAATGAATAACATATTTTTTTACAATTTAATTATTAACGAGTAGGTTATTATTTATTTGTTAATAAAAACAAATGTATAAAGATAATAATTGTTTTCGAATGTCAGGTCATTTAGTATTTTTAATATAGTTAAGATTTTCACTATGTTTTATAATTGCATATGAGTCTTTACTATTGTGTTCAATTAATTATTCAGTTTATAGTACGTATATCTTGTTGTGTGATTTATTGCTTTTCAAAAAGTAGTATGATATCTATTTAAAATGACAGTATGGCTAAAATAACACTCACTCATCTGTCCATAGCACTTTGTTAATAAAACGGGGATCCTCTGCACTTTGATTGTGAAACAAATTGCAAAATTCAAGACGACTGCGGAAATCAGCTGTTTCGCTTCAACGTTCGAACGCTCTGTGGTGCGCCGGCGCGTTCCCAGTCAGAAAATGTGTGGTGCAAAGTAGGGTGCTTAATTAACGAGAGTAATTTGCTTATTTTTTAAAAGGTCTAATTTTTTTCGATTTTCTGTCTTTATTAGGCCTTCCGAATACGTGGTTAAAATTAATGAGTCATATTATGACTGAATCCCTGTACAGGGTGCCGAAATTAATGCAACAAAATTTGGTCATAGATTCTTAAGACAAATTTAGGGGACCTGTATTTTTATTTTTGCCAAGTGGCCCCCCTCTTTCGGAGTTACAACCCCCTGAAATCCGCCCTTAAGAATAGTCTTTTTTATATCTCAGAGCCCTGTTGTACGAGAATCACTAAATTTGGTTTTACGACATGTGGAATCTGATAGTGCTACGCTTTTTCGCAGGGAACCCTCTTAAGACACTTTTTCCTGGGCCCCCTTGTCTTTGGAACCAAAAAAATTTGGTAGCACATTTGAATTTCTTGGTTCCCTAGAAAGCAATTGAATTTATAAACTTCTTTGTCTCTTACATCTCCAGTTTCTTGTCCTCCCCTTTCCTTATTTTTTTGCAGACTTTACCATTTTGGGACGAACCATCGCATTTCTGATGTTAGGTGTTGAACTGGCCGACATTGGGAAATGACTGTCATGGAAGAAACTCTAATTTCACGAGCAAGTTACATATGTCGGTCTTAACAAATATTAATAAAGTCTAATGCCATCATATAATATCTTTTCAACTTCCTATCCAGTCAGATGTCCGGTCTTAGTAATACGACGGTACTGTAGTGAGGCTGACTCACAGGCTGTCTGTTTAGAGATCGTGGCAATATATATGTTTTTGACTAAATTGATAGTTAGGTTGTCTATAGATAGAGAATCTACAAAATTTGTGTTACCCACCAACGGTTGCATTGTCTACAGTCTAGACTAATGAATTGAGGTTTACAGCATCTGGGCATTCTAATAACTACACTCAAAAATGTCTTATATTGTCGTATCTCGCCTCCTCTTTATTTCTCCTTTTTCGCCAAAAGCTTGGAATTTGAAACCTGATGTTTAAAGAGTAGGACAGGTTTTGTTGTGGTTGCCTCTATGTTATCCTTTTGATGGTGCTTCTCACTAAGGATTTCGACCGAACCTTTTTGTACTGGTCTCAGCATTAATTTCTTGTTTTGTTCTAGACACTTTTTTGTGTCCTTTCACTGACTTAATTTTGGGTTGCAGAACAGTTGGCACCGGCCGCAGGAATAAGGTTGAACCTAATCTCGCAACTATTTATAATAATTTTGTATTGGATACAAAAGGTCAAGTATTTGGTGTAATTGATACACAAGATGTCGTTTGGATAAATGCATCAGTAGAATACATACAATTTGACGAATGAGGAGAATTGTACTTTGTAATGGTCAGGAACGTTGCCCTGGTCCTTGGAGTTATCAAGCACCAAACTCTCTTTATGAATTGTCCATTGTGCATCGATGTTGTGTTTGGTTGCAGTTTTTTGTGAATTTCGGATTCAAAGCACTTTGATTGAGCGACAAGCTCGCTGTGTTCATACAAGCTCAGCTTTTTTTTTCTTTTATTTTTCGGCTTTACGAGCAACTTTTTGGTGTGGATTGGAAACATGGGTGATATTTGAATCGTCTTACAGGACAATAATTATCCCCAGTGTCTGATACACTATATCTTCATATGGATGTCTCAATCTTGTCACAGGAATATTTTCTTTTACCCTGTAGTGGTTATTTGGACGGATTTCTATATTCTTAGAAGGCCCTTTATCCATCTAAACAACTCAATTCTCATTGTAGGGTAAGTGCTCAAAATAAATCGGAAATAGTATATTACTAACATTAGAAAAACATGCACAATATCGTAAGGATAAAGAGAAGGGAGTTAAAAATTAACAAGATATCAATAAAGATAAATAAAAGATTGCTGATAAGACTGAGAATCCTAAAAATAACTTTAAATGAAGATCAATACAGCAATACTCTTGTTGTACTATATTAATTCAACTGTATTAAATCTATATTAAAAAGAATATATGATTACACTATGATTTTGTTATTAGAAGTTTAACTTTTTCTATCGGTAATAACAAACAGAACTATTATTTAATATTCAAAGCATTTTTGTAGTTTTTATTGCAAAGGTGTTTAGTTTCAAGCTTTAAAAAAAATTTTACCAAATTTATCCTATGGATAAGTGTACAAGCAAGAAAAAAATTTCTAATGTACAACATTTGATTTTAAGGTATCACATGTTTGTATATAAGCAAGAAAATATTTTCTACTATGATTTTAAGAATATAGGTATTTGGATATAAATTAGTGATGGGAGATTTCGAGTGAAAAATCGAGTGGTACTCGATTATTGAGATCACTCGAGATATCTCGAGATGTTTACTCCCACCACTCGAGTGATTATTACCATACGGTTGCACCCCAAAATGTTAGTGCATACTGCAAATAGTCACTGATTGCGTAACCTTTTTTTTAGAATAAAACGAAAAAGTGGTTAGGTTTTGAAGTGCGTGAGCTTTTTTTTTTTTTTTAGCTACGCTTATAAGTAATATATGACTAATACAAACATATTTGTGCGTCGCTGGGATGAAAACGACCAATATCTCGTATCTCGAGTGATCACTCGATTATTAGAAGTACTCGATTACCGATAACTCGATTATCAAAATTGGTCGATTATGCCCATCACTAATATAAATACTTCTCAGTAATAAAAAATATTTAGTTTCAAATTCATAAAACACTTAGTACAACAGCTAGGATAGTTTGTAAGTTTAACCAACTAGACATAGGTCAGTTTGGGATTTATTGATGGTCCTCATCAATATGTCTTTAGATCGACCCAGCTGATTTATTGTCGTTACTCACAAGGAGATGTATATACACATACCGTAAGTGGCTGCATCTATCGTGCTACTTCCCACTTAGGCCATTCTGTGACCTGCTACAATTTTCTTTCAAGAAAACATAAGTTTGACTATAATATGCTACATTTGTCTTGAATAATTCCTACATTAATACTAAATTTTGAATATACAATTCCGAGATAATAAATTTCAAAACTATAAGATTTGAATTAAATTATATATATTTAGAAATAATATAAATTCTAAGAAAAATTATAGATTACAGCAACTATTTCACGTAGTTTGACGAAAGTACATTTGAATAGAATAAAATGACATTTACGGCAAATAATTCCATTTAAAACTATCTGTTCATTTGATCCAAGTACTTTTTTTTTCAGTGCAGATACCGACGCGCAGTTTACACTTTAATAAAAAATTGAGTTGACGTTGCTTTAAAATAACGAGAACTTCTCCGAGTGTATTTTTTCTCATACTCCCCGCACATTTCGCTTTCCTGGAAGCCGGGATCTCCCGAGCGAACCGACGACGCCGCTCCCCGTCACCCGACGATCTTTTTTCGAAAATCCCCGGTTCTAAACCGAGAAGCGCGTAGCGCGGGGGCACCCGGGGGCCTCGGCCCCCCCGCCGGCGGCGGCGGTGGCGTCCGCGCCGCTCCGGCCCATCACCTGGGCTACGGCGGGCGGTTATTGATCGCGGCGGCAGAAGTTANTGATTTTTAATAAACTGGATAGAAAAAACAAAAACAAATGTAATTATTATTCTTTAAACAGAAATGTCGCCTTTACATGTCATCAGTCACTTTTTCAATAACTAATAATTTACCAGTTATCACCAACACTACAAAAACACGTCTACACATGATGAATGTGGATATAATACTAAAGTAAACCAACATGATCTTGATATGTGTGGAGTTAATACTCCGAAGTCAAACTAATAGAATATTAACTCCACATATACACCTGTTTGGCTCGGACTAAATTGATGTAACAAGGAACTTAATACTGTGGAAATGAAACACGGTTAATATTAAATACACATACGATTGTCTAGCTTGGAGACAGGTTGGGACTTATTATTATTTAGCACTGTCTATCTTCGAAAATATCATGAGTGGGAGTTTATTACTGTTTATCACGTGAAAGAGCATAAGAAACTGTGTTGGGCTGTTAAATAATCCCATTTTCGTAAAAAATGGAGTTAATACAGTTTAGCTCTGAGGTACAGATATACATTTGAGTAGAATAAAATAACATATACGGCAAATAATTCCATTTAAAACTATCTGCTCACTTGGTCCAAATAGTTTTTTTTCCAGTGTAATTAAGTATCACTTTTTAGGAATATATTTAAATAAAACTACAAAAAGTTAGAATGTTTCATAATTAAGATTATGAAATATTTTCTACTACTGTAGGTTAAAAACAATGACACTATGAGCTTGACAATTCTATATTAGTAAATTATAGCAGTATATAGGTGTTGATAAACTTTGGGACGATTTTAATGGTAAGTAGAAATATATTAATAACGAGCAATAATCAAAATCGTTGAGAATACAAAACGGTGTTTAGAAATAACTATAATCAAAATAGTTAAAATTTATTGAGGACCTCTGGAATAGTCTCTACACAAGAGTTGTGGCCGTAGATGCCCCGCCGTCTGCGTTTTTCTTCACATTGCTAGTTCAATAATTATAGTTTGCCTTTCATTACGTAAACGTCTTTTAATTTCAAGCAAGAATTATTAGCAAATACTTAATTGTTTAAGTGCAAACATTTATTTTTCTGATTCTTACTTTTAACTGTCCTTGTGAAAAGAGAGTTTGAACAGAGCAGCTGTTAATAAGTGCGAATAAACATTAAAACAGCCCATCAGTAGAGTAACAATTAATTAATGGACATGGTGGTAACATATGGAACCGCTGATAAAAACTAGTCAGTAGTTCTAAAAATGTTTATTCCCATTTTGTGGTAAATCAACATAATATTCTATTTGTAAAAAACTATTTTTGCGCCTCGATTTATCAACTCTTCAATTATACAAATTAAGTTTATAAACATCCTGTGGTTTGCAATGCAACACAACATTTTTAAGGCGGAAGAAATTTAATGTTAGGTTTTTTCTTCCTTTATCATCACTGTCACGTGCGTTTTCGGTCAGTAAGTATTTACACCGCACTCTAAAGAAAGTGGAAATCAAACAAATTATAATAAATAATAAACACAAATAACTCGAAGATAATTCATATCATTATTTCGGCTGTAACGACAAACGCATCATCAAAAACATGACCAAAAAATGAATGAATTAAAACCGTACAAGCCACAACTGAAAACCCGGTGATTACGGTGCTCCCCACGTTACTTAGAAAATGTGTAGTAGGTGGACCATCAACAACTCCGCCAGACAAAGAAACGGAACCATTGACAAGTAATAACTACCTCCTCCATGTAATTTGACATATTTTTTTGCCTAGCGGTTATCATTATGACACACACTGCCGGCGGAAGTACTTCGTACAATTTTTACGATTTAAATAGTGTAAATATAGGTTATGGGGCAACGGAACTTTTTCGCAGAATTTGAACTGAAAAATGCAGCGGACAATGCATAAATTATAAAACTGTAAATACGTAAATACGGGCTGGGTAGCTCACATTAATGTGGAATCTAGAAAAAGTATGTATTAAAAATTTACACAACTGTGACACTGTTGACAGTAACTTATACAGGGTGTTCTACAAGCTCTATGACAAACTTTAACAGAGGGTAGCTGCTAATTTAAAACATTTTTCCTTATATGAGCATAGATAGGTCTGATTCATTTTTGTTTATAGGCGAGCGGTTCACCCCTAAAAAATGCTTCTAAATGAAAGTAACCGACTACATTTTTAAAACAAAAACCTACAGCATGAAACTTTTTTTATTTTATAAAGTGTATTTTTCTGATAATTTACATATATTTTTAATATTTTTCGGCGTGGTCAGTCAATTGTTATAAACAAAAAAGTTGTAAAAAAAATTACTCAACGAATGGCTTTGAAAACAGTTTTTGATTGTAAAATAAATACATTTTATCCTTTAACAAAAATTCGAAAAATGCTTCGTTTCCGAGATATTTACAATTTAATGTGAAAAAAGTGATGAAATCGACAAACTTTTAAT
Source organism: Anoplophora glabripennis (assembly GCF_000390285.2). Classification (NCBI taxonomy): domain Eukaryota; kingdom Metazoa; phylum Arthropoda; class Insecta; order Coleoptera; family Cerambycidae; genus Anoplophora; species Anoplophora glabripennis. Next base: position 225,756 of record NW_019416257.1, on the reverse strand, counting down.
TCTAAAAAAGCATAAGAATCGGCAGATCTTCTACTTTAAGATATATTTCTTTGGTACAGGTCAATTGTTTTATTGAAGGTCTAAAACGAGTAAAAAAAACAGTCTACAAATAGTGAAATTGTAACTCTTGATCCATTGACACATGAATGGAAAATCGAAAATGGTTGTTTGGATTTAAATTATTTCGAAGGAGAAACTGCGTTAGACATGCTTCAAAAATATTTTTGTTCATGCAGTGGAAAATTGTAACTGTTTGTCATCGAACCTGGAATGCTGTGCAGTCTGTGCGTGCTCAGATGAATGTCAGGATGTTCCATCCGATATTGATGATGAAACGTTTATTTCAACTCAAGAACTTGTCGAAAAATAACGAAAAACTTATTACTTAAAAATTAAATAAAAAAGAAATTAATATACTTCTATTGCTCTTAATATTTTTCTAAAATAAAAATAAAATAATTATCCTATACAATAAACTATTCAATAACATTTTTATTTTTCGAGACCGCTAGGTCAATTATTATTATTAGGTTAATTTTAAGATTTAAAAAGCTTATTTAGTTTAGTTTTGGTATAACTTTAAAGTCAATTTTAGCAATTTATAATACCAAAAATCGCCTTTTAGTCTTCTTTTTTTAACAAAAAACGTGTTTTTCGTAGCATATACTATGAAAAGGTATTAAGAAAAATTTACATTATAAAAAGTGCAAAATTTCAATGTTACAAACTTCATAAACTTACACAGACGGGTCATATTAAAGATGTATGCAACTGTAAAAATTTTGACTGTAATTTATGTGGAAAAAAACAACTTAGCGACACATTATTGTAGAAAATTTTTAAATATCTGAAATACGTACCATGTAAACAGCAAACATTAATTAAATTAGCAAATTAAATATAGGCATATAAACTTAAAATACAAGACAAAAAGTATATAAAGTATATAAAACAATATAAAACATGATTTTTTTATGGCTATTCATGTTGCTAATATTTTGCAGCTAACAAGGATCAACAAATAAGAAATTATTTTAACTCTGTATTTTACATTTTCTGGTTTCTCTACGTCGATCGGTAAATACCCATTTTGAAAACGAAAATGACCTTTCGACATTTACCGAGTTCACAGGTGCATAATATCTAAATTAGTCAAAGTTTTTAATAAATACTATTTTTAATAATGGTGGCAAAGCATCAATTATTTCACATTTTAGTAATCCCACTATCCGCGTACATGTCTTTCTCTGATTTGAAGCTTCGCATCGATCAATGTATTCGATACGTATCTAGCGGCACCCTAATGTCTGCCCTGTCGGCCTGGCCTGCCGGTTAACAATCCAGGTTTATTTGCTGAGCGACGTTGGGCGTGACATTGTCGTTTGTGCGTATGTGACGCTTTGCTTGGTTGAGTATATGGCACATGTTTTTATGGCAGTCAGTAGCATTGTGCATTGTGAGCATAGAGCGGCACACGGTTTGACCACAGATTCAACTTCATTTGAAATTTAAAAATAAGTTTGAATTCGTTTACTTACTTTAATACCTTAAAATAGAGTAGAAAAAGTAGTATCTTTTAAATGTGAGCATGTGCAACTTTTTCTCATACAACATGTTATAATAATACAGGCCATTTTTTCCGTGTGGACAGATTTTAAGACCTTTTTGTACAAAAAAATAGACATTTGGGAAATATATGTTATTTTTTAAATATAAAAACTTAAAAATAATCTACTGACTAAACCTTATTAATTATGAAACAAATACAATTTTGCATTTTGGGNATTATTAGGTTAATTTTACGATTTAAAAAGCTTATTTAGTTTAGATTTGGTATAACTTTCAAGTCAATTTTAGCCATTTATAAAACCAAAAATCGAATATTTAAATTTTACTAATTACTTGCAAAAACCTTACTCTGGCTACAAAACCAAACAAAATGATCTTTTGAACATTTGTACTGTTAACATATATCGATTTAAAGAAATCATAATAATGTTTATTGTAAATATAATCTAATCTACAACGAAAGTGTTATCATAATTTTCTTTAAAAGACTTTTTTTTACTCGTTTTAGATCTTCAATAAAATGATTGACCCATACCAAAAAAATATATCATAAAGTAGAAAATCTACCGATTATTATGCTTTTTTAAGAATTAAAATCTGTTCAGTAGTTTTTGAGAAAAAAATTCCGAAAGTTTGTCGACTTCGTCACTTTAATATATTTAATTTAGCAACAATTTTGTTAAATATTTACTTTCTATTTTACTCTAGGATACACATCATTATGTTAAATAAATAAAATCTCAAAATTTCATAGATTTTCAGCGAAAATTTCTGTATATTTTAAAAATACTTTTGTAAGTATTTATAAATTTTCTATCAATTTCCTTGATACTGAAGAAAAAATTATGTATAAATCACAAATTACTACATAAGCATATAAATTTTATTTAAACAGTTATTACATTAATTTAAGTTACAAAAGCAACAAACAGTGATCTAGGAAGAAAATAATACAAAAATGATTTAAACACACAGTATTTAAATGTAGTCGACACATGAATTTGGAAACACGGTTAAAAATTTCTTGTTTCTAATTTAATCTCTAACATTTTGCAGTTATCAACACCGTATCTTCTAATTTTTCAAATAAATCCATTTATTGTAATTTGTTTGGTTATTCACAATCAATATGGATGCTAAAATCAACACTGAACACGCGTGCATCTGCGACAGATACAAAGCTAACATAATTAAATATGCCCTATACATTCCACGAGTGTGACAAAAAACTCTTACTGCATATGATAAAGTCCGATCCATTTTAATATTAAAAAAAAAATTCAAAAACGATTATACGAAAATACTTTTTATATTTAATTACAATTCTGATTTTTGCATAAAATGGAGAATCACAATACAATAGTAATAACAGCAATAATAGTAATGCTTTACGATGCTGTTTTCTCTGTGTATATTATTTAAACGGCAAACTGTCAAGGAAAATGATAATAGGTAATATTTCAGTTAGAAAAATTATACATGACTTCAGTAATGGAAAATAATTTGAATATCTAATTCATCTTCTGTTCAAAATGTAAAACTTAGTACAATACTTTGATCTTAGGTTTATTTTGATTTTTCGCCTTTTAGTCTTATTTTTTTTTAACAAAAAACGTCTTATTGGTTGCATATACCATGAAAAAGTATTAAGAAAAATTTTCATTATAAAAAAAAAACTTGCACAGAAAGGTCATATTAAAGATGTATGCAACTATAAAAAAGTTGACTGTAATTTATGTGGAAAAAACAACTTAGCGACACATTATTGTAGAAAATTTTTAAATATCTGAAATACGTACCATGTAAACAGCAAACATTAATTAAATTAGCAAATTAAATATAGGCATATAAACTTAAAATACAAGACAAAAAGTATATAAAGTATATAAAACAATATAAAATATGATTTTTTTATGGCTATTCATGTTGCTAATATTTTGCAGCTAACAAGGATCAACAAATAAGAAATTATTTTAACTCTGTATTTTACATTTTCTGGTTTCTCTACGTCGATCGGTAAATACCCATTTTGAAAACGAAAATGACCTTTCGACATTTACCGAGTTCACAGGTGCATAATATCTAAATTAGTCAAAGTTTTTAATAAATACTATTTTTAATAATGGTGGCAAAGCATCAATTATTTCACATTTTAGTAATCCCACTATCCGCGTACATGTCTTTCTCTGATTTGAAGCTTCGCATCGATCAATGTATTCGATACGTATCTAGCGGCACCCTAATGTCTGCCCTGTCGGCCTGGCCTGCCGGTTAACAATCCAGGTTTATTTGCTGAGCGACGTTGGGCGTGACATTGTCGTTTGTGCGTATGTGACGCTTTGCTTGGTTGAGTATATGGCACATGTTTTTATGGCAGTCAGTAGCATTGTGCATTGTGAGCATAGAGCGGCACACGGTTTGACCACAGATTCAACTTCATTTGAAATTTAAAAATAAGTTTGAATTCGTTTACTTACTTTAATACCTTAAAATAGAGTAGAAAAAGTAGTATCTTTTAAATATGAGCATGTGCAACTTTTTCTCATACAACATGTTATAATAATACAGGCCATTTTTTCCGTGTGGACAGATTTTAAGACCTTTTTGTACAAAAAAATAGACATTTGGGAAATATATGTTATTTTTTAAATATAAAAACTTAAAAATAATCTACTGACTAAACCTTATTAATTATGAAACAAATACAATTTTGCATTTTGGATACACAATATCGATATGCCTTTTGGGAATCTGCACCTTGAACCACAACACGAAACTAATGTTGCAATAATATATTTTTTTTTCATTACGAACCTGTTAACACGGTTGCTAATAAACTAATAACAGAGGGCATTGCACTCCCATGTTTGAATAAACAAGATAGACAATTTATTGTACAAATAACTACTAATTAATTTTTATGATCATTCATATTACTTTAATAGATTAATTACGAGCTAGTTAGCGATCAATTAGTTAGTACATATGAACAAAATAATATAAACGTCGCATAATTTTGCATGAGAATTTGTTTAATTACAGACTGATTCAAGTGCACCATTAAAAATGATGAGGCTAAATACCAGTAAGGCTAATATGCTTTACATAAAAAGCAGATGGCAAAGAGATGGAATCATGAATCAATTTATTTTATCTAAAATCAAGAGGGAACGTAATTGAATCCGTATAGAAAGGCATAGAAATAAGACTGTCGAGGTATTTGAGGTGTGAGGAGTAAAAGTGTATTGTTAATCTACTTAAAATTATAAACATATAATTATTACGTTCTAAAAACCTAACATGAGATTTTAATTTTGATAAACTTTAAAATACCTTTTAACTTAGGTACTTTTAAATTAAATAAAATTAAAGTAATTCGATACGTTTAGATACAATGCAATAAATGCATTGTAACAACTTACTATCAATTGAAGAAAGAATATTTTGAAATGGGCCCTGTTGCACAAATATCGCGGGTACTGCGGTTCAGGATTTCCCCGACAAGATATAAAATGTGCTATATTTTTTAATTTTTTTGATAACTGCAGTGTTATAAAGATTACTGTTTCTATAACGAGGCAGTCTATGCCCTTTGAAAACAGACAACTAAAAAATTATGTCAAATGAAAGGTGACAGCCCTTGCAACGTGCAAAATTAGTGTTATTTGTGTTGGAAAAGTACTTGTGAACAAGGTAAATGCCTTTAACGAATGTGGAAGCGTATGATATGTTGGCAGTTTATTTTCAATATTTGCAAAATGCGTTATAGCTTCAAAGGAATGCCTTTTGCGTTACCCTCGTAGAATATGCCACTCCAGAGCAGTATTTCAGCATTTAGACAGATGCCACTACATTCTATAAGAAGACTTGTTTGTATCCAAGTAGATCTCCAAATTAGTGTTAGGGAATTAGTTAGAGACCTAGGAAATTCATATGGAACACAAGTACTTTGCTCATTATACATTATTTTCTTAGACTTGATCAAGGCCTTTGATGTATGCCATACACTGTTGTCAAAATCATTGGAAAGTTTAAGTTTTAGAGTACATGTGGTCAGAGTAGAATATGGCGTACCACAAGGCACATACTTGGGACCTACTTTGTTTAGTATATGCATTAATGACCTTTTTAGCTTGAAAACTGTTGGACACAGTTTTGCAAATGATACTGTAATGTTTCATGAACAGGAAACTTGACTCAGTTTGAAATCGGGAGTTGAAGAGGACTTCATACAAATAAACACATGGTTTGATTATAATCTTCCTGTAATAAACTTTGATAAAACTTTGTACTTACCTTTCACTTGTAATAGAAGAAAACTTCCCAACTTTGACACAACACAAAGCAATTATGATGGTTCAAACTTCCAAATAAATCAAGGAAGGAATCAAGGAAATATCTTGTACGACAATAGTATGACATTTGAGGTGGAATTATCATATAAAATACGTTAATATGAGAGAATATGAGTCAAATGGTAGATGTTGACTGTTTGAAGATTTTGTATTATGCTCTCGTAGAATAAAAATTAACATTCAAAAGAAAGTTTTAAAAATACCTAATAAAAAAACATAATCTTTTGATTACCATTAAATAGAATAAAAAATACCGTATATAAGAAAATTATATTTCCATCGAATTTTGTCCCTGTTTAGTAGAATTGTTGGCGTAATTTTTTTACGTAAATATCTTTATGTAATAAGTTTTAGGCAAATACTTTTAAGAACAAATAAACATTATTATTATTATATGCGCATACCAACCTAAATTAAGAGATGTAATTAAAAAGACCAGTCATATTTTCTAAACGCAATTTAATCTATCCTGCATGCCATAAAAAATTACATTAAACTTGGCAAGAGGTAGTTAAGGAGCGTTAAAACAATTTTTTCTCGATTAATTTTCCGTGTCACCTTGACTGTAATTGACTTCGCACAAATACCAAATTTACATTGTAAAATTATAGCGCGGATAATTACCAACGGTTATATACATCAGCTGGTGTAATTAGCTTTTGTTTTCATAATGATTTTTAATTACTGCCCATAATGTCCTTGGCTACCGTGCTCTTTTGCAAAGGTAGTTTGAAAAGTGGATTAATGGGCTAACTTGTTCCCGGAAATATTCCATTTTGAGCAATATTGTATTGCCAATCATCGCCTTTCTGGGGGCACCCGTACACAGTAAAACATGAGATGTGGTAAAAAAGTATCTGATGAGTGGTAAAATAATATGTCAGTGTGAAATTTTACACTGATGTCAATGAAATTAACCACTAATTTATTAACGATAAAGACAATCTTCTTTAAAGACAGTGTTGCCAGGAAGATCGAATATCACTAGAAACTAGATTAATTGAATGAGTTTCTTGTGCAACCAACAATATATTTTTTAGTATAGAATATACCTAGTTTATTTTTTTGTAGAGAATGAGAATCCTACGCAATATTTTCAAATACTAATAAAGGGACTGTTTCTTAATCTTGTTATTGAAAAAGCAAAACAATTGTACATTCTGCATATAAGTTATTCAATGAAATAAATAAAATTCTAAAAAAAAAAACAAAAATATTTATGAACTGTTTTATATACAGTATGTCCGCGGATTGAGTTTGCAAGATGACAAATGGACTAAAAAGTTAAAGATACGAAAAAGATGCATTTTTGATAAAAGTTTTTGCTTGCTTAGAAAATACGAATCACCATGACGAACTTCAATTTTGTTTTCCAGGGTGGGTCAAAAGTACAAAAATGTTATTTTGCGTAAGAGTAAACATATTTTATTTTGTAAGATACGAAAAAAGGCATTCTTGATAAAAGTTTTTGCTTTAAAAATGAATAAGAGTCACGTTATCAAAAATTTATTTTTTTATACAGGGAACAAAGTACAAAACAAAAATACGTCTTATTCAAGTGTAATTTTTAAGTAATACGAACATAATTACAACAACAATTAAGATAAAAAAAAGTAAACAAAGCAATACGATGAAATTATAAAATTTCAAAAACACCACATTGAACATATGTTTCTAATAGGCCAAGCAAATAAAATTTTTACTCGAAAAAAGTCCTATCCGCGTGATTATTGTAAAATTGTCTAAAGGAACATAAAACAAGACATCTCTCATCTCGTGAGTCAAAAAATTTTATTAGCTAACTTTTCTAATTAAACGAATAAGTGAGGAAAACAGTTTTTTCACTTTGCAGGGAAAACCATCAATTTTCGCGAAAAGTGACTCAGACAGCTTGTAGGGAGTAAAATTATCTACAAAATGAGACTAATACACAAAAAAGTTATTGCAAAAAAACAAGAAAAGTGCCCATTTTTTAATTTGTTTATAACTATCGCATTTATTGTTAAAATTTTATAAAACCTATGACAAGTTGAGAGTTTTCTCATACCCTAAAAGTGTGCCAAAAGTGGGCGCTGTAGGTGCAATACTTTTCGCACAATTCAATTTGTTTATAACGGAGGCGCCATCAAAAGTTATGAACTTTAAGCCTATTGTACAGGCGTTAATTTTCAACCAAACATAATTCTGAAAGCGTCATTGTAATCTTAAAGACGTAATTAAGCGACATATTAAAAATATCACCGTTTTTTTACATTAACATTTTGACATTTGACATTTGACATTAACATTCTCAAATTGTGCATTAAAAAACCGTGCGTTTTTCGCTTATAAACAATTTGAATAAAATTCACCGAAAATAAATACAATGGATAGCTGGCAAAAAATACAAATTTAAAAAAAATCACCCTCTACGACCAACAGAAGCCAAGATAAGATTTTTTTTTAAATCGTAGCGCAATTGTTTATAAACATTAAGACTTGAATTTTCCGCAAAATAAAGTTTACGACGAAAATTACGATTTCCCGTGAATTGGATTGAAAAATGTGGAAAATTAACGCCTCACGAGCCCTTTAAAGAGAAGGTACTCGCTAAGTAAACTGTCCGGCGGCCGGCGTAGTGGTGGTGGGGGAAGCTCGTCCAAAGTTCAAATTGATGCGCGCTGTAAATTTTGCAATATTTCGGCTTCTAATCATCGTAGAAACTTCTTTTTTATTTTTAAACTGGGGTAGCTCGGCGAAAAAATAACAATGCGCATATTTACGAATTCGTAGAATAGCCTGAACCCCAGAAAAATGCTTCATCTATACTGAATTTTTTTTAATTTACAAAAATGTCACAAAAATTATTGTTAAACGAAATATTAATTAAAATTTTAATTTCGGAATTATTTTACTATTGTTATTAAATAAATAAGTGAAGCTATCGTGAAAAAACTGTTTTCCTCACTTATTTGTTTAAATAGAAAAGTTTTTGACTCATGAGATGAGAGATGTCTTGTATTATGTTCCTTTAGACAATTTTACAATAATCTCGCGGATAGGACTTTTTTCGAGTTTCTCTTTTCATTTCGCTAATTTTCCTGGTGTATAATTGCTTCCTTAGATATCTGAAGAAATTTCTGATTTTTTCCTGGGATATTGAACGGACAGTCTGGGTAATTCTGCCTTTTGGCATTTCAATATTATTTGGTATTGGAGTAGCATAAACAGTTTATTTTAAACGGCCCCATATAAACATATCGGCTATGGTAAAGTTGGACCATTTTTACCAATCCATCTATGGTCAAGTCATTCTGTTACCTCACGAGTGCAATGTGCTGGACAACCATCCTATTGAAAATACATTTTTCAGCGAAAATTTAATGGTAAATTTGCGAGTTCATCGTTAAAAAATGTATCAAGCATCAAGTACGATATACTATTGCAGGTGTTATTGTAAAAATATGGGCCTATAATGCCATGGACAGATATCATCGTTTATCTCGATACAAAGTGAGATAAATCGAGCATCTTTATATGCTAAGGGATAATGACGATAATCCGACCAATCGTATTCCACGACAATTTGTAGCTATACTCAGATTATGATATACCCCTGAACAAACATGATTTTGCAATGAACTTAAAGCCAATTATTTTTAAGTGTTACTTTTCTTTTCAAAAAACTTGTTCTACTCGGTACAACAATTCAACAACTTCATGCGTGTAACAGATTCCATAATAGCTATTATAACTTCTATTAACAAGGTCCTCCAGAGATAAAGCCATTTTTTTTCTAGTCATTCTCGAACGTGTAATATAAATATTTAATGGTGCTAAGCAAATAAGGCTCACAATTTTAAACCCATCGATTTGAATAAGGCGGTTAGTCGAGCGTATCGTTCCCGTGGTGATTTACATATCGCATGTTCAAATGAAAATAACAGTGATAAAGTTACTAAAATATTTAAGAACGGTACATTGTAATTCCAGTGTAAGAGATCGTTGTCTCGGGCGCACACGATAAGCATAAGGCGACGTGGTAAATGTACAGTCGGAGACGGAAAAAGTGCGACCCTCTAGGCGGGAAAATTTTGGCCTAGAAGTTGTACGTGCCAAATATCGTTTCCAAGATTGATATGTGCACAATTTTTCCCAAAATTATACTATACTATATCCACAGCTTTTAAAAGTAGTAAACTACGATAAATTTTGCAACGGCAAATTAAAAACTGAAAAAAAAACGGTTTTGTGAAGCTTTGTTTTGCTTCCAGGACAGGGGAAAGTGGTTTTACTGTGATTTTAAATTACCAGTACACTTATCTTTATTTTATAAAAATATAGACTATTTTCCTTTGGTAATAATTAATCTAGAAACAATACTGTTACATGAATAAATCAATAAGAAAAAGAAACACAGCCCAGCATAAATGCTCATTAATCTAAAAAAAAAGTACATTGAACAGAGAAATAGTAGATAGTAGAAATAGTAAATAGAAATAAATATAAATAGTAGTCCAGTTACTCAGGGTTTTTACCTCCGAATTCTTTATAACTGAACCGATTGACGTGAAATTTTGACTGAATGTGGGAAATGCCTCAAGGAACAAAACTTATATAGTGCCGAAGTGTGCTTTTGCCCTGGGGGTGGTTCCCACCCCTTCTTGGGGGTAGAAATTTTTTCGCCTAAAATAATAGGAATTTTAAGTAACAAAGGTTATATAAAGTTTTTTGGATAATCCAATACTTTTCGAGCAATTCGACATTGAAAATGTTGATTTTTTACTGAAAAAGTGCTTGTTTTCGGTTAGTTTTTTGCAAATAACTCTGAAACCATTGGATTTAACGAAAAAGTTGTATTGAACAAAAAGAAAGGTACCTTATAAAAAAAACAAACCTAATGGCATTATTTTGTTTTTCTCTAATTGCAATATAAACTGAGTTATAGATTTTTAAACATTATTATATGTTAGCTAAAAACTAAGTTAACGTTAAATAACGCCAAAACCATAAATATTAGGAAAAAGCTATTTGAATCTTTTTTAAAGTACTTTGAAGAACCTTTAAAATGAACTGTTTTAAAAGTCTTTAGAATCAAAATTAACGGAAATATGATCGAAATAACATGATAGTCTCACTTTTTTTAAGAAAAAAATTAATAAACAAATTAGTGCCTTTGGCGACAGAATTAAAATTAAATGCAATCTATTTACAGATTTCTTCATTTATGTTCTAAGAATATGTTCTGGGTCTTTGGCTCACTTACAAAGCATGATTTCGAAAAATCTTAATTTTTGAAAATGTAAATTTTTCAAATTTCTGAAAAAAAATCGATTTTTACGCTGTAACTTAAAAATTAAAAGGAGTACAAAAAAATACAAGAGTGAAACAATTTTGCTTTAATTTTGCTGAAGATTTTGCTTTATTATTCCTCTAAAATTAATATTAAGTTATCATATGAATGAGAGAACCACCCTTTTCGAGCCCTTTAAACCCTTCAAACTTAAAAATGAAGGGCTTAAAACAGATCAACTCAACAGTTCACGTAGCCCGTACAATTCCCTGCAAAATGAGTCTTTGTGCTATTAAAAAATCTTAAAAAGCAAGAAAGGTATCGTCAAAAAAATAAATACGTGTATAGGTGATAATTTTAGGAAAATTTAGGTCAAACAAGAATTTTGAAGCATTTAGACCTTTTTTGTATTTGTATGTGTATATTCGAATAAATCAGTACTATACTATATTATAACTAATAACGAGCGTTCAAATAAAAACGTGGTCAAGTTGGTTCTGAAAATTCGGACGTAGGGCGTAGCGTATAGCAAATGAACTTAAACGTCATCTGTCAAAGCGCTATATCGCCGCTATCAATTTGAATATTTTCGTTTTAAAAAGCGTTTAAAATGGTGTTTTCTCAAGAACAAAAAGTGTTTATCATAGAGTCCTACTTTAGAAATGGACGCAAGATTGATGGAATATGGAAGTATTCTATTGAGGAATGTTTCATAGAATTTCAAAATCAATTTCCCGGCGTTGTTGAGTACAAAATTTTTCAAAGTGCAGTTCAGCGTTGTGTTAATGTTTTTCGTGAAACGGGCAGTGTAACAAGAAAAGAAGGAAGCGGCCGACCTAAAAAGCGGACTGAAGAATTAAAAGAAAATGTCCAACAAATAATGGAAAATGCGCCAAGAACTTCTGTACGTGTTTTATCACAAATGGTGGGAGTATCAGTCGGTACCTGCCACACAGTGTTAAAAAAAGATTTGCGTTTGTTCTCCTATCGTTTAACTTGTCAGCAAGAACTTCATGAAGTTGATTTTCCGCGACGGGCTGTATTTTGTGAATGGTTTTTAAACAACTACGGTGAACTTCATAATATCACCTTTTTTTCTGATGAAGCCTGGTTTCATTTAAGTGGTTACGTAAACTCACAGAATATGAGAATGTGGTCTTCTGAAAAACCAGATAACTTTTTTGTCGAGGGCCCTCTACACGCTCAAAAAATTGGAGTTTGGTGTGCTCTCAATCGAAGGAGGATTTATGGACCTATTTTTTTTAATGGTACTCTTACTGCGCAAAGGTATAGAGAAGAAATTATCGCTCCTTTTGTTAACCAGCTGGAAGAAAACGAAATTACAAACTTTTACTTTCAACAAGATGGCGCAAGGGCACATACGGCAGGCGAGACGATGAATATGTTGAGGGAAGTTTTCCAAAATCGACTAATAAGTCTCAATGCTGAACATGAATTTCCACCGAGGTCATGTGATATTACGCCGTGTGATTTCTTTTTGTGGCCTTACCTTAAAAACACTATTTTTGAACTGCCTATTCCTGATTTAAACCATCTGCAGGCTCGACTTATAGACAAGATTCGTGAAATTAACAATACCCCGAGCATCTTAGAAAATGTCTTTAATTCTTTGAGGAACAGGTGTGAAAAGTGCTTGGAACAAGGAGGGGGACACTTTCAGCAGCTGCTTTAATTTATTGTTATAACAAGGAGGGGGACACTTTCCGCAGCTCCTTTAATTGTTTGTTATTGTTATCACGATTATTCTTTAAAATAAAGTTATATAGTCATTAACGTTATTAAAACTGACAGCTGCTATACAGCTCGTTAAGAAATGAGGTTAAGTTAGTCGGTATAAGCTACTCCCTACGTCCAATGTGTCAGAGCCAACTTCGACCACGTTTTTATTTGAACGCTCGTTATATTATAATAAGGGAATTTATTTTTTTATTTAATACGACTGCACATTTAAAATGTTTCTACAATAATATTTTTTCATTTTATTTTCGAAAGAAGGGGTATTTTTCAAGGGTTGAAAAGTTGCAATCGATAAAAAATATTTTTTTCAAGTTGAAAACATTTTTTTATATTATTTTCATCCAAAGGGGCGGGATACATTAACTTTCATGTTAGATAGTACATGAAATTACTCATACTGCACAAATAAAAAAGATTTGATTACATAAAATGCTTAAATTTTTTCTTTTTTTTCCAATAAGGGGTGCTTTTGACCCTTTAAGAACAAAAAGCACACCTAGCGCATATGTAAGTTGTGAAGTGGGGGGTAAGATGAGCCTAATTCTAAATTTTGAGAAAAATCGATGCAGTTATAAAAAATTCGGAGGTATTACTATATTTCCAGTTACAGTAACTGGGCTATAGGGGATAAGGCGGGAAATTTAAATGGTCATATATATATACAAGGGTTAGAAATGATGAAAGGAATAACGTGTGATGTGACAATCACTAAAGTCAATCTCATCTTGGGATAATTTTGAATTGTACTATTGCTGAGGGGTATTATTGTACTTTTTTGAGCTATATTGTACGAATTTAGTACAATAGTACACTTAGGAACATCTTTAACGATTTCTCGTACCGAAAGCAGCACCAACCCTGTTCCCAGGAGCATCCGCATAAAAGTCAAGTTGGCATGCTGGACAGGCGTTAACCGGGTCGGGACGCGCCAATCCAGCGTTGCCAGATCCTCTAAGAATTGGTTGCCACGAAAATGAGAATCGAAAAGAGACTATGTTCATTTTGACTTATTCGATCCGAGGTTTATAAGTTACTAATAAGAGTTTCGTAATGTTCAGTGTCAATTTGAAGGTAGGGTTTAATGTATGATGACGATGACGGTCCGGTTATCTTTATCAGTTGTTGGTCACTTACCCCTGCTTTAGCATTGTAACGAGACAAATACTTTTATCGTTCTTATTTTTTGTTATTCTCTCAATTGCTCTCTGTCAATTTTTTCGATCCGCCTTGTGCTATCTTTGAAAATATTGTTCCTGTTGGCGTTCCATCCTGATTTTTTTCATTTTTAAATTGGTAAATTATACAGTTTGTAGCCTCTCCTTCCCACCAAGCCAATTCACAAGAAACTATATGAAAGAACCTTTTTTGTAATCCCTTTGGTTCATTTATATTCCACAATTTTGCCATTCTTAGTACATTTTCCTTGTCTATTACTATAGAACATACCTTTCTTTACTCTGGAATGGCTTATAATTCCTTTCTCTTACTGTTTCTTTCATTACGAACTTCTTTAAGAGTTATGTCACTAAAAGGATCAAATTTAATGTTATATTCAATGAAATATTTTTCTTGAATCATATTTGCAGTTGAATTCCAAATTATTTTAACTGCATGTTCTTTGTAATCTTCCCCAGATTTCTTCTTCATATTGTATGACCAATCCTTTAACATATCCACTATATTTTCTAATGGAATTATTTGTGACAGTTCGTAATTTCGAAATTGACAATACCCCATAAATTGTCTCCATATCCACGATTTAGTGTTTTTTTGTGGATTGTGGAATTGATTTTTCTATGTTTATTCTAATTTGTTCAGTCAGATTATTTGATTTCCCAATTATCTACAGACCAGTAAATTTTACGAATACTTTACAAGAATACTTTATTGTCACAAATTGATTGTACATTTAAAAACATTTAAAATTACTTAAAAAACCAGTTGCGAACGATTTTTTTTCAAAAAAGGTGCCCTACTCCCCAATAACTACGCCAATGGAGTGTATTTGGGAATAAGTTATCCATGAAAAAATAGTCTCTACTAAAAAAATGTCATCCCCCAAATTTTATCACTTAATCTTTTATGCCAGTAAAGTTACAGAAAAATAATATAATTATTTGAAACTTTCAACAACCTGTATCTCCATAGGGCAGTGTCCTATCAGAAATTTTTATAGGGCAAAAGTTCGGTAGAATACGCCATTAAAGTTTGACGAAACTTGCATCTTTTAAAATTAATAGCCTATGGTGTACTGAAAAATGTATATCAACCAACTGGACAAAAAATATAGCTCTATTCGCGATTAACTGCGACATCTGGCAACCCCGGCGCCGATCTCCGTCCCATATAAAAAGGGATGCCAACATAAACACCTGAAATACCCCAATATCGTTAACAAATGGCTGCGCACGTAGCGAGGTGGGTATAATAGCGACGAGTCAACAATTACACTGTGACGTAAGCCATTAATTATAACCTAACCTGTGGTTAGGACTTAACAAGCTGTCACTAGTAGATTGTTAGCGGGTTATTTATGAGAATTTAAACGCGGACTCTCTAGTGCCGGACAGCATGAGCGGCGAGCGGAACAGGATCGTCACATTTTTATTAAATTAATAAACGCTTAGGAGTTTAGATACGCGGTGTATTCAGGTAATGGCGCGCCAGATAAATCACCGCTAATGCATTACGTTTCAAAATATCGTTAGAGCGAGCGCGTGGTTTTGGTAATTGGGTTGGTTCGCCTTTTATGGGCAGTTATTTCGGTCAAAACTTCAGTTTAAATCGTCTGAAATGAGTCCCATTCAAACAAAATTCGGTGGAAGTTCGTAATGATTAGCCTGTACACAGCCTATTTTTATTTGTAAAATGAAAAAATGGTATTGCTTATAAAAATGGGGTGTTTGTCACCTTTTCCCATATTACCATAAAATGATTTTTTATTTTTTTATTTTTGTCTAAATCTTTACTTACCTGGAAATTTAAATATAAAGGGTGATTCAGTCATAATGCCATAAATTTTAAGAGAAGATAGGGAAAAATGAGTATAACAAACAATACGCGATTAAAAAAAATTATAATGCATATTTAATTCATTTAATTAATAATTAATTTAATTTAATTAATTTAATTTTATTTTTTCTGTATTAAATAAAGACATTTATTATTATTATTATTATTATTATTAACAATGACAACGGAAGAAATTAACTGCAGTGGGTATATCAGTTAGAATCGCTTTTCTATGGAAAAAAACCGTTAGCATTCTGTTCAGCAGCTACTAGGCAATTTTTGGCACTTAAGGAAGCTGGATTTTCGATAAAATCGTATCTTTATTCACATATCACTTTGTAATGATTAAGCTAGACATTCAGATTTTGATAAAACTAATGATCTCTGGTCCTTATAACCCCAAAACCAATTCATATTTAAGAGGTTAATCGGCTCCCCTCAGAGTTAATGCTCGAAAAACGATCACATTTCTGCACACCTTATCCCAAAACGCAGGTGAATTGATTGCTAACGCCGAGCAGCAAGCTGTCGCATGGAATGATCAATTAAAACAAGCCATCGTTTGGCTGCTAAGGTGCCTTGTTAAAGGCCTCACGTCGCTTCATTATCGAAAAGTTTTTCATTTATATGCAAATTTGGAATTTTGATATATTGCAGAGAGTGGAAAAACTTCAGGGAGTATGTCGTTCGTACACGATAAAAAGCGCCTAAACGGACAAAAACTAATTTGTTCATAATTAACCAGTGGAAATTTGGAATTTCTCATGAAATTGTTGAAGTAAAATAATTTATACGAGCTACGTTTATTAGTTAAAAAATTGTTAAATTAACTATTTATTAGTTATTAGTAATTATGTATTAGCTATTAGCTGTTAGTTATTAGTTATTAGTTGTTAGTCGTTAGTCGTTGTCATTAGTTATTAGTTATTAGTTATTAGTTATTAGTTATTAGTTATTAGTTATTAGTTATTAGTTATTAGTTATTAGTTATTAGTTATTAGTACTTCATTAAGACCACCGGCGAGGAATATAACTAATCAAGAACCACTACAGTCTATCCAAATGCTCACACATGTTCACAAAACTAAATAATACTGCGATTATTTTTACTTTTCTTTCTTAGGTGACTTAGATTTCTGTCTTTAATAAATTCAGGAATTTCTTCATTTTACTATTTTCCTCTCGAAATGTTGGTCTTCAAAATACCACAGCAATTAGCCGCTTCTCTTTGTCACGGATTTGCGATGTGATATGTGCAGTGAAAGTAAGACACCATTAAGAGGCTATAAATTCTGATATAAAACTATTAGACACGACTAATTTCTAGGTATATTTGACATGCAGCTTATCTACGCGAGATTTACTCTGTTCGCTTGGGGCTAATCTTAGACGTTTATACTGTAATTAATTAAGTCTTAGTCACGGAAAATGTGATTTTTGTAAAATAAAACTTCTTCTCTCCATCTAAACAATCACTAGTGAAGTAAGCGAAAATGCAAATGTTATCATAAATGTTAAAATACGTAAAATGAAATGGTAATAATCATTTAAGGTACAAATCGTTCTGAATTGCATTGAATTAATTAACCGCTGAATTCGTTGTTAGTTTTACTCTAGCACCCAGATGATGGAAATGGAATGGAAAATGGCTAAAAATTCCGAAAAATCATGGAAATATTCTGTATTTTACTATGCTGAACCTGGTTTTCCGAAAATGTCTTTGGATTAGTTCAATATGAACACTCGTTAAGCTTCCCGGTTTCTCCTATACAGGGTGTTTCAGAAAGACATCCCGTAACTACAGGGGAAATACAAAATAAGAATTTTTTGTCTTATGAACTATATGTCTATATCCTCTTGTTTTCGAGATACAGAGCGACAAAATAATTTTTTTTAAATAAAATTTTTATGAAAACGGTGGTCAATATTTTTATGAAATTTGGCATTCCGGGGTTTTTAAGGATGCCAAATACGCTGATCTAATTATTTTTTGTATGTTTCATAGAGGACGCTAGTTATGCTACATTTCTATTACATTTTAAGTTCTAATTTTTTTAAGGTTAGGTTTATTACCATTCGGGCTCCAATTTTTAATGTAATTTTATTTTTAAAAATACTCTACTCTTGTTGGAACTTCCTAATGTGGACGGTTTTCGAGAAAAAAGGCTTATTATTGAACTCTTACAATATTACGGTGTGTAAAATAAGTGACTTTTCTCAAAGTAGGCTTATGTCAAAACTAATTGATGTATGTCTCTTAAACAACGCATACATTCTCAGTAATATTTTAAACTTTATATCAAAATTTACGTGACTGTAATTAGTCAATAGTTACTAACTACAGTCACTAACAATCACTAAAATGTTGATATAAGGTTAATAATCAGGGTTTAGGGTTTATCATTTACTATAATATTCTTGTAACATACCACCGAGCTACTGTCAGTAAGACGTAACTACAGATATCTAGCGGTAGCGCTTCAAGACGTTTAGAACAATTTACCAATGTAACTATAGGCGAGCGGTTTATCTCTAAATAAAAGGCATGAACCGACTAAATTTTTAAAACAAAAACCTACAGCATGAAATTTTTTTTATTTTATAAAGTGTATTTTTCTGATAATTTACATATTTTTTTTATTTTTCGGTGTGGGCAGTCAATTTATTATAAACAAAAAAAATGTAAAGAAAATTACTCGCCGAATGGCTTTTTTTTTTGTAAAATGGACTAGAATAGGTAAACACGTTTTGTTCTTTGGCAAAAATTCGAAAAATGCTTCGTTTTCGAGATATTTACAATTTAATGTGAAAAAAGTGATGAAATCGACAAACTTTCGGAATTTTTTTCCTCAAAAACTACTGAACAAATTTTAATTCTAAAAAAGCATAATAATCGGCAGATTTTCTACTTTAAGATATATTTTTTTGGTATGAGTCAATCATTTTATTAAGTAAAAAAACAGTCTACAAATAGTGAAATTGTAACTCTTGATCCATTGACATATGGATGGAAAATCGAAAATGGTTGTTTGGATTTTAATTATTTCAAAACTGTTTTCAAAGCCATTCGGCGAGTATTTTTTTTACAACTCTTTTGTTTATAACAATTGACTGACCACGCCGAAAAATATAAAAAAATATGTAAATTATCAGAAAAATACACTATAAAATAAAAAAAAGTTTCACGCGGTAGGTTTTTGTTTTAAAAATTTAGTCGGTTACGTTCACTTAGAAGCATCTTTCTAGGGATGAACCGCTCGCCTACTATAAATATTACTATATCAGTTTGTATTCATATAAGTTGACAACTATCCCAAAAACGAAATTTTGTTCTCAGAGTACTTGAAGAAAGAGCAAATGCGCGGTGTATATATATTTTTTTCTGTTATAAATGATAGCGTTAAACACGGAACCAGTTACGTCCGCCTCAATTAATATTCTGCTTACGGATCGCGCATAATTGTGGCAATATACTTTTTGGGTGACAAAAATTACGCTCTTATAAGTTCTCACCTGAGTCCGGCTATAAAAAAGTTATTTTATGGCCCCTAACAAGTCAATTCGGGCGTAATTATTTCGAGAAAACTTAATAACGCAACGACACCTGTTTTAATGGCCGTTTTGAGGAGAGTTTTCGAGGGCACCGGCACAGTTACACTAATTATCCTTCTACGTAATTAAAAGATAAGATCTGGAGTGTAAATCTCAGGAGAAATGGCCTGTTTGGTACCTAAAAGGGGATTTCGATAGACATTTTTTGTGTTCAGTGTGTAAAATGATATTTTACACGCAAAGTACACTTCTGAAATTGGCAGAACTGTTAATTTTTTACCGAATCAATTGCAAGCAATGTAGCAGCATCATCTTCATTATGACTCCGTTTCTGTTTTTTATCTTTCACATCCCCAGTGTTATCGAACTTTAAAATCAACTCTCGAACACAGTTCAGTGAAACGTATACCTCGGGATATTTTCTATTGAAAAGTTCAATAGCATATTTATTAGGGTGGGTCAAAAACATATATATTTGTTTGCTTTATACTCTGAAAAATACATTGCTAGACAGCTCTAGAAAATTCTCTCCAAATATGAACTCTTAATTTTATTTTTACAATTTTCCAATTTTTCCTTAGTATTAGAAAAAAAATTCATATCTCTCTATCAACTGTTCGTTAAAAATATCTCCTCATATACTTGTAGAAAATTGAACGCTCTACAAAAAGGTCGCTTACAATTTTTTCGTAAACCTCACCGTTTAAAAGATATTAAAGGTTGGTTTGATTATTTTAAGACAAACTATTATGCTAGTTTTTTTTTTAGTCGTAAGCATATTTAGTTACATCGAAAAAAATTAGTGTATTATTTCTGACTGAGAGTCAATGATTCATTAAATCTTGAAAAAATAACGTTTTTGTAAGAAATTATGAAAAGTACTAAATCTTAAAGAAAAAAAATGTTCAGTTTGTTGTTGAGTTATAAGTGAGTTATAAAATTTCAAACATTTATAAAATATTCGTACACTTTCCCTGTAAAAATTGTTTCTTATAAATAATATAAAATAATTTAAAACATTTCTCTGTTCATAGAAACTCAAATTTGTATAAATTTCCCTGAAATTCATAAACTAAATTGAAATTTTCCGATTTATTAATCAAAAACTGTTAAAACTGGCGTGCATTGAAGTTTGACGAGAATATCTTTTAAATGCTTTATTTAATCGACTAATCATAAGAGACCATTTTTGTAGAGCAGTTAATTTCCTACAAAACTGTGTATTGCTCATTTCATAATGATTTTTTGTTAACGAGTTATAAAATTCATAAGCAAAACAGAAATTTGTCTTAAAATAATCAAACTTCAACCTTTAATATCTTTTAAACGGTGAGGTTTACGAAAAAATTGTAAGACACCTTTTTTGTAGAGCGTTCAATTTCCTACACGCATATGAGATATTTTTAACGAACAGTTGATAGAGAAATATGATTTTTTTTTCTAATACTGAGGAAAAAATGGAAAAGTGTAAAGCGGAGAACCTGCCTATTAAAATAAAGGGCTCATATTTGGAGGGACTTTTCTAGAGGTGTCTAGCAACCTATTTTTCAGAGTATAAAGTAAAAAATAATAGTCGATTTTTTTACCCACCTTAATTATTTATACGATATTCAACCTATACCGTAACATTTAACTAAATAGATTCATTGTTCTAGCTAGATCTAGAGTCAACATTATTAAAAAGTTCTCTGACAAGGACTTTTTTTGGAAATAAATATCAGTGTATGTTGTTATGGATACAACACATAGAATAGTTTTGTTATTATTCAATAAATTATGCGCTTTTGTTGAATTTATAAAATTATTTTAATCATAATTATTAACTTTGAGATACTACGTTCAAATTTCATATCTGGACTATTATTAACATTAGAAACAACTTCTTTCGGTAACATTTTTATGCCCATAGATATTAATTTACTAATTTTTATTAAATTTTCAGCATGAATGTCATCTATACCTGAAGTAGATTTTGGCTTTAGTTTTGATATGATACTGTCCATTCCTCATCCTCATCTTCAAGATAAATTAAAATATAATCCAAATGCTCATAAATAGTATATTCATACATAGGCCAGGAAAATAATCTGGGAAATGACCATTTCGCGACTTTTTGTTTAAGCAAGCTGAATTTATCACTATAGATGTTAAATAATATGTACAATAACATATTAGTTGTTACAGTCACAAAAATGGGGGAAAAAATGTTTACATGGTGGTTAATTGTATAATTTTTACGTAAATTCAAGTTTTTCGCTTATATAACTTTTTTCCGTTCATTTCCATGAGAAAATAGTAAAGTACTTTTTTTCGTCTTCAAAAGACCTATAAAACTAGCTATCAAGCGTAAAAAAATATTGATTAGATCAAAAGTTATAAACAGAAGAAGTTTATTTGTGACTTTTGAATTAAACATTTACATATATATTATTACCACAACGTTTTGGCATCGCATCATCTCATGCCTCATCAGTGTCTAATAATTCACACAAAATCTGGAATCGGTAAATTGAATACTTTACAAGTTATGGCCTTATAAACAAATTAACTAATTATTAGTCTGGACGATCCCGAGGATCTTGCACAAACTCACTGATTTTTTTCATGGTAGATTTCATAATAATACATTGAAATCTATCATTTTTTTTAATTTCAAATTTTCAACCTGGATTTTTTTAATTTTTAACCTTAGTTGCAAAATGAAATATACGACGCACGAGCGTGATATAGTTATATGTTATTACATATTCGGAAAGCTTATGAAAAGAGCTTTAGGTTAAAAAAAAATCTTCAAGATTCGTTGAAAAACAACGGAGTTACAGACTGTCAAATTTGACGGCCTATTGTTAAACAAATTAGGTTGCTAGCGGCAAAAAAATACTGTCAGAACCGGTAACCCGAGTACCCAGATAAAAATATTTTTTAAAGTATGTTAAGTGCATAAGAAATATTGTCAAAAGTCAGTGGGTCGCTTGATTTTCGGCGAGCCATGGCGCGGCGGAAGGGTGGGGGAAGCTAACGACAGCGAGTCCAAAGAAAATGATGATAATATTCATAGTCCTGCCGTTAGACAAGCGAAATTCGCTTGAAAATAATATATTTAACAGTCTGTAACTCCGTTGTTTTTCAACGAATCTTGATGATTTTTTTTAAATTAAAGCTCTTTTCATAAGCTTTCCGAATATGTAATAATATATAACTATATCACGCACGTGCGTCGTATATTTAATTTTGCAACTAAAGTTAAAAAATAAAAAAATTTCCAAGTTGCAAATTTGGAATTAAAAAAAAATTATAGATTTCAATGTATTATTATGAAATCTACCATGAAAAAAATCAGTGCGTTNTATTGGTCCATCAGTATTGCTTAATTTGTGAAATAACTTTGATTTTTGTTAAATAATTGATATTTTTATTATGAATTTCCATTTTGACAGTAACCTAATTTATTTGACGTTTGAACGTAATTATTTGTTTACCATTAAAATCCCTCAACCTGCGCTCATGATTCTAGTATTGGTATCAAAAACTGGTGTGCCGCACATCAAAAATCAGTATGAGGCGGCACGGTCAATCATTCTCGATCACCCTGTACATAATATTTAGCATCTATAGTGATAAATTCAGGTTGCCGAAACAAAAAGTCGCGTCCAACTCTATATTTCCTGGCTTACACAATTTAATATAATAAGACTGTGTTAATAACAATAATTTTCAAACGCGCAGTATCTAAACGTAAATTACTATCCATTTTTGCAAATTTATTTGTAATGGCCACAGATATTTTAAAACGTACTTTTCTTTTATGTGGTCCTAGCGCTCCTACTTTTTGTTGACCTTAATGACTTCGGCCATAAAAAATAATCCTAATTATTTTTGATATTTATTTAAATTGAAATATAATAGAGGCATTTTTGTAATCCATATTCAAGAAGCCATATTCATGAGATGTTCTAATAATCTACTCTCGAATAGCTTATTAAATTAACTGGACAGCCGACGAAAATTACATTTCAACACTCTTTCGTCGTTGATAAATTAAAAAAAAAACTTGGTAATAAATTAGTTCATAACGTATACAGTTGCGTAGTGTGGGATTATGGGAATGTAGTAAAAATTAGTTGTTTAAATATGGAACGTAAGAATAGGCGGGCAAAGCATTTGTATCTATTAAAAGCAATTTTATTTTTAATTAATGTTAAGTTGATTACGAGTATAACGTATTGCTCTGTAAATAATGTATCATTAAAGCACGCGGATATAAAAATTAATAAATACCATACACATAGTCATAATTATATGTAAACAGAGCATTATTGTAGTTACTTATAAGAAATAAGTAAATAAAAAAGGACACGCATAGCTATTATTAGTGACAGTCAACGAAGTGAGTTAATTGACTTTGTTATTTATTTACACCAAAAAATTAAGTGAGAAAGAAGGATATACAAGAAATATAAATAATAATGTTTCTATTATAGAGGGCGACTCTTTCCATTTATAAATTTTGCATCAAAATCAACAAATGAATTCCAGTTTTAAAGTTGAATTTCCTCCTGAATGGTTATTCTAATTTTGACGTTTTTTTTTTAATTACAAGTTTATTTATCAGAAACGACGCGAAGAAAGACACTTTTATTTCAAATTTCAATTTTCACCACATGCAGGATGCAAGATTCTTTTTCAGAGAAATTTGAAACTATATTAATAAAAAATGTATAGACTGATTTAAATTGCCAGTGTTGTTAGAAACAACACCTACTCCACGGATATTATGCCACGACCAGCACTGAATTATACTCGCAACACCTAGTACAACAGCTAGGATCGTTCGCCAGTATAACTCACCAGATACAGACCGGTTTCGGACTTATTGGTCTTCATCAGTATGTCGTAAGTGAGACAACCGACGAACAATCCAGCTGTTTTAATGTTGTATACTCAAGACTGATTGATTTTTAAATTTTTGCAACAAACTGGGTTTAATTTAACTGTATATCAGAATTAATGACAGAGATAATGGCGTGAATCAAAAATTAAATTCTTCAAGAATGATGATACAGTTCCGTTTCAAATTTCGGAAGAAAAAATTTACTAACAGTCAATCTCTGTTAAAATAACACCATTTCAGAATGCTTGCAATTTCATGAAATATGAAAAACTAAATTGATATACTTCATTCGTTCCCAATATCGTGTCGTCTATCGGAGACCACATTACTTACTGCTTCATCCATAACTATCGTAAATAAAGACATCTGGAAAATGAGAAATTTTACCTTTTTTTGAGGTTAGAATAGTATCTGGAAGATAATATTTGATAACAACGGTCTATGCAAGAATACAAGATGGTTTCCCTCAAAACGTTTTAAAAATACGTATTTTAACGTTTTTTGATTGATGATCACAAAATATTAACTAGTTAATTTGATACATATTCTGCTTTATATTCTGTTCTTTTTATATGACATGGTGATACCACTGCTCATGATAAATTCAAATTTTTACGCCTAGAAATAAAAAATGACACTCATATTGCACACGCTTCAATGAAATATGTCAAACTACTAAATTTCAACATGCGGTTTCTCGAAAAAGGAAAATGATATCGGGATAAATCCAAATGCGTTTTGAAGAGTAAGTATAGTACTTTAAGACCCCATTAATGGTTTTAGCAAAAAAATTACCTATACATGTAACATAACCTCAAATATGTAAAAAATTTGCAATATTGGCACTTTTAGGTTAGGATATCTCGAAAATCAGAGCCAATTGAGAAATTTGGACCTTGGATTCGAATTCAGCACACCAAAATCCTTTGGAAAAGTACATTCTGGTTTCTGGGTTAGAGGGTCGGTCAAATTTTGTCGGCTTGTGTTTTAAGCAATAGAAGATAATTTGAGGAGTATCATAATTTCGGGTCTTTTGAAATGCAGCCTTTTTTTGGAGTGACCCAGGGCTGTATCTTTGGGCCGCTTTTATTTAATAATATGTTAATGATATAGCGAAAAACCTTGACATCTTACTCTATGCTAATAACGCTAAAATTTGTTGTTCTCCCTTATCTGTATTCCATAAAGAATGATCTGAAGGAAATAAACTCTTTCTAAATGGTAAACATTGTAAAGTAATTTCAATCGGAAAAATCGTGTTGAGTAAGTCAGGGATCTTGGTGTTATTTTCGACGAAAAATTTAAATTTAATATGCATGTTCAAACAATTATTCAATCATTCGTCCAATAGAAATCGGAGATTCATTATTAGGAACTCCAAGGCTTCACATATATTATTTTATTGTTTCTATTTTTTAACACCTTTATAAGATCTGAGCTGGAATATGTTTCTCTGATCTGGAGTCCTGGATATGATCCCTATAAAGGTGCTAAGAAAATATTCATAGTCGATTTTTAAAATACATGCCTTATGTAGTCGACGGTTTTTATTCTCTCATTAGCATGTATTCCTCAATGTATTAATTTCAAGATTTTCTGTAGAAAACGTTGATGCCTCCTCTAGACATACAAAACCTTTCTACCTATCAATTCCTGCAACTAATATTTTAATTTTTCCACACGTATAACCATTTGCAGACATATTTTGTACAAGTGCAAGCAAAATAAAAAAATATTGATGTATTTAACGTTTTTTACTTTTAGGTCGATTGCTATTTTAATTTGTTAATTTGTAGAATTGTATTTCATTTTCCGTATTTTATTTGATATATTTATAACGTTCTGTAGTTTTCATTCTGGAGTTGGTCATTATACTGTTGGACAGTGTAATTCTAAAATACAATAAAAATAAACATTATAACTATATTAAAACTTGTATAAAATCACATTATTCACACTCATGCCATATTTTCTCCAAGAAAATTATATTTCACGCAACACTCATATGTCAGAAACGGTTATCGGTCCGAACCAGCTCAGCAGTGAAATCTGACAACTCACTGTTACTCCTCGAAGATTACTTATTTGATCTCTATCCATCCATCCAACTGCATTTCAATTACGGATCTATTACCCACACAGTTTTGCGCTTCAGTTTTGCACATACGAGCGCCGTACCGGTTCAATTGATTTACCCACAGCTTGTCCAGCAGATTTTTATCCGCGTCCATAAAGGCTAACCTGCTTTAATTTATATGTAGTTGGAAGACGCAGCAGCAGTTTGATGCAAATTATATTATCCAAAAAAAGAAATAGGTTAGCTTCAAGTTTTTTAGGTTAAAAAACGTTTTCTTTGACCCAACAAAACATGTATCGCTTTATTTACAATCTTAGGTACAACAATAGTCCAGTTGCTAGAGCTTTCTGGCAGTAATAATAATAATAATAATTTATTGGCCCAACAGAAGTAATTCCATTTATAGAGCTATATTACATTGAAATAACTACATAATATAATTATAAAAAACTCAATAACATCAGAAGAACAAAAAACAAAAAAAAAATAAGAAAGAAACAAAAGTACAGTAAAGTGCAGGAGACAATAAAACTTGAAACTTGAATATACTTAACCTAAGACATGTAATTTAAATCAAAGAGAGGCATCAATTACAATCATGGTTTATTATACTCATACATAACATTTTAACCGAACAATCGTTTATATCACAAGTGATACAGATATAATTAAATGTCTTGCACATAAAATAAACTGGGGACTTTAACAATAAGTTTGTGCAAGTCCTTGGCAAATAAAATGTTGCATGATTCCTCACCTTAGCGCGTGGTACCTAGTTGCTCTAGCAAATCTGGGCAATCGATTTTATTATGAATTAGATTTATAAAGGAATTTTACCGACTGACAACGCCTGAACATTTCTAAAGCTTGGAAGTTAAACATATCTAATAATGTATCCTGATCGAAGCTCTGGGCCGGATATATACCAGTAGACTTAAAAGACAAGAATTTCAAAAAGTCTCAACATTTTCAAGGGCATCAGAGTGTACTTGGTAATAGGGATTCCAAATCAATGAGCAATACTAAAACTTCGATCTAACATACGCATAATACAGAATTTCCAAAACTTTGATATTAGTAAACGAATGACAATTGGGGACTATAAACTCGCTCATTTTTCGGGCATGCGAATGTATTTGATAAATGTGAACAACAAAATTCAAACGGGAATCAAATAAAACTCCTAAATCTTTAATTGTTTCCGCAGATTGCAAGCTCTGATTATTAATTTTATATAAATATATTTCTCAAAGGTTATCTTTCTGGTACCTACACGTAACCACTTTACACTTAGCAACGTTAAGTTCTAACCTATTTTTCCTACATCACAGTTCAACATTGGCCAGATCATTCTGCAAGATTAAGTTATCTGAGGTATCACCAATTTTCCTGTATAATTTCAAATCATCAACGAAAATTGGATATTCACATTTCAAGACAACAAATATCATTGATAAAAATTAGGAAAAGCAATGGGCCTAAATTGGATCCTTGGGTGACGTCTGATGCTGCGATAAATCGCTGAGATTTGTATCCATTCCAGTAATTTTTCTAATAAAAGTTGTATATTTGTGATAAAAATTTTAATATGAGTTACCTATAGGGACGAAAGATTAGTCAACTGGGAACATACAGCGAAGAAAGTATCTATACAGGTATGGTCAAAGTGATGGTGGATGTATTCACCATAGACTTAAAGAAAAACCTACAGATGTCTCAAACTAGGTCACTATTAAGCGTGAAGTCGAAGGACGGGTACATTTGCCAATGGTCAAATAATCGTAGAAACTCTAATTTGAAATTCAAGCCCGGCATTCCCGACCAACGCACCAGTCGATTAATCAGTTTATCTGAAACGCAAAGCTGGCGTTATTGTTCGGTAATTCCGCTTTCGGCCATTGTCACATAATTGAAATAAATTAGTATATGATTGCCGTTGGAACATAAACAGTTAAATCCCTGACAATTATTAATATGTTAATCAATTTGAACAAGTAAGTTTTCGGTGCATTGGAATTAATCATCTGTCAGCTTAAATAAGTTGTAATATGGCCGTGTCACCTTTTTCTAACGGGTTATAAATATTTATGAAATGTGTAACTATAAATAGCATTACTAATTTGTCTATTTGTCCTCATCGCCAGAAATATTCGGATTATTCCGATGGTACGAGAGTAAGATATCAAATTCTGTCCTCGGTGGTATCATCGCAACCCATCCAGTCATTTGTAAAGCTTGTATATACGAGGTGTTAAGTTTCCTACGACATGCTTCAAAGGTGTCATTTTATCACTTGAATCTTTCTTTAAGTACCAGCACCGCATGTGAGATGTTTGCGTTTGAAAATTAAAAGGCAATAGAAAATTAATGATAAGTAATAATATATGAGTGGAATAGAAGAAAATGAAGTGAAAGAGTCATTAATTTGAGATGAGCTTAACACCTTAGTATCTTAGAACACGTGAGTCGATTTTCAAAAAATTGTTCAGCACCCGATGATATTTACCTGCAAAAGCTTGAAGATCTCTTTAAGAAAAAAATATACTATATAGTTTAATTGAATTGTATTTGTCCCTTTTTGCTAATACCAAAATTCCGTGTACAATTGTTAAAATCCAGTATTTGGGAGTTCTCATGTATTTTTTACAGATCATTAGAGACTAGAGAATATTGATGGTGGCAAAATCATTCAACGAAAGAAAAAATGAGTCTACATAAAATATCATTTATTTACTATCGTGTACAGTAGTGAAGTTTTCTACATAATTTCCTGTACAAAAGTTGTTTTTTTATAGAGCATGAGCAATAAAAGTTCTTAGTGCAAGCTTTTATTGCAGATTGCAGTAAAAATTCAAGAAGACCATCAGTATTTTACTCACTATTCATTTTTAACAATGTGTTTGCAATTTTGTTTTGCAATTATTCTTCTACGTAATATTCTGCCACCATTGATGATATTTGTAATAGAAAAGTCTTATACGAAAAAGTCCTATTTTCGCGTTTTTTTTTTTATAAATTAAAGTTCATTTATTCAACGAAAATGAAAGCCGACCCTGTGTTATTTATTAAAAACTTTGGAAATATTTTTATGCGACCCGAGATGCAACCTTATAATTTAAGTCGGTATAATCTAATACTAGTAGATAATACTAAAAGAAGGTTAGGTTACATTGTCAAAAAATTTGTGCAGTCAACTGATTTTGTATTTGTATTCACTTAATTATTAAATATTAAGCATCGTCCATCGACCCATCTGTGTTAAAAGGTGAAAGATTCCAGACAAAAGTTTTTATTTTGTAATTCCACGATAGTGACAGTGTAATTTTTATAAGTAAGTCAAAAATAAGAATAGCGTGCCAATTACTTTAAAAACGAGATTCTTATTTCTTATTTTGCTTAATTTGTTGTTTGTGCACAAACTAGTTTTAAAATGAACCGAGAAAACAATGCATTTACTATTTCCGAACGTGTCGATATGGTGTTAGTGTATGGTGCAGCCGGAGAAAATGCGCTCGTGGCGACTAGGTTGTACCGGGAACGCTGGCCACGACATCACCCCCATGTGTAAATACAATCCTACAGTGCGTTCAGCGGCTGCGAGATACAGGAAGTGTTATTCCTCGAGGAGAAGGACGTGGTCAGCAAGTGAACCTTAATGTTGAAGATGCAGTGTTGACGAAGACCCCACAATTAGTACTCGACGACTCGCACAGCAAGTAGTAACCTCATCTCGTACCGTACATCGCATCTTAAGGAGCCAGCTGTTGCACCCCTATCATCTGCAACTAGTTCAACAGATTTTACCCCCGGATTGTGATCAACGAATGCGTTTTCGCAGATGGTTTTTACGGCAATATGCCAATCAAGTGGACTTTCCTGCTTATGTTCGTGTAACAGATGAGGTGATATTTACCCTTGATGAAGTGGATTTCCATAATATGCACATATGGGCCGATGGGCCTCACGCGATTAGGGAAACTCATTTTCAACATCGGTTCTCGGTAAATGTTTGGGCTGGCATAATAGGCGATGTACTTGTGGGTCCTTATTTCTTTGAAGGACGACTAAACGGACCAACACATGCTGACTTTTTGGAGGACTGCTTGCCTGAATTTATTGGAGGATGTGGCATTACAAGTTTGGACACGCATGTTTTATCTTCAAGATGGGACTCCTCCACACAGTACTCGAGAAGAAACGACACTTTTGAATGAAATGTTTTCTCAGCGATGGATTGGACGCTTTGGTCCTGTGCCGATCTAACCCCAATGGACTTGTATCTTTGGAGTCACTTAAAGTCATTGGTTTACAATACTCCAATTGCTACGGTGGAAGAATTGCGAAACCGTATACTTCAATCTGCTGACACAATTGGTGGGAATACCTGGAATTTAGAAAAAATATTCGCCAAAATTGGGTGCGTCGGTGCCATGCCTGTATCCACGCTAATGGGGATCAATTTCAACATTTCTCTAGAAATTATAAGTTTTATTTCAATTTGTTCTATATTTTAATGGAGTTTTTATTAGTGCACGCAGTTGGCAAATACAAATGCTTACGGATGTGGATTTGCTTGCGAACTCTTGCAGTAACAACAATGCATTTAAGATAGTAATTATTATTAATTATTATAATAAGATATCAGTTTTTTTTAAAATATCATTTTTTCTTAGTTTGTACTTTTGCATTGAAAAATTCCCTAAAAATTGAGAAGCACCTTTCTATCTTTCAACGACGATTTGTTTACGCGGCTGGTCCACAGCACATAACTTATCGTACAGCACATGGACCCAGAGAAATTATTTTGATCTATAATTCAACTTTAATTTACGAAAACAAAACGTAAAAATAGATTTTTTTTGGTATAAGACTTTTCTATTACAAATATCGTCACACCCTGTATAAAGCTATAAATATTCATGAAAACTTAACCGTTTCTTAAAAATTTCCATGATAGTAGATAAAATGTTTGTAGAGACAAGTGTGATAAGTCTCTTTATTGCACTCATGCGGTTTTTAAATGACTCTCTTTGTTTCTTCAACCAAGTCGCCTGTGCATTAAAAATGACTTTATACATGTGTACGTATCTTTCAATAAATATTATGTAGGGTTAAAAAAAGTAAAGCTTTTATTCGAGAGTACGCATAGTTTGCAACATTTTTGTAATTCAATTAACTTTGTACCGTTTCCGATGTATACACAATTTGAAACATACACATACACAAAGATAATTACGAAATAATTTAATTTATTTCGTATTTCAAAATCGACAGCTAAATTCGTTCCTTTCTTAATTGAAAAACGTATTCTTCTTGTTTCGTGTGACGATCAAGCAGTAAATCAGAAACAAAATTTTACGGTTCTGTAATTGTCGAGGATCGGATATATGGCCGTTGTGCCGGCTGAAATGTGTGATACGGGCCCCTAAAACAAGTCATTTAACAAGAAGGGATTAGATTACAAATAGGACTTGCTCGGAGCGCGGCAAAAACACGGAATGGTTAAATTTACATCCAACAGATATCTTTAGGGAAACAAGTCCCATGTAACGCGACACTCGTATTCTTACGTCACGCCTTTTTTTGACTAAATTGGCATACAAATTAGTTAAGGTCCGCTCGCCTTAGCATCGTCTTATTTTCTGGAAAGTTGTAAGTGGCCCGTTCTTGAATTCCTGATGCGGTCGTGGTGAGAACAAAAGTAATATAAAAAATTGTTTCGCGGAATTACTTACGCTTATGACTCGTCCGGTGGTCATTTAAATTTTACTGATTCTGTTTCTGGGAAATTAAACTTTGTTTTAGAGGGACTATACACCGTAGAAACAGTGTGTCACTTACTTTTTAACATGCGAATAATGTGGAATAAATTTTAGTGAAGGAATTAAGTAGCCCCAAATCTTGACGGTTAATCAATTACATTTCCTATAAATACTTTACAGAAATGCATCGTTTTAAATTGTTTACAAACCAAAAATAATAGTTAGGTATTTTCGTTTTGCTAAGTATAAAAGTCATCAATTTTTCATGACTTTATAGAACTGTATAGGTTATTTTGTAAATGTCACTTTGACGGCTAATATCATTAGTTCACACACACACTCACAAAAAAAGTTATGTACCAGACATGAGTATATTATTAAATATTTTAAATAGTAATTATTGCTAGACTATCATAGTGGGTACTAAGGAAATAATATTGTAAACAAACTGCTGTAGTTGAGATCGCAATTGTTCTTAAAAGTTTGAATTAAAATATCAAGTTAATAGTTATTTGTTTAACTAGGCAATAAAGTACAAGATTTAATGCCGCGGCTGGTATTTAATAGACGAGGCGCAGCCGAGTCTATTAAAGCAGCCAAGGCATTAAACATACTTTACTGCCAAGTTAAACACAATTTTTTAGCCGATCAATTTTAATTTTATCATAATACACTAATGGAAAAAATTAAGGGGTCAAAAAAAAGATCTAAATATTCGGCGATTTTTCAAATGGCTGTATCTTTGATAAAAATGGTCGTATTGGAGTAAAAAAAAGCAATTTGAAGCTTGAAGTTTCTAATTTTTGGATCTTGCAAAAAAAATTTTTTTCAAGTAACACTACAAGGTCCTGGCACGGTTTTTAGAAAAAAAATTTTTATCCTTAACATGACTGAAGAATGGTAAAAAATAGGACTTTTAGGGGTCTTCTAGAAAATCACGTGCCACATTTTTTTTTTCATAATTTCTGCAATAAGAATGTCAAAAAAAATCAGGAAAAAAATGTTTTTTTTCATTTTTTTACGGATTATGAGCATCTAAAGGCAAAAAATGATCCTTTAATTTTTTTAAAAATTCAATCGAATGAAACAAAAAAACGGCTTGATGGATCGAATTGAAACTCTGTAGGGCTTTTAAGGGTACAATGATCTGTAAAAGGCACACTTAACATTAGTCATTTTCCCAATATTCTCAATGTGGCACGTGATTTTCTAGAAGACCCCTAAAAGTCCTATTTTTTACGATTCTTCAGTCATGTTAAGGATAAAAAAAATCTAAAAAACCGTGCGAGGACCTTGTAGAGAATTCATTCAAGTTTCTAAAACCCACCGTCGATTTTCTGTGCAACCATTGGTTTCTGATATATCGATGAACAAAGGGAAAATGATCCATTTTCATTCAAAGTCCGATAGCTCAGCGAGAAATGGTCGTATCGAGACAAAAAAAAAATTGAAGCGAAATGAACAACCTATCTAATCCATAAGGTGGTTAAGTTGAAAACATTTTTTTCAAGTCCGTACACAAAAAATAAAATCGAAAAAAATTTCAAAAAATTGTTTTTCATGATATTCATTACGATTGCGCGATACGTGTTATTTGAAATTTTTTTTTTGCAAGATCCAAAAATTAGAAACTTTAAGCTTCAAATTGCTTTTTTTTTTACTCCAATACGACCATTTTTATCAAAGATACAGCCATTTGAAAAATAGCCGAAAATTTAGATTTTTTTTTGACCCCTTAATTTTTTCCGTTAGAGTAGAAAACAAAGCCATTTATTTTATATTATTGAAATTGTGTGATACTTCTTTCAAGAATTATAATTTCATCGTCTGTGGTTGCTATGAGACGAGTTTTATTAAAGGTAAGATACACAATATTCGCCATATTGTACCTATTTAAATCCATAAAAACAACTATTTACCATTTAAGATGGAAGAATTCACATTAACTCCGCCAGAAATTATTATAGTCCAGGCTGTATCGTCGCTCCTCCTAGGAACATGATTCTGATTCGATTTTTTTTCATAATCTTACTAAAAAAATGACCCTTCAAACATATCCGCATGTTCCCAGACGTTACTAATGGTCAAAAATTGTTTAAACAATTTTTTTTAATCAAATTCGTAATTTTCGATTTTTTCGAAATTTTTGAAATTTTTTTAGACTTTTTGGGGTATCCTGAACAAAAGAGTTCCCATGTAATTTTTCCCTAAAATCTACCGTTTTCGAGATATTAGCGATTTTTTGGTTGAAAATAACGCGATTTTAACCATATTCAACGTCAATAAACTATATTAATTTTTTTTTTAATTTTTAATGTTGCAAAATTCTTAAATAACATCCCTTAACAAAAATCCGAAGAGTTACGCCGGCATATTTTATTCTGAAGACTTGTTTTTTTATTGTTAACCCATTACTGGCCAAAACAAGAAAAACACATTTTTTAATGATTTCTTTTTATTGAAGTATATTCAAAACACATACATTAAGACTAATTTACTATTGAAAAAAATCATAAACAGTATTTTGAAAAAAAAAATACGTAGCTTTGGCTGAAAACAGTTATTAAAATTAATAAAACTAAATTAGATTTTTATGTGAAAGTAAGCTAGATGCAAATGCACTTTACACAAATAAATGGTATTATTTTTGCGAAATCGACACGTTTTTCTTGCACTATTAACCTCTCTATAATATAATAAGCCCGATATTGTCAAATTTGTCTTCACCTGGTAAAGCGGATTGAGAGGGTCTTCCATGGCTTCAATTGAATACTGCGGTATTTGAAACAACATCGTTGTTTCTTGTATCTAAAGAAAGTGCTAAATCCGAAAGAAATTTTAGCTGAGATTTCGTTGTGTGCACAGTGTAAAGTGTAGATCCAGCTTACTTTGAACATTTTCACATAAAAAACTAAAAACGTCATCTTCTAAATAATCATCACTATCTATACTTGGTTGTATTTTATACGTTCCTGCATTCCGACTGCAATCCCTCTTCTCCAATAATATTTTCATCAAAGTTTTCCTCATCTGTAATTTCATCTGTTTCTGGCGGCACATAGAAAACATCAACCAATTCAGTATTTTCACAATCTGAATCCTCTTCTAACAAAGCAAGTAACTCTTCAGTGGTTAGTGCCCTTCATTTACTATTTTGACAAATGACTGCAATAAAAAAAACAGAATTATACCTCTATAGCTTCTATACAACTCAAGAATCTCTTACCTTATTTTGGCACTAGATGTATCCAAAAAAAATAACTATTATGCATTACAAAAAACTTTAGTTCAAACTACACTTTTTTATACAAAGGAAAACCAAGAAGTACACTCTGCTAATAATGAACTGATATGTTCTGACAAATCCTGTATTTTATATGCCAAGATTTGTCCAGACTTGCATAGGAGTGAATAAATATGTTAATCGTAATCGGCCAAAGGTGCGCATACGCATCCACTACATATATGTATCATTATGACCATCGTTTTGAAAACATATGTAAAAAAACTACATGAGTATCAAAATAGATCTTTTATTTACGCCTGGCTCAAAAAAAATAGTCTGCTCATTTTTACTAACTTAGAACAATATTTGTTTGAAAATGTGTTTTAAAGTTTTAAATATCGTATTTTCTTTTAAAAAAATAATATTAAAACAATATTATTTTTAATTAAATAAAAATACTAGTACACTCTCTGGACTGTTGACATAAGATTCTATATGTAGGAAAGCATAGAATTTTACGGATGATCTCAAAAAAAAATAAAATAAAAGGGGAGCAACGTTTTTACAAGAGTCAACGATTTTCTTGTTCAGGCACCCGATAACACATATTTGTTAATGAAGGTAGTGACGGTCTTAGGCATTGAAGGAGCATGCCGTTCTGATGAGTTATACAAACTTGCTTTGGATGTCAATTTCAAAAATTTCGATGACATTTTTGTAGTTACAATTCCAGATTCTAAAAATGGTATGTCACTTACGTTTACAATTACTTCTAGTCTGGGTTCTGTTTCTCACCTAGAAATTCTCAAGAAATATATCAAGATTAGATTGGAAATTAAAACTGAAATTTCACCCTTTTTTATACGCTATCAAGCAGGTAGATGTTACAACGAACCAGTCGGCAAGAATACACTTTCTATGATTCCTAATAAGATAGCATAGTTTTTGAAAGTAGAACATCCTAAAACATATACAGGCCATTCATTCCGAAGACCATCGGCAACGTTACTGGCTAATACAGGAGTTGATGTATTAGCAATCAAGAGACATGGTGGATAGAAATCAGCAGCGATTGCAGAAAATTATGTTGTTGACAGTTTAAATAACAAAAATGAAATGGCCAATAGGACTCTTTACAATGACACTTCAACTCCAGGTTCTAGTAATACATCGCATCATGAGTTTTAATGGATCAGTCAGATAATACTGAGCCTCCGGTGACTGAAATGGAGCGGTCAAATCATTTTGAGAAAAATGTGACAATTAGTAAACGCGAGGGAAATAATTATCCAGATTGTATAAATGTTACTCAATGTAATTAATAACAGTACAATTTCTATAAATATTCATTCATAATAATTAATAAAATGTAATGTTCATCAAATATTCATATTTATTTGTTCATAAAATATGTATTTATAACTCGAAATCGCTTTTTTCCCTAGGGCGGTAAGTTACCTCACTTACCTCCAGTTGTCCATAGCAACTTCCACTTCTACGGTAAAATCCACTTACCTCCTTAAAAACAGCGTATTAATAGTCTATTTACTATAGTGGGAGCAGATAAAAATACATACATGCATAGGTATCTGCTTCGTTTCAGCAACTAGGTACTTTATTTTGAAAAATCTGGTTGGTTAAATATAAAAATTATTCTTCCCCGGCTATTTCTGCAAGAATATTCAACTGCTATTATTGTCTGCCTCTTTGTAGCATTTATTCCATTTTGTACGTTCAAATATCAAAACTGAACTGTCATGTGTCATGCTAATGTCACAACCCACAGTAAATGCAAAATAACAACAAATAATGCCGCAGATTAGAGAATAGTGTTTGGTTCTGTTGTAAAACAGAAGATATTGAGGTGTTGAACATTTATCAAACCTTAGTTATGAAATTAATAGTACTATGATTGGTAATTATGACCACAGTAAACTGTAGATGTAGTTTGTGGGCTGTGTATTACTTCTGCGCGTGAGTACAGATGCAAAAAAGTCAACATATGCGGCCAAAGCCAAACAACAAAAAACAGTTGGCTTCTCGAAGCTGTTCTTGCATCTTTTCACACACTGTATTTAGCGTGAAACTGAAAACAGAGCAAAAGGAGGCGCCCAAGTTATAAAATCGACTCGTACGGCAGACTGGTAAGTGCTAAACAAACAATTCATAAATATACGTTAGTACCCCACTAACACTTAACCCAGAGAAATAACCGCGTATAATTTATGCTAAAGCCAGGAGATCGCTACAATTTACAGTTGCGACTCATCTCGGAAGGTTTTATTACTCATAACCAGATCAGCCCGGTGGATTCCTTGCAGGAGCCGCCGCGAGACGTCCTGCAGCCCGTCTCTCGGTCCAGGTGGGCAGGAGCAGGACGCAGAGATGCGGAGGCGCTGGTGTCGCTTCTTAGGACCCCTAGAACGACCGTACGAGCGCTGATTTACGCGGACTCGCATTGTGTGTTATGGACTTTAATGCTATTTGACACTTAATTTAAATATTTACATCGGCGAGGCAGCCTCGCCTTATCATGACGCTTTTATTGTGTCTCGGAACAGTCTCGTATTCGTGTTTACTTAATTAAAACATAAATTTCTGGTTTTATTGATTCCCTTATCGAATCGCCTGTCTCAAAGGAATTGCCGTTAAAGAGAGCTAAATTATTTCATTAGCAGGAATTTATTACCTCGCTGTCGGCCATCAAATGTAAATTTAATTATGATACGAAAATGATACATAATATCCATGTTTCGTAGCCAGTGAATATTTGGGAAACAATTATTTTCAAACGCATCAAATTGTTTACATCATATTAATACTTTTTGCAAAGTTACAACTGTCTGTATATGCGACTTGTTAGGCAAACATTGATTTATTTTTTAATATTTTTTCTATTTTTATTTTTCTTTCAGGTGACATCCGCGGTATAGAACTCCTACAGTGGGATTTGAACCAATAACTGGATATCTACTACTGGAGCCTCTGTAAAGTAGTGGAGATGGTTTTTATTAAAAAAAAAAATTGGAAACTTAAAATATTCAAATATTTCGAATCAGCAATAGACCAGGGTCGATAATTTTTGAAACCAAAAAAAATTATAGTAGGATGAAACCCATTGGAAAAGAAAGATAATATAACAGAAATGAAAGGGAAAATAATTTACGGGCGATCTGAGGTCGGTAAGGGGAAGGGGGTGAGTTTTTAAGGGTAAAAAACGGTTTCCCTTGATTTCCGGAAAAACTACAAGTCTTATGGAAAAGAGTTAAATGGCAAAGTTGTAGGTAATAAAAAGATCTACAACTTTTGTATTTGCACTTTTTTCACATAACCTCAAAATTTATGTGAAAAATTCAAATAACCAAGTTTTTGGTTTTTTATTTTTATCTTTTACAAAAAAATTTCTTTTTCACGAAATTTGGTGAAAACTTACCTATTTATGTCCCAAACACGCTGTAATTTTTTTGATTTGAAATATTTATTTTTTCACCTTATTTTTACTTAATATCGAAAAAGCACCCTAATTTTCAATCGAAAATTCTCACGTCAAAATATCTGCTTTTTTAAAAACGTCGGTGGGCTTTTTCTTCGTTGAAATATCTACTTTCTGATGGTGTAAAAAAATATACATTACTATGGTAAGTTTTCTCAGGAAATGCTAAGAAACGAAAAAAAACTGGAATCCGAAATTTTTTTTCTAATCATTATGTACAATTTTGAGCTATTTATTAAAATTTACACTTTAATTACTCGAAAAACGTAAGATTCCATGTTACATTGATAAACAAAAAAATTACAAGTCGAAATATACTATTATAATTAACAACCAAATAAGTTAATAAAGTTAATATTTAATAAGATATCTATAATATTTTGAGAAAGTTGTAGAATCTTCTTTAAATTATATACGTAGATGCCTATTTATTGCTATTTTAAGATAACTTGACTGACCTACGGAAATAATATTGGAGACGAAGACGGATATTTAATCTTTATGTTTTATGGATTTGTAATTTTTTTGTTTATCAATGTAACATGGAATCTTACGTTCTTCGAGTAATTAAAGTGTAAATTTTAATAAATAGCTCAAAATTGTACATAATGTTTAGAAAAAAATGTTCGGATTCTAGTTGTTTTCGTTTCTTTGCATTTCCTGAGAAAACTTACCATAGTAATGTATATTTTTTTACACCATCAGAAAGTAGAGATTTCAACGAAGAAAAAGCCCACCGACGTTTTTAAAAAAGCAGATATTTTGACGTGAGAATTTTCGATTGAAAATTAGGGTGCTTTTTCGATATTAAGTAAAAATAAGGTGAAAAAATAAATATTTCAAATCAACAAAATTACAGCGTGTTTGGGACATAAATATGTAAGTTTTCACCAAATTTCGTGAAAAAAAATTTTTTTTTGTAAAAGATAAAAATAAAAAACCAAAAACTTGGTTATTTGAATTTTTCACAGAAATTTTGAGGTTATGTGAATAAAGTGCAAATACTAAAGTTGTAGATCTTTTTATTACCTACAACTTTGCCATTTAACTTTTTTCCATAAGACTTGTAGTTTTTCCGGAAATCAAGGGAAACCGTTTTTTACCCTTAAAAACTCACCCCCTTCCCCTTCCCGACCTCAGATCGCCCGTAAATTATTTTTCCTTTCATTTCTGTTATATTCTCTTCCTTTTCCAATGGGTTTCATCCTACTATAATTTTTTTTTCACTTTTTACCATTTTTGAAGGCTTAAGCACTGGTCTACAATATAAGAACCATGTCAAATGGCTGCAAGATAAATGTAATTACAATATTTTGAAAAAGAAGTTTTTGTGTTAATCAGTTGAATGTTTGTAATAAGGAACAAATTTTGAATCCAAAATAAATCGAATATATAAAATTTGACAGCAATTTTGTTTTTTAAACGATACAGAAAGTTAACTGTTATCGTTTTGCAAATAGGGTTGTAGAACTACGAGGAGGTATTTTAAGTTACTTCTTTAAATGGCAAAAAAAGAAATTGCACCAGAAGAACGGAACGATTAAAAGAAACTATTATAATTTTTAAATAAGAAAGATATAAGAAAAAGAAGAAATATTTAGATTTTCTGAGTATTTATTACAAATGATAGATATAATGTTACTAACCCCAGTGTAGAGTAGATGCTTAAATTAATTTTATATCGGAAAAGATATTTTATCACTATTAATTGGGTACAAGAAAAATTGATAACACCAGCAGATGGGACAAAAAAGAGAAATGTTTACTAGTAATAAATCTTGAATACAAAATAAAAATATACTGTAATCAAGGAAATTACTAGTTACTATCGTTTATACAGGATATGGCGTATACAGGGTGGTCCGAATTTTATGCAGGAAACTTCGAGGGCAGATAGATCTCTTTAAAATAGTAGGTGTTTGCCTTATAAACATAGGTCTGGAACGGCCTCGTTTTAGAGATACAGGGTGTTGAAGTTGTTAAAAAAATATATTTTTTGTTTATATCTCCGGAATCCATCGACCGATTTCAATAAAATTTAGTACAGATAATGTATGATAGTAGGCCTTGTATTCCCTAAAATATGAGCACTAAAGATTCAACCAGTGGTTTACAACCGGACAGGGTCACCTCCTCTTTTAAAAAAAAACCTACGCCACTGTATTTTTTACAAGCTATTGTAACGAATTTATATTCTAATGCACAAAATACGTAAAAAAGGTAACTTGAATTTTTTCCCTAAAGTTCACCGTTCTCAAGTTATTCATACCAATACAATCCCCTTGTGGCAGACACTTCTAACCATAATATTACAAGAATATTTATGTTTATGCTTAAAAGTAAGTGCAATTTGTAAGCACATCAACAAAATTCTTTACACTCATCGCTTTCATCTTTTTGGATTAAAACAATATTTGGAAAATCACGACAAAGGAATGAAAGGCACAGAAATGAAATTTTAAAAGCATTTGACGACGATCCTCGGCTAAGTACACGAAGAACGTCTCGGCAACTTGGGGTGAGTAAATTGAAAATTTGAAAAGTTCTACGTAAGGATGGCAGAAATCCGTACCATTTACAACCTGTGCAAAATTTACTTCCGGGAGATGCAAAGAGACGCCTGAATTTGTATCAGTAGTTGTTTGAATTCTTACCAGAAATACTTTGGACCGATGAGGCTACGTTCACAAGGCGAGGGGTAGTGAATTTTCACAATCTGGATATTTGGTCACAAGAAAATCCTCATGAAATTCGGAGTCATTTCTAAACTTTCTAGAAAACCATCTATTTGAATTATTAGAGGATGTTCCATTAAATATACGACAAAATAGCTGGATACAAATGGATGGTGCTCCTGCGCATTTTAGGAGAATAATACAAGAATGGCTTAATGAAAATTATATGAGATGATGGATAGGTAGAAGACCAAATGCCAATGTCAACCATAATGGTGCAGAGGGTCCAGTGTCTTGGCCAGCCAGATCGCCAGATCTAAACTCCCTGGACTTCTATGTTTGGGGTGACCTACCTGAAAAGTTTACTCTACTCCAATAGATACTAGACCACAACTACTGCAGCGAATAGAAGACGGGTGTAATGAATTAAAAGAAAACCACCACATGATATTAGCTTCAATTAGTTCCATTAATAGAAGATGTCAGAAATGTATCGATGTGGGTGGTTCGCATTTTAAACAATTGCTGTAAATACGTAACGTTAATTTTGTTTCTTGTTTAGTTGTTGTTGCTTGGTAAATGTATTTTTATTATTATTTTGATTTAAATTGTTCTTATTTGTAAAGATAATGCCTCCAGGGAAAACTAAAACACACCAGGAACACTACCTCACAAGTGATGTGGAAAGAATTTTGTTGATGTGCTTACAAATTGCACTTACTTTTAAGCATAAACATAAATATTTTTGTAATATTATGATTTGAAGTGTCTGCCACAAGGGGATTGTATTTGTATCAATAACTTGAAAATGGTGAACCTTAGGGAAAAAATTCAAGTTACCTTTTTTACGTATTTAGTGCATTAGAATATAAATCCATTACAATAACTTGTAAAAAATACAGTGGCGTAGGTTTTTTTATAAAAAGGGGGTGACCCCTGTTCAGTTGTACACCACTGGCTAAACCTTTAGAGCTCATATTTTAGGGAATACAAGGCGTACTATCGTACATTATTTGTACCAAATTTTATTGAGATCAGTTAATAAATTCCTGAGATATAAACAAAAAATAATATTTTTTTAATAACTTCAACACCCTGTATCTCTAAAACGAGGCCGTTCCAGACCTATGTTTATAAGGCAAACTCCTATTATTTTAAAGAGATCTATCTGTCCTCGAAGTTTCCTGCATAAAATTCGGACCACCCTGTATAATCTATAAAAATTGAACTACAATTTTCTAACGACATTTAATAGAAATGTCTTATATGGAAAAGTTCTATTTTTGCGTTTTTTTTTTTCGTAAATTAAGTTCAATTATGGAATAAAATATTTTCTCTGGAACGGTCCTGTCTGTGTGCTGTACGATGAGTTACGTTCTGTAGACCTGCCGCGTAAACAAATCGGCGTTGAAAGATAGAAAGATACTTCTCAATTTTTGGGGAATTTTCAATGCAAAAGTACAAACTAAGAAAAATAAATATTTAAAAAAAAAACTGATATTTTGACAATCGGGGGGTAAAATCTGTTGAACTGGTTGCAGATGATAGGGGTGCAACAGCTGTCGCTTTAAGATGCGATGTACGGTACAAGATGAGGTTCCTACTTGCTG
Organism: Anoplophora glabripennis; assembly: GCF_000390285.2. NCBI lineage: Eukaryota > Metazoa > Arthropoda > Insecta > Coleoptera > Cerambycidae > Anoplophora > Anoplophora glabripennis. Next base: position 182,504 of record NW_019416257.1, on the reverse strand, counting down.
TTCGAGTCGTCAAGTACTAATTGTGGGGTCTTTGTCAAGATTTTCTAACACTGCATCTTCAACATTAAGGTTCACTTGCTGATCACGTCCTTCTCCTCGAGGAATAACACTTCCCGTATCTCGCAGCCGCTGAATGCACTGTAGGATTGTATTTGCACATGGCGGGTAACGTTGTGGACATCATTCCCGGTACAACCTAGTAGTCGCGAGCGCATTTTCTCCGGTTGCACCATACACTAACACCATATCGACACGTACGGAAATAGTAAATGCATTGTTTTCTTGGTTCATTGTAAAAAATTAAGCAAAGTAAGAAATAAGAATATCGTTTTTAATGTAATCGGCACGCTATTCTTATTTTTTACTTCTTTATAAAAATTATACTCACTATCGTGGAATTATTACAAAATAAAAACTTTGTATGGAATCTTTCACTTTTTAACACTGATGGATCGATTGACGATGCTTAATATTTAATAATTAAGTGAATAATGAATTTCATACAAATACAAAATCAGTTGACTGCACAAATTTTTTAACAATGTAACCTAACCTTCTTTTAGTATTATTAGCATTAGATTATACCGACTTAAGTTATAAGGTTGAATTTCGTGTCGCATACAAACATTTACAAAGTTTTTAATAAATAACACAGGGTCGGTCTTCATTTTCGTTGAATAGATGAACTTGTATTTACAAAAAAATGCGAAGATAGAACTTTTTCGTTTTCTTAAGTGTTTAGATACCTTATATTAGAAACACAGAAAAACGGAGAAGAGCAATTTAACCTTTCTAACGCTCGGAAGTATTAGGAGCACATAAAAGAAAGGAACATTTACCATTTTGTTGGAACACTTCTAATAATAATACAAACAAATGGTATTACTAACATATTTCTCTATCACAACACAAAGAAGTGTTTTCTAATGCCACCGTACGCAGCCCATCTTTGGGTGCTAACTGATCGTACGACAAAACTGTGGTCAGATTAATATTTGATTTATCGATTCGTAGATTCGATCCGAGGCTTTTTTTTTATTGAACCGGCAGGTTGCTTTGTTGGAAGCGCAACCATTTGAATATGACAAATGCTCGGCCCCTAACAGATTTTTATTTTATGTTAATCATCCCGTGGATTGTAGGTAGCTTAATAAAAAACGCCCGGTGAAATGATCTGTAGTCGGTTTACGATCGCTCTTTATTGGCCCAGTATTCATCCTTTTTATGGTAACATTGTTTAGTTGCAAGTAAACTTTCTATTTTGAGATGGGAAAGGTCAAGATTTGAATAGAAATGCAATCAAAACTTCTTTTGTTTCCACGAAATAATGTATTAATTTTTTGTTATAGTAACATCATAGAGGCGTATGGAAGCATGGACAAAATTAACTTTTGTGATGATAGATCTTTGGTCATTATGATTATACGTCAATTAAGCTTATATACGTGTGTCATATGTTTGCGTTGACAGTTGTACGATATTTTGATTTATTTATTGACCCTCCACAGGTCAACATTGCTATAGAACCAGTCATAACTATGCCTATTAGCCCAGTCATTATAGACATGAAAGAGCCTGTTTCGGGAAAAAAATACTATTAGAAGTTTCTCTGCGGAATATTGTTCGGAAACCTGTTACAAATAAAATATCAAAAAATCAACTCGAGGCTAGTTGGGAAACTTTGTTTTAACAGTGGTCAAAGTTATGGAAAAGTGTTTTTCTGTCTCACGTAAAAAAGCTATCATTCATAGCGAAAAAAAGTTTATACAAAAAAGGTAGGTATTAAATAAGCCTATAAAATGAAAAAAATCCGATTAAATTCCGATAATTTGTTTATGCGCAAGAGCTCAAAAATGGTCGAAATTGTCCGCTTTTTTCAATTGCTAATAATTAATGCAATTTTCATCGCAGACACTTGTAATTCAGGATTTTTGAGGCTTTTTACACCCTTAATAAGTGGTAAAAATTTCAGCCCGAAAGCTTCATTGGTTTGGCGTTGGCGGAATTTGTTATCTAAGAAGATGCTATTTTCAATTCATTTTTCCCAAGCTCACAGGCGTTGTAGGGTTTCGATCATTAGTTGTTTTTGTACCTAAATAGTTGTATTGACATATGCATTTACTGATAATTTAATTTTTCAAATTTAATTTGTTTAAAAATGACTGAAAAAATGTTAATATTTATTAAATTGTTAAGATAGGTAATTATTATAAAATAAAATAGTAACCTCTTTACTTTAGTTTTCTTGAAATTAAAAAAAAAATCGTTGTTGTAAGTTGATTAGAAGCTGAGATAATTTTTTTTATTTATTTAATCGCAGTGACCTTAATTATTAATATTAAGAGCCGAAATTTGGAGAGAGTATACATTAAGAGCTATATTTTCATGTCCTACATTAACATTAAGGTGAATTCAACTATTTAATTTCGAAAAAGAAGATAGCGGCGATGCGTTCTATTACTTGGTCTAGCGAACGAGTGGGGAAGGCGAGGCTTAGCATGCGCGCTTAACGATGTAATAAATATTAACATTTTTTCAGTCATTTTTAAACAAATTAAATTTGAAAAATTAAATTATCAGTAAATGCATATGTCAATACAACTATTTAGGTACAAAAACAACTAATGATCGAAACCCTACAACGCCTGTGAGCTTGGGAAAAATGAATTGAAAATAGCATCTTCTTAGATAACAAATTCCGCCAACGCCAAGCTAATGAAGTTTTTGGGCTGAAATTTTTACCACTTATTAAGGGTGCAAAAAGCTTAAAAAATCCTGAATTACAAGTGTCTGCGATGAAAATTGCATTAATTATTAGCAATTGAAAAAAGCTGGCAATTTCGACCATAAACAAATTATTGGAATTTAATCGGACTTGTCTTATTTTGCAGATTTATTTAATACCTACCTTTTTTGTATAAACTTTTTTCCCTATGAATAACAGTTTTTTACGCCAGTCGAAAAACCACTTTTCCATAATTTTGACCATTGTTTTAACAAAGTTTTCCAACTAGTCTCGAGTTGATTTTTTGATATTTTGTTTATAACACGTTTCTGAACAATATTCCGCAGAGAAACTTCTAATAGTATTTTTTTCCCGAAAAAAAGCTATAAGATTGGCCTATATCCGCTATTAAATTTACAAAACAGCTCTTTAAATATTTTATTAAAAAATACTATGCTTCGGAAGGAATGTTATAAGAGGTGTTTTATTCATATATTTTTCTACTTGAGATAAAGTGCCTTAATAAATATCTGAGTCTGACTAAGTAGGTTTGTTTTGGCGCTCAGTAAATTTGATTTTCCTAAGTTGACCAATGACGTCATCAATTATATTTTTTCCAGAAACATACCCAAATTATTTTCCTGTTAAAAAGTTATTTTTTTTTAATAAACTTTTATTAGAAAAAATTTTCTATATTACTTACAAAAATAGATATAAAGAGTCGCAAAAGAAATTCTACCTAAAAATCACATTAGCGGTGGAAGGATCAAGTAGTCGTTGGAAAATAATTGGATCTACGTTGTTTAAAGTGCATAAATGTCACAAAATACTTGCAAAATTCCAAAAAACTGATTAAAACTTTTATTTGAAACACTTTTCTGTATCACTGATATTACCAGAGCTACTGAAGGATTCATTTTAATTGGGACACCCTGTATATTCTAAAACTTAAACGGGTTGTGAAATCTTGAATGTGTATGTTTCAGTTATGTACTGAGGCTACAAGAATCACTAATAATTCTAGAACGCTACTGGATTTAATTGTATCTTCAAATTTGGATATAGTAAATGATACAGTGGGTTTAAATATGGAGGGTATATCTGACCATCATTTAGTTAAATGTACCATTAAGCTAAAAAAAGACAAAATTGTTCCTAAGATTGTTACTTACCGTGATTTTTCTCATTTTAATTACGATAACTTTTTAAGAGATTTATTTTCTGTTAACTGGGATTTTATATTTTCACTCGATAGTGTAGATGATATGATAAATTTTTGGAATGAAAATATCATTGACGTTTTTAATTTTCACGCACCTGAGAAAACGGCGAGAATTACTAAAGCCTCCGCTCCTTGGTTAACACCAAATCTAAAATTGATGATTAAACTTAAAAATGCTGCATATAAAAGATATAAATCTGCTCTTACTCAGGAATCGTTTAATGAATATAAAGAAATGCGTAATTTTGTTAATAATGCCATCAAGTCTGAAAAGAAGGCTTTTTTAACTTATAAATTTAAACAAGAACCAGACACCTTCTGGAGAACTTTAAAAAAATTAAATTTAACGAAGTGTAAAAACAATATAATTTTCCCATTTGACTCAGAATCATTTAATGACTTTCTTGTTAATAACATTCCCCAAACAAATTTAAATCATGATCAATTTACTGATGCAGTTATAGATAAGTACAATACAATTTTTACTGAAGATGGGTTTTCGTTTTCTGACGTAACAACTGAGGAGGTAAATAAAGCAATAAGTACTATAAAAACTCAAGCTAAAGGCTCTGACAATATTAATCTAAGGCTTCTTAATATAGTTATGCCACATTTAATACCACATATTACATTTATCATTAATACATGTCTAAAGACAGGGACATTTCCATCTGCTTGGAAAGATGCTAACGTATTACCTTTACCTAAAGTTGATAACCCTCAAGATATTACCCAATTTCGTCCAATAAGTATACTCCCAACTATATCTAAAGTTCTTGAAAAAGTTGTGTGCTGGCAGTTAAGTAGTTATTTATCAAAGAAAGAGGTATTGCCCATAACTCAGTCGGGATTTAGAGAAAAACATAGTACGACCACTGCACTTCTGCACATAACTGATGAAATTTATTCCGCTAATGATAATAACTTAAACACATGTCTAATTTTGCTCGACTTCAGCAAAGCATTTGACACATTAAATCATAAAATTCTTCTACAAAAACTTAAATATTTTGGTCTTAATCCAGTTGCTATTTCATTTTTTCAAAATTATCTTTATGGTAGACGCCAGAGGGTTTTTCTAAATAATAAATTTTCATCTTATAAAATACTCAATAAGGGCGTGCCTCAAGGTAGTATACTTGGACCGATTTTATTTTCTATATATACTGCTGACTTCGCCTCCTATTTGAAATATTGTAAAATGCATCAGTACGCTGATGATACTCAACTATATTTTTCTTTTCACTTATCTAATATACCTTTAGCTTCAGAATATATCAATGAAGATTTAAATTCAATAACAATGGTCGCACGAGCACATAATCTATTATTGAATGAAAATAAAACCGAAATGATAATGTTTGGAAATAAATCTGAAAGTATTATAAATGACCTCAATTTCAATATTATTTTGTGTAATAAATCATTAACGTTTGTAAAACAAGTTAAGAGTTTAGGCTTACGAATTGATGATAGACTGCGGTTTGATAATCATGTGACTTATTTAACAAAAAAGTCATACTGTATCCTAAAAATGCTTTATCTAAGTAAAGACGTGTTAGATAAATCTATTAAAATTAAATTATGTGACTCCCTCATTCTCTCACATTTAGCATATTGTGATGTAGTATATTGGCCAGCTTTGTTATCAAGAGATAAAGCTACTCTTCAAAGAATTCAAAATTGTTGTGTTCGATTCTCTTGCGGATTACGAAAATATGATCATATATCTAGTTCTTTTTCTTCAGTAAAATGGTTAACCTTAGATCAAAGATTTACCTCACATTTAGCAACTTTAGTTTACAAGATTAATACATTTAAAACTCCAAAATATTTATTTGATAAATTGAAAAAGGGTACCGACATTCATTCTCGTTCAACTCGACATTGTGGCTGGTATGAAGTCCCTAAACATAGTACTGCGCAATATGAACGCTCTTTTCTGTACAATGCTGTCAAAATTTACAACTCCTTGCCTACTTACATAAAAAATGCGTCCTCCGTATTTTCTTTCAAAAAACAGATCAAAACCCTCTTATTTTCATCTCGTTCTATTACTTCTTAATTTATAATGTGTATTTGTCATATTACGTTCTATTATATTAATTCCACTTTTTGTATGTTCTTTATGCACTATGTATGCTAGTGTTCTATTTGTGTACTCGCCTATATGGTTTATATGGACACTACATTTGTTCTTATTTGTTCTTGGTTGGTTACGTGGAAGAGCAGCGTAGCTGAACGGCGCCAACCACAACGCCTAATTGTTAATTTTATTTTTTTCAGTATTAAATAAAGACATTTATTATTATTATTATTATTATTATTAAATATTGGAAAATATTCCCGTAGAAGCATTTTTTTAAATTGGGCCGGCTTGGGGTTGATAAAATTTTGAATACTTACGCGTTATTCGTGACATTTCGTCGAATACCTTACAAATTAAATGTTGTCTGCACTTCGTCTTGATGAAGAGTACCCATAACGTATTACGCTAATGCCCCAAATGACGCAACAAGAAGAAAACCAAATCCGACACTTAAAAACCTATTAGGTGGAGGAAGATTGCCGTTAAATTACGAAAAATAAATGTATCGCCGACGTTTCCACAAGACGCTTGTGGGGAATTAGCGTATAATTTATAAAAAGGGGCAGAGATAGCCGAGAGTCGGCCGGCCGAGAGAGGAGTGTTCACCGAGCAATTTGTTGGCTATCCTGAAAGGTTTGCTTAACCCGAGATTAAAACTAACTGATAATTACATAATAACTACGTTGGCAAAGCTAGCAACTGTTGTGGGATCATTAATAACGACCAAAGAGGCCATTTAGTAATTTATTTGTTTAATTACTGATCCATAACAATTAAAAACCCGGCTCGGAGTAGGCGCTGCCTTTCGACGCTCTCAAATCCCTTTCTTCCATTCGATTAATCGACAGAAGAAGACGGCGAACTGTACTGTACTCGATATACAGAGCGGAGCAAGCTGTGAGAAGCTAGAAAGCTTGAACAAAACTGTCAATTCCAAACCAACAGAATACGAGTAGATTTCTGTTCTATTCTTTGGAGAAAGAGGAGGCACTTGACTAAAATATGCTCCTGGTAAATACAGAAAATATTAATTAAAACTTTGCCATGGTATAGTCTTTCCGAAGTCAGTTGAACATGTATAAAAACGCCTAGCAATAAAATTTAATAACTTTCATAGGCGTCTCTAAAAAGTTTTCTGCTAAAGGTAAAAAATAATAATTTGTATATAATGTGTAGAAAATGTCTCTTATATGTTCATTTGGCCAACAATATGTCCTCAAACAATTTTATTATATTGACGGTAAATTACATTTTCATTAAAATATATTACTGCCCGGCAAGAACCAACGGGAAGGTATGAACATACCTTGCCAGGAAATGATGAGGAAAGATTATTAGTTCAGGTTAAAAAAGTTCTTAAATAAAAATAATCACCAATAAAATAATTCCGCATTGCTGCACTGCACTGTTAGGCAATTTGTCAACAATTGAAATTTATTGCCAGTCGCCTAGTGCGGCTGTGTTGGTACGCCGTTTCTCCGCGCGCGCTTTCTTCAACTGGGCGTATACATTTCTACTACCTCCACGTTTAGTTCGACCAGACCTGTATATGGGTATGGCTAAATAAATATGGGAGCAAGTTTTTCAAATATTTCAATGCCGAGTTGCTGCGTAGCGACCGATAGCTCTTTGGTCTTCAACTGAGGTCGGAAAGACTATACAAAGGATTGCAGTGAGTAACCAAAAGATCTGTAGGTACCATGAGAGCACAGCTTGTTTCGTGCTATGGGAATTTAAATTATTAGCGGTGTACTGTGAAAAACAACTGCTCTGAGAACTACATGCCCCACCAAGCATTGAATGACACCAGCAATACCCAGTAAACAGCTAAAATCATTCATTACCATATTCATATCAGCAAATTCAACTGCTTTTGCCGCTATTGTTATTATTAATTAATAAAATTAATTTGTAATAATAAAGTAATAAATTAAATAATTTAAGTACCTGTTACAATAACTGTTCTAAATTTTGTCCACCGACGTGTAAGCACATTTGGGCCCGTCTTACCCAGTTTCTACGAACTAACACAAATGTTGTCTTGCTTCACCATAACACAAATGTCTTACTTCACCATAAATTAAAACGATATCCATCAACTCCGAGTTGTTTACACGTAAGCCATTTCTGAAGCTTGAAAAACTAATGTAAACACTATCGCAAGAATGATAATACTAAAATCGAATTTCATTATTAGGAATCGTCTGGAGCCACGTGGGCGAATGGCGCTAGAGACTACTCTAGCCCAGCCACGTAAAGATTGAAAATACTACAACTTCAATCAATAATTTTTTTCTCGGATATAAGGATTTTACAAAAATCTTTTTTACGATCTTGACTCCATTTTTTATGACGCATCTATTTCCAATTGGTTTGGTTGGATAAATTGGGAATCACCTTGTACAGATCTGTTTCGAACTTATTAGTTTTCATCGGTATAAATTCTGTTCTCCTAATAATAAATTATAACACAAAAAGTCTATAGTTTTAATAAAAATTCTATTAGGAGTAGCACAGTAATTAAATAAACATTAGCAAAGCTGACAAAATAAACTGGCTTTGGCGTTAAACACCCTGTCTATTTGTACACAGTTATATGGAATCCTTACTTACATAAACATTATGTTAAACTCGGTTTTCTAGAAATTAACGATCATTTCTTTTTACAATTTTTTTACTGTATGACTCGGTGATCAGAGATTTCATTCTATGCTGTTATATCCATGAATACAGGTAATAAATGTATCATTGATATATCTGAACCACTTTGGCCTTAAATTCCAGGGATCTGTTCTCGAATGCTTCCATGTAGATATTTAGCAAAGCTGGGGACAGCGATTAACCTCTAGCTGTTCCGTTTGTTTTTTCATAAAACTGATCTCTAAAGGAGAAAGACTACTACTAAATTGATATATTTTCTCTCGATGTTAAACTTTCGATGTAGTCCTTTGAACGCATCTTTTATTGGCACTTTTATGAATAACGACTTCAAAACTTACTAAGGTATCATCGGGATCAAGTTAAATTCCCTTAATCTTGTCAATGAATTCTCAAGATTAAGATTAAGTAGTTTTAACCCCTGGACATAAGGGGTTAGAACTACTTGGAATTCACAAAAATCAAGGACCAGAATGGCATGTAAATACCAACCAGTGGATTCAATCTCTGGTTTCTTTCGAAGATTTGTCTCTCGAAACATCTAAACCGATGACGTGGCAACCAGCCATGGAAACTAGTAAATCAAAGACAAGTCTATTTAGTGGCATTGATTTGTTTGATCTGACACAAAATCCCAACGTTTCAGGAAAATTTATGCAAGTTTTACTCTTATCAATTTTTTAAATAAATTGTACCTAAAGATTTTAAACAATTATTCAATAATTCTGTGTCCATCAATTTTCTCGACGTTTTTGTGAAAATACAGTACCTAACTCACGTACCAAATGTCTGTTTTAGCAGTAGGATATTAGTCTTATCGTTTAGGAAGACATTTCCTCTAATTCCATTAATATTCCCGGCACACCTCTGTCCCGGATTGGCTCTTTAAGATAACCTAAACGTAACGCATTTAAAAACAATGACATAAGAGGCGAACGAATAAGACATCTGAAAAGGCATGGCTCGCTGCGAGACGCTTTGTAAAACTTTACACTGATTATATCGAGTATGGGCATGTTCCATCATAATAACAAACGAACAAACGTCGAAATTCCACGGCCAGCCTAGATGATATCTCGTTAGCCGCGGCTGAGACAGTGTAAGTGTCGCCCCCCGGTGAGTCTCATTCAACTGTTATAAACAGGCTACTTCGGCCCGAGAGGCTAGATTCGCTTAACAATGTACTTAATAACTATTAGTCTCATTCAGCTTTAAACTGTGGATATTAATTATGTTTGCCTTGCGCAGAACTCGGTAATGGCCTGGCTGTCGCTGGTAGAAATGATAAATCGCCCCTGGACTATAATTGAAGACGCGTTAATATCAATAATATGGAAATAGTGTGTTTTCCTTGATGGGTTTTCAATGGCAAACATCTACTTTTAAACTACATGATAGCATAATCTTTTTTTCGAATTAATGTGTTACACTTCAAATTAACATATTAGAAAGGTAGAAAAGCGAAGAGGTGTCTGAAATGTTATTTGTGATAAGTTAAGCTATTACTTTCAAATTATCGTCAGATAAGTGTTAATACAGAAAATAACAGCTATGTTTTGTATGAGGAGTGCAGAAATACGGAGCAGTATTTAATAAAGTAAGAGAAACGCATTGATTAATGTAAGGTATCAATTTTAAATTGACTTGTATTAGGAGAGCAGAAAAGCGAGAAGGTTTTTGGTTGAAATTTTGCTTGATAGCTACAAAAAGTAACAGCTGTGTGTTAGAAGCACAAGAACACGAAGAGGTATTTAACACCATATGAAATTCTGTATCTAATACAGGAACAAATAGCTATAATATTTCGTATTAGGAGCGCAGAGCAGCAAAGAGGTATCTGACATATCAGAAAACACATAATGTTAATAATTGTTAAGCTATTACTTTCAAATTATTTTCAGATAACTGCTAATACAGAAAATAACAGCTGTTAAGTTTTGTATCAGGAGTGTAGAAACACGGAGCAGTAGTAAAGTAACAGAAACGCATAATACTCAAGGAGAACATTTTCTGTTTGATAAATCGCTTTTAATCTGACTTGTATTAGGAGAGCAGAAAAGCGGTAAGGTTTTTGGTTGAAATTTTGTTTCTGATAACAATAGCTACAGACATAGCAGCTACAATATTTTGTAATAGGAACCCAGGAATACGAGAATGTATTTAACACATCTTTTATCTCCTAAGTGTTTTAAAAGCATATCTAAAAGTAATAAAGATAAATAATTCCAGGAGAACATTCTAGGATAAGGCTTCATCAAATTAATTTCTATTACTTAGTCGGGTAGAAGAACAAGTAGGGGTTTGACTGAAATTTTGCTTCTAATAACTGCTAATACATAAATTAATAGCTGTAATATTTTGTAATAGGAATGCAGAAATGCGAAATGGTATTTAATATATTAGATTTGTTAAACGTTTTAAAAATAAATCTGAAAATAAACTATTAGAAACATATAGACAAATTTTTTGTTACAGTATTACTTTTAAACTAACTTGTATTAGGAGAGAAGAAAAGTGGAAAGGTCATTCACTGAAATGATATTTCTGCTGCTATAGGAAGCTACAGCTATAGCTATATATTAGGAGCATAGGAATACGAAGAGCTATTTCATACAATTTTTTTATATACACTCATACATGTTTTGTCAAGATAAGGAATTACTTCTTCAAATTAATTTGCACTAGTAGGGTACAAGAACGAACAGATGTTTGATTGTAATTTTACTTCTGCTAAGTGGTAATACAAAAATTAATAGCTATAATTCTTTGTTACTAGGAGTGTGCAATATGAAAACTAAGTATTAGAAACACAGAAATGCGAGGAGGTCTTTTTACAAAATTTTACACATATCTACTAATTGTACCAAACTTTATTTAATTTTTTTAAGTTTAACAAAAGTAAGATAAAATAATACAAACGCAAGTCAAAAATGTTTAAATACTGAAGAAATATTATGGAAAAAAATGTCAGACTTGCACTTTTTAACACTTTTTTTAAATAAATATTTTATTCAATAAAGATTAGATTAGAACTTCATAGCATTTCCAGTTTATAATTATTGTAATAAAGCGCAAGAACAACAACTACTTTATTTCAGTAATTAAATGACTATTTCAAAAGTAATTAAAATAATACGGAATAAAGTATTATTTAAACATAACCTTATAATGACATTTTTATCTTCCATATATAAATGCAGTTAGAAAGCAGATTTTATTAGTTCCATAAAATTTATACCTCTGTTAGATTATTATTCTTGTTTAACGAATTAATATTTATCAACTGCGTTTCAATAAGCATTAAATTGAAAACATTTTATTATTATTATGGAAACTTAAAGTTATATAAAGGATTTTTAGATTTCTATTTAAATTCACCCGTATGTCATGATAATAAAAATCAAACAAAACTAACATAAAACAAAGTTTAACGTACCTAAAGTTCCTTATATATAGGAACATTAAAAGCCACAAGTATAATAAAAAACTAATAAATTTATGTAATAAATAATAAGCTTGTTTTGTTAAATATAATGTTCACTGTTCTTCAATTAATTCTACTTTTAAGCCAACTATTTTCCTATTCACCTGCTCTATTACCAAATTTAATTCCAGTATAGATTCTTTTCGTGGGAGTGAAAGTCTCGGATTTGAGTCTAATTAAATTTCATTGAGTTTATTTTTCAAGAGCCATACTGTATCTCAAATATTAAGTTATTAAAACCTGATTCGCGGTAACAGAGTTGAAATGGGCCTGTTATGATCCAGAAGAGAGGAGCATTGTAATCTGCAAGAGCTATTTAACAAGAGACGTCAGAAGTAATGTAGTAATACAAGTGTATAATCAGGTCGGCCTGCAGAGTTGATTTACATACCTTAATCAATCTGCAGTCGGCAGAGGAACAACAATTCATTTATAGCAGGAATTAAAAATACGTTCCTATTCTGGCATCTAATCATTTACAAAAAGTGTCAGAGTGTCAAATTAGTATGATGTATTGGGTACATTAAGTCTCATATGTGCTAAGAATAGAAATAAAAATCACAGTTATTGTTTATATAACTATGAAGTGTGATATAATAGAATGTTTCTGTCAAGGAAGCAAAACTCATGTTCCTAACATTTTAAATTTTCTGTAACTAGAGAGGTAAAACAACAGTTTTTAAAATGTTTGAAAAACAAGATTTAGTTCAATGTGCTGAAGTTTTTAAAAACAGTAATTCAACTCCACAAGAAGTTATCACCAACGGAATTCGCTTTCTTCTTTCTATGTACGATACTCCTAAAAAAACTACCTGCTTAGATAAGCATCGATATGCATGTTTCGTTAAAAACACTCGAAATAAAAAACAAGTGCAATTAGCTTGTCTTCCTCCAACCTCAGCTGCTGCTCATCAACATCTTTTTCGGATATATTACCAAGTTCAAGTGTGGCTTGGTTATCAGCTAGACCCAAAAGACTGGGGTTGGAAGTTGGTCGACAATACATTAGAACCAATTCAGACTTTACTCCCACCTGCGCCGGAAACTAAACACAATTTTTTGCAACTGTAAGAAGGGACGCAGTGTTAAATGTGGTTGCAAAAAAGTTGAACTGTTTTTTTCTCTGGCATGTACAAATTGTCAAGGCCGGTCGTGTTCTAATGTTGATACACCAGCAGTAGAGGATTCGTTTGATACCAACGAGGAGACATGCGATGCATCACTATTGACGCAATTTACTTACACTCAGAATGAAGAAGAAGAAGATCAAGAAGAAGAGCAAGAAGAAGTATTTGAAGGATATGAATCAAACGAATAAATACTACTTTTTTTAATCTGTTATTATGCAATAGTTTCAAACTAAACAGAATCACAACAGACCTGTGGAATAGGCCTACTGGGGAAACCACGTTAAAAAAACGCACTAAGTACACTACTTCATAGGTGGCGTGGAAACGTGTGCATATTATGACGATTACAACTTTTACAACTTTTTGAATCCTTATATCTCTGAAACGGTGGCTCTTAGGAAAAAAAGTATTGATACATTTTTTATAGATAATTTTATGGTCTACAATTTTTGTTGGAGGTAATTTTATGATAAAACTTACCGTTTAGCTGAAAATTGCGAAAAACCCATTTTTTTTACCTTTGACCTCGAGTAAATTTTTTTCCGAGTACCGGAACGATGAGGAATTTTAATATGTTGTTTTTAATTAAGTTTTGAACAACTTTACTCACTTTGAGCATGTTGTAAATTTATGTATCTTTGAATGTCTAGATTGACCGGATTACTAGGCACGTAAACGGGTTTCAAGACTGACTTGAAGTAACTCTCGTAAGAAATAACACCAAATTTTTTATCCATTGCTTTGAAACCGCAAGAAAATTTCCTACAACTTTCTTCTTTAGCATTTTTTCGTAGATAGAAAGATAAAGAGGGTAGAGTTATGTGAATGGCCTTGCAGATATTTTTTCGTAGTACTCCTCGTGTAAAGTACAGTAATGGATACACCTTAAGCTCGCGGAGTAATAGATGTTATCTCCCACGTGTCCTCCGCCGCAGCTTTTCCCCCTCATTTGTTCCAATCAAGAAAAGACGAACGCCCATTTTCGCCGATAAATCGCGCCCATCGTTAGCGATAAATTAGTATCGAATAAGACCCGATAATGAATAATTCTAGCGGCGCTGCCATCGAGGTGGAATTAGCGAAGACCCGTCGAGCCTGCCATGCTCGATCAGATAAGCTGACGCTCGTTTGTTTCTGACAATTGACGCAAACTATGTGCAAATGTTTGATAACCTGTATTTCAACTTCCATTATTGTCCGCGCTCATTTGTTTTTATATGCGCTTTCGAAAGCTAAACGCTGCGCGCCGCGGAATTAAACGATATGACTTTTTGGAATTTATAGACCTGATTTTGTGACTTGCAACGCGGCACTTTCTGGTTTGTTTACGGCGCGACGCATTTCTGGGAGTTATGTGCCCGAGCGTGAAATATATAGATATACGTGTTAGACTTGCTCCGTGGTCTTTTGGGCGCGCCCTTGCCTTGTTTGTTTAATTACGAATAATGGACGGAGCTTATGTTGCCAATTATTTTAATTAAGATTTATCCTGACGGGTATCCGAGGGGTAATAATTATCACCACTCTTTCATATATTAAATGTTGGGATCTGCGACAAAAATTTTGCGATTTATGTCGTACCCCAACCACGTTTGTTTGCGATGAAGTGAACGCTGAGGAGAATGTAGATCATAAGCATTGGTGACGTGGGTTGGCAGCAGTGTATAAATGTCTCACTGTATCGCTGCTGATGTTCAGAAGTTCAGCTTGGTTCTCCACTGTAAAAAAAATTGAATAGATTACAACGAAAAGTGTCACTTACATATTTTAGTTTATCTAACTGAACAGTTATTTACACCATAAAGGTGGTAAGTATTATTTACCAGTCGACAACGATTTTGCGCCCGAGCGGAGCGAAGACCCGGCAATAGAGTCCGAGACTGGTAAATTAAAGGTACTTAACTGCTACGTGGTGTATAACATTTTTTTTATTGCCCGAGAAGTTGAAAGTGCGCTACGGACGAGCATATAGAAATTTCAAAGAATGGTGCCAGAACAAAAATACTGGTGTTTCTGAAATATCACTGCTAGCACATTTCCTGGAGAAGTCAGAAACTTTAAAATCATCTGCGAGTTTGTGGAGTGAATACTCATTGATTAAGTCAACTAGAACATCCTGAAACATATACAGGCCATTTATTCCGAAGAACATCGGCAACGTTACTGGCTAATACAGTAGTTGACGTAGTAGCAATTAACAGACATGGTGGGTGGAAATCAGCCACAATTGCAGAAAGTTATGTTGCTGACAGTTTAAGTAACAAAAATAAAATAGCCAACAGGATTCTTTACAATGAAACTTCAACTCCAGGTTCTAGCAGTACGTTTTAATGGATCAGTCAGATAATATTGAGTCTCCGGTGACTGAAATGGAGTGGTCAAATAATTTTGAGAAAAATGTGATAATTAGTAAATCAGATTTTATAATGTTACTAAATGTAATAACTGCAAATATTCATTCCTAATAACACAGCCACACAAAAAAAAGTTGTCTGTACTTTTCATGCGACATATGTTATCTGTAGTATTTGTGCCTCCTGATCACGAATCCGGTGTCAGAATGGAGCTATCACATCACAGGAATTTCCTAACCTCAAAAACAGGTCTATGATAGCAAAAATTCAGGAAAAAGTGCTAGGAAATGTACAAAAATTTTTTTTTTTCTATATTTCTATTCACTCCGCCGAACGTGAATCCACGGTCAGAATTGATAATTCTTTTTCTAACCTCAAAAAAAACGAGTCAATTAATGTCAGATATCATGAATTTTCAAAAATTGAGATTCACGCCAAATTTGGTATACGGGGGCTTTCGGAGTCGCTGATCACGGATCCGAGGTCAATTTTGCAAAATCCAAGATGGTGGATCCAAGCTGGCCGACCAAATTTTCAAGAAATAACAGATTTGCGCCAAATTTGGTATAAGGGGGTTTTCGGGGTCGTTGATCACGAATTCGAGGTCAATTTTGCAAAATTAGTATCATAGATATTCAAACCTCGAAAAACTACATAACATTTTCTACGAATTTTCCGCAATTTTCTTGCTATTTAAAAATGAATTGACCATTATTTTGGCTGCAAAACATTAATATTCACATAATCTGTACTTCATTTAAAAAATATACGGCAGAACTATTGGGAAAATCAAATTTTGCATAGGAGCAATTTTGTAGTAAATTAAATTTTGAATAATTATCTTTTTTTCGAAGAAATTCATCTTTGTTGAGATATTGACATCTTTTGGTCAAAAAACCGCGAAAAATTTTATATACAGGGTGATTCACAACTTATCCAAAAAAATTTGGAAATTAATGCGGCATGAAAAATGGAGTCAATATCGTAAAAAAATTTGTAAAAGCCTTCAAATTTGGGGAAAAAAATTATTGAAGATCAACCTATTTTCAATATTTACATCGCTAGGCTATTGTAGTCTCTAGCGTCATTCGCCCACGTGACCTCAGGCGATTCCGAATACTGATATCCCATTTTAGTATTATCATTGTTGCGATAGTGTTTACATTAGTTTTTTAGTGTCAAAAATGGCTTACGTGTATAGCAACTAGGAGTTGATGGATATCATTTTAATTTATGGTGAAGCAAAGCAACATTTGTGTTATGGTGAAACACTTGTGTCATGGTGAAGCAAGACAACATTTGTGTTAGTTCGTAGAAACTGCGTAAGACAGGCCCAAATGTGTTTACACGAAGGTGGACAAAATTTTGAACAGTTGTTGTAACAGCAGGTATATCAAATTATTTTATTAATTAAAACAAATTAATTTTATTAATTAATAATAACAATAGCGGCAAAAGCAGTTGAATTTTATGATATGAAATAGGTGCTATTAAAATTGCATTTATTTCTTTTCTTGGGAAACAAATTTTTTCAATTTTTTATCCGTTCATTTTCTATTATACTTTGCTGCCGTGCCGGTCTCCGACTGCATGCTTTTTCTTGCGTAAAGTCAGGTTTTCCAGTGCCGTGCAGAAATATATTTTTAAATAATTTTTTCGTTTTTGATTTTTTTTACAAAATTGTATCTGTAAGAGTGTAGGTACATTAAAAAAATATATTTTTTTGTATAAATTCTGAATCATGTACAGGGTGCCCCACGGTGACGAGACATTAGACATATTTCAGAGATTACTCGATTTTAATTTTGAAAATGTGGGCAATAATGTTTTCGGGCATGCCCTTTTCAACTAAAATAATGGCGTCCACCTAACGCTCAAGGTTATACCTAAAATTGACGTCATCTTCGTTATTTTAAATGGAATGTAATTTTGCATTCTACGTAAATTTTTAGGTGAACTTTCATAAAGGTTTCCTATTCTTAAAATTAACCGTTTTTCATATATTTAATTTTTTTCAAAAAAAATTAAAAAAGTACTGCCTAATTCAAAAAGATGTGTATTTTACAATAATAAAGCTAGAGCGATAAAATTTTTAGGGGACATAACTAAAACTCTAAGCTTCCCTGCCATAAATTCAAAATGACCTAATTTCATACAGGGTGGTAGAAATTTAATGCCGAATTTAGTCAACTTTGAACCATCTTATTTTTTTTAAAATGAAACACACTGTATATTTTTGCGCAACCTGATAAACAATTTTGCTCTCTTTCGAATGGTATAATGGTTCCCTATACCCATCTCTTCTGGTTTTTAAGTTTTTAAGTTTTTTTTCTCTACTGTTTTTCCTGCAGTAGAGTTTATGTCCCCTATAAATTTTATCGCTGTAACTTTATTATTGTAAAATACACATCTTTTTGAATTAGCTTTTTCAATTTTGTTTGGGAAAAAAACACAGATCAACATTTGATCTAGGACAATCGTCAGAAGTGACTATGGTATATAGGGGCGTTTAGGCTCGCTGATCATGAATCCAAGGTCGGTTAAGCTCCATCACATCAGGTTGGAGGTGATTTGAAGGTCAAATCAAGAAATGACCTCAAAAAAATCTGAAAAACGTAATGCTTATGTTTTAGAGGTCACTGAAGCCGAATCCAACTTGATTTGTTTACCCCTACAATACACCCTAGAGGTAATTCAAGGTCATTTCAAGGTCACTCATGAAGTATTTTGGATATAAAAGTTAAAATAAGTCTGAAAAATCTGAAAAAATTCGTCTGAATGTTTTTGAGGTCACTGAACGCGAATCCTTTATGAATGACCTTGAAAGGACCTTGAGTGACCTCTAGGGTGTATCGTAGAAGCAAAGAAACCTCGGATTCGGCTTCAGTCACCTCTAAAACATTGGCATGCATTTTTTCAGATTTTTTGGAGGTCATATCTTGATTTGACTTTCAAATCACCTTAAACCTGATGTGATGGAGCTTAACCGACCTCGGATCGACGACCCAAAAAAAACCTACATACCATAGTCACTTCTAACGATTTAAAAACGGTTTACTTTAAGAATAGGAAACCTTTATGAACTTTCACCTAAAAATTGACGTAGAATCCAAAATGGCTCTCTGAAACATGTCTCTGTATATCTATATCTCAAAACGCTGTATGTTGCTAGTGGTTTTGTGTGTGGCATATGTTGTCTGACCTAAAAACCTACACTTTTCTATAAAAAATCTCAGAGTAAAAACGTTCGCTTATTTATGTCTTAACTTTTCTTGACTACTGTGTCCATAGCTGCTGTTGCAGTAGAAAAAAACGCCCTGTATGACTCGTTAGTGTGTTTTGAGTTATGACACATGGTTCGGCGGGCGCTATCTGAAATCTGGGGCCTCTGAATTACAAGAAATCCCGACTATTATTCTGTCCCGGGGCCCGGGCGAGCGAGAAGACTGGAACACGTCCAGCTAGGTGTAATATTTTGTTCGAGCCCCCCGCTGATCACTGTGAAGTGATAATATAGTTTTTACAGCAACCTCGGACGTCCAGGGAGTGGCAGGCGGTTGTGCGACCATTAAAATATTTAATTTCGATTTAATCGAGATTTTACATCAATAAAAAACGCATAAATTGTTTTGATATATTGTGGGTAAAGTTCGTAGTAAGGATCCTCGGTGTATTTTTATGTGCGTTATTAACATATTCAGAAGTTTATGTTTCATTTATTATGCGCCTTGTCTTTTAATACAACTATTACTCATATCGGGGAAGCTATATTTATTTGCTTTCTAGGAAATGATCGTGTTATCCGACAAAATACACACCAGATCCTCTTTGTCGTAAATTATTATAAAGATGCGGTAATACGGGTCCTTAATGCTTGTATTGGGATATAAATTACAATTTTTTCACATAGGAAACCCACGAGGACAATATTTGAAAAGTTTTATAACATAATTTACTCGCACGAACAGACCCAAAATATTATACTTTAAAGGCTTATAAAATAACGTAATATCTATATAACGTTTGGAATTTTATACTATCAACTGCTTTTTTGGACAATACAATGGACCATAAATATGGGAAATATACTAAACTGTTCTAACGTATGGCTCTCTAAAAACCTATAAAATTAGTATAAATCTGTTGCCTCTAGTTAGCATTTTACTTGTTTGAATGGAAAAAGTTGTGTATTAGAATAATAAAATAAAATAAAGGCATTTTTTTTTACTTTATTACACAGGATATAACTTTGAGTGGAGGTAATATTTATACGAAGGCTACATTTGAGTTTCAGAAACAAAAATAATATGTTTTTCTTCTCCAATTCTGTCGAGAAAACTTGAATTTTCTCAAATAACCACACGACAATGGCATGCATTGTTTTCAAATATAATATTTCTTGATTCGTATATACAGTGTGTCCCAAAATAATGGAACAAAGTTCTTTTTTTCTGGTTGAAATTTAAAGAAATCGCTGAAACAGGTCAATTAGTAAATATAAACTGTCACTTTTCTGCAATATTTTCCATTTTTTTGAGCCATGTTTAACAGACCTATAACATTACCGACTTTTTTTTAATAGGACGCTATATAATTTATAAATAGATAGCTCTTCTAAAGACGAATTCACCGATATAAGGTTATACCAGAGAACTCTATACCAACGAGAAGCGACACCAAGACTTTCTGCGCTAACAGTTTCTGTACGCGCATGCGCGAACTAGGTTGTGTTGCTGTCAGTGTTCAGTGGCTGTCAGAGCCGCCAAATATAAATAGGAGAAACGAGTAATTAGTGAATATTTTTTTGACGGTGTACAGTTGTATTGTATAACGTTAATTGATAGTGGATTTTTTTGTATTGTGTTTTGTTTTCATTTAGAATCAACTTGAAATCAGTAAAATGTCTGGTTATTATTGTGCTTTTCATGGTTGTTCATCCAAAACTGGTGAAGGATTAACCCTTTTTAAATTCCCTAAGGATTACGAAAGGTAATTATTATTATTTAATTATTATAAGTACCTATGTGTGAATTGTAAATCAGAATTATCTACAATTTACTATTTAATGGACTTTCTGTTTCCTTTAGTCTCCAATATTTGAATACATTTATCACCAATTCTGAACACTGTATATAACACAAGTAAGAGCTTAACTCCCTACGACAATTATATATAACACAATGCTATGAAAATCCTTGCGATGATATAATTTGTCTACATTTTATCATAGTTATTCATGTATTATATGAACAATGTTTGATACTGATGCAGTTCGTTCAGTGTACATCCATTCAAAAGTATAACTTCTCTCAGTGTAAACGGTTGTGTTTCCTTCAAATCTGTCAACTCTAGCGTGACCACGAAACATCAAAGGAGCCGCCGATTCTGTCGCTTCTCGTTGCTATAGTGTTCTCTGGTTATACCTACTTTTTTTGACATAGCTGTCAAAAAAATGGAGGAATTAAATGAAAACAATAATTTAATACTATTTTTTACTTTATTACAGTAAATCTTCAAAGTAGCCCCTATTAACCATTGCACAATGCCCAATTCGGTGTTCAAAGTTATCATTTACAGTCTGAATAACATTTGGTGTTGTTTCGAACTTCATCTCTGATACGATTTTTCAATCCTTCGATAGTGTCTGGTCTGTTCACATACACTTTGCTTTTTAAATTACGACACAAAAAAAATCTAGTGGGGTTAAGTCTGGGAAGCATGATGGCCATTCAAACGGCCCCCTGCCTGACCATCGATTTGGGAAAACTTCATTAAGGTAATTTCTTACATCGAGGCGAAAATGTGAAGGGGCACCATCTTGTTGGAACCAGACATCACCAGCAGCCATATCGTGCTCATTAGGGTTAGGAAAAATTAATTCCAGGGCTGGAATCAGCTGAAAATGCAAAAAATCCAAATAAATTCGGCTTGACAAATCGCCCTCAAAGAAATAAGATATCTGTATGCGATTTCCTACTAATCCAGCCCAAACATTCACTTTTCCGGCAGTTGTTATATTTTTCTTGCATCCAATGCGGATTTTCTGGGTTCCAAAACCTAGTATTTTGCCTGTTCACGGTTTAAGCAAAAAGTTGCTTCGTCACTGAAAATTATGTAATTTTTTAAGTTGTCTTTCAAATAAATTTCTAATTCCCTCGCAAAACTGTAATTTTCTGTCTGTGTCGTCTGCCCATAGTTCTTGTATGACGTTAACTTTGTAAGGATGCTACTTTTGAGACTTTAGAGTTCTGTGAACTAAGGACTTCGACAAGTTGAAGTTGGCTGGGATAGATCTAATGGGTGAGTGGGGATTTTCCGAGGTTTTCAGTAACGGCGAGCATCACACTTTGTTCCATCATTGTGGGACACACTGTATATATTTTTATAATATTACATATAAATTTAACAACGAAGACATAAACACACCGTACGAGACGCTTGACTAAATTCTTCACTTTACTGTAAAATTAAACTTAATGAAACACAGTACCTACTGCATTATACATATTCCAATAGGACTAATACTTCACACTGAAAGTCACGAAATTACGTAGTGACACTGACAAACACTTTCTCGTAAACTAGTATACCGAAAACAAATATAAATGTAACAAAATTCGGTCATTCTCGTTTTACCAAATTAGTTTTTGTTTCTTTTTGTCCATCAAGCGCCCTGTTATTATATCTCATCAGGTGAATTGATACTATTCAGTTTATTTATTAAGTCAATGTAAGAGGTCATCGACACTGAGAGTCACAAACTAAACAAAGTGCTTTAAAAAATAATAAATACTTTTTATTAAAAACTAGAAATGATTTTAAATATTTTTTCAAATTTTTATGTTCGATGCTTCATCCACATTGGAGTAAAATATATGGTGACTAAAATACCATGTCCCATAGTTATACAAAAGCAATCTGTTTCCACAAAATTATTTTCCTTTGCAGTTTCGTCATCTGCCATTTCGTTTCTACAGTTGGTGCAAAAAGGTAATAACACTGATAAGCGAGCTCATATGGCCGAGTTGAAGAGCTTAAAAAACGGATTAAACTTGACTATTTATTTGATTAAAAAGTAATCATATAAGTGTTTTGGACAATACGTACTATTACCCTTAAAAAACTGACCTTTACTTAACGTTACATTACTATTAGAACAGGTATATGTCTCTAAGAGGAGAATTATGGTTAACACTTCGCCAGTTTTGAAAACTGTTGTCGAGGATTTTGTCTGCATTGATTTCATTCACTTTGCATTTAACATTTTCAGCAATAGTAGGATTGTGCTTAGAGGCTTAAACAAAAAGGTACCTGCAGTAATGTATATACCTTTCAATGAGCAATAAAATTTTCCTTCAAAGTACGGGTAAAAATGAAGTGTCCTATTTTGAAGGTAATCAAGCATTTGCAAGCATGTCTCAAAGATCTGGTTTGGCTCCACCTCCAAGTGGACCTCTAAGGAAAATTTTTCATTCAGCCCAAGTGAGGAATTTCCAGAATGAATGACTTTTTGAGCTGTGGATTGGAAGAAATGGATCCTCCTAGGTCACCAGATGTGAATCACACGAACTTCTTTTTCTAGAAGTGTTTGAAAGACTAAGTTTACTATGAGATCAAAAATATGGCATAGCTTATATTCACTCTGCTGTAGTGTTAATACTGGAATACACTTTTTAAAGAGTTTAAAGAGAAATGGAACGTTTACATATGTCAATTTTGATCTGCAGGCAATTGTAATTATTGTATATAAAGTGTAAAGGTGAGAATTTTAGTAATTAATTCGCAGTGTACTGATGTAAAAAGTACTATAACAACGAATTGCAATGGATAGAACATGAAAACAAAGCTGCTCAATTGTTTGTAGACAATCAATTACATTGTCTATAAGTTTTTTTAATGTTAATGACTAGGTTCGTAACGTCAGTCAAGACTTAATACCGAAAATCATTCAGTTTATAACATAGAAACTTTAGAAAATACCTAAAACAACATTTTCCAAACTTGCTGAATATTGGTTATACCCATATTAGCGATGCATATGAACTCTTTGAATTACGCTAATGGAGATATTTAGTGATATGCGGTTAGCAACATTGTATTGCAAATGATTTTCACGATTTAAAAGTGGTCAATTGAAGATGATTCTCGACCAGGAAGGCCATCGACTTCAACTGATGACTCTCACGTTCAGAAAGTCAAAGATCTGGTGCGTGCACATCGCCGATTGACTATCAGAGAAATTGCAGAAGAGGTTCTGAACATCTCAATTGTATCATGCCCAGAAATTTTGACTAAAAAGGTGAAAATGCATCGCGTTGCAGCAAAATTTGTTTCTCGTTTGATGACCATTAAGAAAATCCTGTGGACATTTGCCGGCAACTCCTTAAACAATCCAGTGACGATGAAACATTTATTCAAAGGATCATAACGGAAGATGTTCAATCATCACAATGGACTGAGAAAAGATCTCCACGCTCCAAGAAAGCACGTCAGTCTCGATCCAATCACTGTTTTTTCGACTTTAATGGAATTACGTGAAAAAATCCGCAAAAAGAGACCAGATTTGTGGCGAGACAACTCATGGTTCTTGCACTATGACAATGTGTCCGTGTAGCTTTGTCAATTCTTCAATTTGCCAAAACTCTTACTGTCCTCCCTTACCCTCCTTACTAGCCAGACCTAGCTCCTTGCGATTTTTTCTTATTTCCAAAATTAAAATCAGTGCTGAAAGAACACCGTTTTCAGACTATTAATGACATCGAAGCAAATTCGTCACAGACTGTAAACGTCATTTCAATTGTGGAAATACCGCTGGGAAAATGTGTGAATGGGTGAGGGGAGTATTTTGAAGGAGATAAGGTCCAATAACGTATAAAATTAATAATAAAGTTTAAAAAAATAAAGTTTGGTTAATTTCTGAACAGACCTCGTATTCAAGTTCACTCTTTACAAATGTATTTAAAAAAACATCAAGGTATGAACATAGGTGAAACCTTTAAAGTACTTTTTTTTGATCCCAGAAGTCTATTGCTGATGGGTGGTGTCCCAACTTTTCTGGAATACGCTTTTGCCTTTAATTGTTAAGGTTTATTGGATTTAATTTATTTATTTATAACTATCATAGAGTAGTCGATTTTAATAAAAAGTCCATTTACTCAGTCCCTGAACCAAAGTCTTCAATTTTCAGCTGTTATCTTTGACGATTTTATTTAAATATAAATCTATAATGTATTACTATTGACACTACAACATTTTGCTGTTTCCATGTTCCACAGAACCATCGAAGATGATCAGTTCCTAGACTACTATTTACGTCTTCCTGCCTCGACAAGGACTGTTCTTCTACCAACAGTGCTATCGATCAGTGTAACACATGTCGCATAAGAGTTTTTTCATCAGAAGCAGCCACAGCTTCAAATATCCAGCCTTAAACACACAAATACTGGAATGAAGACGTCAAGAATCGCGGACCTCGTAAAATAAACCGCACATTTTTGTCACGCGTGAAATATTACTCATAATTCCGTCTGTATCTGCACTCCCCATCAAACTCTTTATATTCCGTGGAACCGCACCAATAAATACGATATGAATAAGTTGTTGTAGAGACAAGTTATAATCTGTAAGCTGGTAGAAAACAACACAGCGTTGGAGATAGCATCGCTGAGGTTGTATTTAAGCTTGGTTGTCCGGTGACAGTTACAATACCCATCGCTTACGCTGGGGGTATATTAAAAATTATACAGATTTACCTCGACAAATGGGAAACTCTCGCAGGCGCGAATCAAAAGGATTGAGACGTTACGATTTAATCATCCTCGGGATATGGTAATGTGACTGAATCTCCGCTTAAATTCACATATTTCAGTATTAGTGCATTTTCCATAGCGCACGTTTTTTTCACCTATAATTAATGGGATTTGGACTGAGGCCGTGTGAATGGATCCACATGTTGGGTTAATTTGTTATTCTCGGGTATATATCAATTCGGTCTTATCCTTTAATAGTTACAAATTGGTACAGGGACATATTCAAATTGGTTGGGTTTGGAACTAGAGATTGCTTCCCAAATAAGGAGCATGATAATAAGATTAAGTTAATAGGTAAAAGGACAATATATGTGGTACTAATTCTACGTTCCTAATTTAGCATTTCTCATCTGATAACCTTTCGGTTTATTTATGTGTAATGTTAGTTTAATTTTCGTGAAATGATGTCACGCTTGGCCATTTATAGATACATGTATTATGTTCTTAATTTCTAAATAAATTACCAAACTTTCGATTTTCTTGTGTAAAGAAATTGTTAATGGATTGGTAACTAAATCTTTTCAGATGTTACACGAAAATAGTTTCCTTATATCGAGAGTAATATACAGTGTAGCCCATCGAAAAAGTACCGCAAGGCATTACAGGGTAGTAAAGAACTTTTCGGCAAAATCCAAAAACAGGTCAAATTTGTTTCTGAGGGGGACAACTTTTGGCTCAAAAAGCATACCAAAATCTTCAACCCCCTAAGTGGGGGTGCTATCCCCTAAATTTTTTCAAATGGGAATGGGGGTCAAGTGGGGGGTTATTAGAAAGGGCTTTTAATTCTCTATACATCGATTCTTANCAAAGTTTACAGCACTCCACCTGATACCTTGGAAGATCTGCGAGGACGAATCATTAATGTATGTCGCGAAGTAACACCGCAAGTGCTCCAGAATGTTCGACAACGGTTTGAAGACAACCTGTATCATTGTATGCAAGTTGGCGGACAACATTTTCAGCATTTACTTGACTAATACCGTAAGTTTTGAAGTAAAATTAAATCGATTTTCGCATTTCTCGTCAAAAATATTGTTCGTATTTTCAAGGCTGCATATTTTCTAAAATGATTAATCGATTTTCAAAAAGTAAGAATCGATGTATAGAGAATTAAAAGCCCTTTCTAATGACCCCCCACTTGACCCCCATTCCCATTTAAAAAAATTTGGGGGAACACACCCCCACTTAGGGGGTTGAATATTTTGCTATGCTTTTTGCGCCAAAAATTGTCCCCCTCAGAAGCAAACTTTAACTGTTTTTGGATTTTGCCGAAAAGTTCATTACTACCCTGTAATGCCTTGCGGTACGTTTTCGATGGGCTACCCTGTATTTATTTTTCACTTAAGCGATATTCTTCTTTTCTGCAAGGGTAGAATAGTAAATGTGCCTTGTATAAATGAACCAGACAAATGAAAGTACAAAGTTTATTAACATTAATATTTGATACATAATAATAATTTGCTTTAAATTAATAACAAAAATCATTTACGACCATCTTTAAAAACGAAAGTACAGTTTGAGAAGGAACACCAGAAAAAGTACCTAATTTTTTTTTGTTATCGAATAATTGTTATTCATTTTCCCTCACAATCAATTCAGAAAAATTGTCATCACTAGTTCTTTCGACTCCTGCTATTAAACGAGCTATTTTGTTTTTCGATGTTATGCTATCTTCTACATATCCTGATGCTACAGTATCACTCTTCCATTTTCCATGTCTTTTCAGTGTTATCATATCTACACCTGCATCTACGAGAAGAATTGTCGATGTACGACGCAAACAATGACCTCTGTACATTTTATCATCTGCGTAGCCGAGATATTTTGCAATTCTGGACGGTATTCCGATATGTCAAAAAAAACGCCGTTCTTTTAATTGCTTTTGGTCGCAAAGATATATACTGTCGATACAATTGGAGAGCGTACATTTCATTTTCTTCCACAATAGTAAAAGATTTTGGTACTGCAGTTTTTGTATCGTTAATTTTTACTACAACAACGATTCCTTTGCCATCTATATCATCAATCGAGAGCTTTACCAACTCATCTCTTCTTAATCCTCCAAAAACATCCATTACTAGAACAACCTATAATAACAAAAACTTATTATGCACATGCAATAATATAGCCAATTATTTCCTATTTTACCTTTTCCAAAAGATATGTATGACTTTATGCTTCTCTAATAAATTTCAAAATATCCTGTCTTGTCAATGTCTTAGACTTTTTTGGAATATATCTTTTCTATATTTGCTTCGAATAAGCCTCTAATCGATGATATTCTTCTATATTTACTTTCTGCGCATAATAATGTAGTCTTCAACATTGAATACTTTGTCCACAATCTGTTAGGGCTGAATGATTCTGACTAAAAGGTACATAAAAACACCTGTCACTGAATTTCTCTTGTCCAAGTCTCAAAACGTTTATATTCCTTATCATAAAGTAATTTAGATTTCTTAGGCAGTACCTAATTCTTCATTGGCTTTATTGGCTCTAGCAGCAACTATTGCTGGAACATTATCCATTCTGCCTTTTCAATGTGTCCCCTCAGAATCAAACATGAAACTACAAAGTCAACAAATTTGCGGGTGTCATAGATACATCTTGGACACATTGTTTAGATATATATTGAAAAACTGTTTTCATTCTCATTTAGATTTAATTATTAAATTGAAAACAAGTATAAAATCAGATGTCTAGGTAAAAAATAATTATATGCACCACGGGGGATACTAGGATAATTATGTCCTTAGATCCCTGTATCTCCCTTGGTGCATAGATAACAATTTTAAAAGACGAAAAAAAAATTTTCTTGATACTCACGTACTACAATCTTAAACTAAGTAAATTATTCTATCAAGAAAAAATTAATTTTAAGTGAATATCATTTATCATAGATTTTAATGTGCTGAAATCAAATTTGAATAGTAAAAAAAATTTATGGTCTAGATTTTTTGTAATCGCAGGGATAAGTCTCTTCTATATTGAATATGCAGTTATCTCAATAAAGTTTGGTAAATATGAAAAATACCGACTCTATCTCGATTTTAACTTAGATCACTGACTTTCTATGTATTTTTGATTGATGGACCTTTTTAGGGCAAAAAAGGGACAGCTTGGAAAAATGGTATAGTTTTGGTCTCTTAAGTAGTTTAAAGATTATTAGCGACGATGGTGAAAAAAATATTCAATTCGGTATTAAAGAATCGGGTTCTGTCGTCAATGATAAGTTATTACTAATAAAATCCAGGAAAAGATACGAGAAAACATAAGAATTTTTCGAAGAATGGTACGAAAAGAAAAAAGTAATGATATTACACAAATGAAGATATCTGTTAGTCTATTTAGTTGAAATATCAAAGGCGCTAAATTGTTTTGAGCGTTAAATTCCATAATGCCCAAAACAATGTTAATACTCAAAAAGAATACCTTTTGATATTAGTGAATTTCCGAAATTGATACTTTTTCGAAAGAAAAAGTCTATATAGGATATAAAACGAAGCGAAACTAACCTCAAAAAAATTAGAACTTAAAATGTAATATGAATCTAGCATAACTAACGCCCTCTATGAAATATACAAAAAATTATTAGACCAGCGTATTTGGCGTCCTTAAAAATCCCGGAATACCAAATTTCATAAAAATATTTCGAGCCGTTTGAAAATTTTCGTAAAAATTCTATTTAAAAAATTATATTTTGTCGCTCTGTATCTCGAAAACAAGAAGAGATAGACATATAGTTCATATGACAAAAAATTCTTATTTTTTGTCGTACTATCACCACCTAAATTTACGGGAGGTATTTCTGAAACACCCTGTATACATTTGAATAGAATAAAATAACATTTACGGCAAATAATTCCATTTAAAAGTATCTGCTCATTTGATCCAAATATAACGAGCGTTCAAATAAAAACGTGGTCAAGTTGGTTCTGAAAATTTGGACGTAGGGCGTAGCGTATAGCAAATGAACTTAAACGTCATCTGTCAAAGCGCTATATCGCCGCTATCAATTTGAATATNGATGGACCTTTTTAGGGCAAAAAAGGGACAGCTTGGAAAAGTGGTATAGTTTTGGTCTCTTAAGTAGTTTAAAGATTATTAGCGACGATGGTGAAAAAAATATTCAATTCGGTATTAAAGAATCGGGTTCTGTCGTCAATGATAAGTTATTACTAATAAAATCCAGGAAAAGATACGAGAAAACATAAGAATTTTTCGAAGAATGGTACGAAAAGAAAAAAGTAATGATATTACACAAATGAAGATATCTGTTAGTCTATTTAGTTGAAATATCAAAGGCGCTAAATTGTTTTGAGCGTTAAATTCCATAATGCCCAAAACAATGTTAATACTCAAAAAGAATACCTTTTGATATTAGTGAATTTCCGAAATTGATACTTTTTCGAAAGAAAAAGTCTATATAGGATATAAAACGAAGCGAAACTAACCTCAAAAAAATTAGAACTTAAAATGTAATATGAATCTAGCATAACTAACGCCCTCTATGAAATATACAAAAAATTATTAGACCAGCGTATTTGGCATCCTTAAAAATCCAGGGAATACCAAATTTCATAAAAATATTTCGAGCCGTTTGAAAATTTTCGTAAAAATTCTATTAAAAAAATTATATTTTGTCGCTCTGTATCTCGAAAACAAGAGGAGATAGACATATAGTTCATATGACAAAAAATTCTTATTTTTTGTCGTACTATCACCCCCTAAATTTACGGGAGGTCTTTCTGAAACACCCTGTATACATTTGAATAGAATAAAATAACATTTACGGCAAATAATTCCATTTAAATGTATCTGCTCATTTCATTCATTTTGATCCAAATATATATATTTTTCACCCCTTAAAGTACTACTTTCTGACCTTAACTATTGCCACCTTTTGTTAGTTAGACACAATATTTTAATTTTGGCTCTTTGTCAATTCCACGTTTCAATTGAAACAACCTTTTGTCAGAATTTCACTCAATTTGCAAGATTAAAGTTCGTTGCAGACGATTCAAAATCTTCCGAATGCCCCTTGACTAGCGCCAAACCTTATCTGTCCCTTCTTATCGGGCCCCAAAGGGCGCCGTGCGCGCAGGCGCTCAGGTGCGCCGCTGACCGGGGATGCCCAGCAGGCGTCCAACATAACGAACGCCCGCTGCGTCTCAAACAGCTGTCGCTATGGTAACTCGCTCGGTAGACATCTTCATCAGGACGTGGCAGCGGAATTATAAATAAGATGAGCATAACGCCGAGATATTGCTTGTTAAATTTAACGGAGGCTGTGCTAGAGAATGCACGCGCGTGGGCGAGACATTGTGCTCGTATTAGCCGGGCGCGTACAGGGTGTGCGCGCTAAACCGGGACAGTGAGACGGGTCCCCTATGGTAGCGGATGGAAACTGGGTCAAAGTTCAAATTTTATTTTGATGGGAACAATAGGCTTGCGAATAAAATAGAAACTTCCAAAAATGCTTATTTGCACTAGGTAGGTACTACTAGAATTTAGTAACTCGTAGAAGTTACTAATAACGAGTACATCCGCACTCGTAAGATATAGTCCGTACGATATTTGTTGAGATAGAATTCCAGAAGACCCCTGCGTCATTTTATTGGAATTAACTGCATTCAACACCCGAGGTATAAAGACATTGGCGAAAAATTTTATGGCACGTCACTGCTTCGGTAAATTGTTACAGTAATTATGATATATATTTTTTTCTATCTCAACAAATATTGTACGGACTCTAGAAACTGTGTAACAAAGGCTGTGAATATTGAGTGGAAAAACGAACGACTACGACTACGACCGTATTCGATTTCTGATACGTATTCCAAATAGATTCTAACTGAATTCCAATTGAATTCCAATTAGATTGCAACTGAATTCTCAGATTTCAAATGAACCTCAGTTATATTCTAATATGCCATTTGAATAAAATTCACATAATTGGGATAGCAGCTGGATCCCAATCTGATTGTAACTGGATTATAATTAGATTCCAACTGAATCGGTTATATTCCAATAAAATTCCAATTACATTCCAATAAATTTCACTTCAATCCCATTTGGAACTTCAATTTTATTTGGAATGTAGTCACATTCTAATTAATATTATAATTAGATCCTAATTAGATTCAAAATGGGTTTCAGTTGTATTCCAATAAAATTCCAGCTGAATCTAATTAAAATTCATTTGGTCCTACTTGATTGTTTTTAAACGATAACTGTATGTATTCCAAATGGATCCTAGTTAGATACCAATTGGATTCTAATTGAATTCTAATTTGATTCTAATTCGGTCCCAGTTATTCAACAAAGAGTTTTGCGAAAAACGCCAAGACAAATCGATTTTTTTTAGAGAAGATATTTTTTAACAACTTTGTTCAATTTAATATGTAACTGTTTTAGAACTTGACGCAACAATTGTTTTTGTAAACCAAGTTTAAATTTTTTATGTTCGATCTCCGTTTTGCAGATAAATATAGTGGTATAACTTCTAATGATTTTCCAGCACACTCGGACGATTTACAAGGTTCTAATCTTGGGCCATTCCTATTCTTAATATTTATAAATGACTTGTGCAGAACGGTGCTTTCTGTTTGCAGATGACATAAAATTCTGTAGAACAATCTAGTGATAAGGCTTATGAAGATTTACAAAATAAAAATAACAGTTTATAACTAAAGTGATATTGATAAATAAGATTTTAATATTTCAGAATTCTATAATGTCACTTTTCTAGGAAAATAAAAATGTATATTATGTATATTAAATTAATAATACTATTTTAAGAAGATAAATTAAATAATGTGAAAGACGTGTCTATTTTCTTTCCAAAATGGACTTTCCACATCATATTTCAAAAACAAGAGAAACACCAAAAATACTGGGATTTATCATGAGACAGTAAAATGGATCATGAAATAATGCTAAAGAAATGATGACTATATAGCAGTAACAGCCTTTTTTCATTGAAACTGTTCATTTCTTATTTACAAAACAGAACATTCTTAGCAAAATGTAATGGTATCACTTTAAATGAATATAAAGGTCATTCAGGTATTCCCCAAGGTTCCAACTTGAGAGCGCTACTATTTCTTTATTTTATTAACGATCCGCCATATTATAACGTGTCGTTCTAAATACCTTCTATTTGTATAGGGCTTAAAAATAGTTAATGTTGATACTATAATAAGTGATTGCATCAAAGAAAACAAGCTTAATTTCAATATCAGTAAATGTATAATTTCATTCGTTGGTAATAAGAAGTATATAAAATATACCTATTAGATGGAGGAAGTAACACTAAACAAAACTAAAAAGTAAATATGCAAAGGACTTAGGAATAACGTTTGACTCAAACTTTCATTTAAAAACCACTTACCCGATTCCAAGAATAAATCCATATACTTAGTGATGGAATTCCACACTAAAACTTCCATCTGATGAACCTGGTTTCGGTTGATATAAAAATGTTGACTTTTCAGATGATAAGTTAAATATTTAAAAAATATATTATGTAGAAGATATATCTCTATTAATTGACATGACTGATGCCCTCGGTTGTATTTTGCTGCTGCCTTATTTTTGTACCTTTGTTTTTTATAATTTTTTCTGTCCAATTTATAACAGCTTAATCTTATTTAGGATCATTCAAAAATTGTAAAACGTTTATTTCATTCATGTGCTAGAAATCTGTTATAATTACAGTGAAATGAAATCAAATTTGACACACAGTTATAAAAAGGTTGTTTCTATCCAACGTTTAAAATCTATTGTTTCTATCACACACATTTTTTCTAGTCCTTCGTAGGTATTCATGCTCCAAGATATACGTTGCTCTGTCCCAATAACCAATGAGCCAATCTTTAAAAAACTGACGCCAGTCACCGAAACCTACAAATCGACTTTTCCTTTTGCCACTTCGTTTCACTGTGTCACCCTGTACACTCCGCATGGGTGCGAACTGGTATTGTTCCTGGGCACGTTGTTTGATATCGAATGTAATATCGGATAGGANATTTTATTAACGATCCGCCATATTATAACGTGTCGTTCTAAATACCTTCGATTTGTACAGGGCTTAAAAATAGTTAATGTTGATACTATAATAAGTGATTGCAGCAAAGAAAACAAGCTTAATTTCAATATCAGTAAATATATAATTTCATTCGCTGGTAATAAGAAGTATATAAAATATACCTATTAGATGGAGGAAGTAACACTAAACAAAACCAAAAAGTAAATATGCAAAGGACTTAGGAATAACGTTTGACTCAAACTTTCATTTAAAAACCACTTTAAGAACACAACCTCATCTGCTTATAGAATTTTAGGTTTCGTAATTAGAGAATCACACAACTTCTATAACTTGATTTCAGTTATTAAGTTTTATTTCGATTTGGTACGGCTTAAACTTGAGTACGGTTCACTGCTGTGACATAGCCAGCAATATATTGATACTAATAACGCAGAGAAACTGCTAATAATGTAAGGCAATTTGTAATAATGTATGATAATTTGTTAAATAGGGTAATAATAACATGTGTAACCATGTGTGTCTAATGTAAGGTAATAAAGAATGATAATAATAGTGTAAGATAATTTATAATAATTTAGGGTAATTTGTAATAATATAAGGTAATTTGTAATGTAAGGTAATAATAATATGTCTAATAATATGTGTGCAATGTAAGGTAATAACGTATGGCAATAATAATGTAAGGTAATTTATAATAGTATAGGGTAATTTGTAATAATATAAGGTAATTTGTAATGTAAAATAATAATATCTGTAATAATGTGTGTGTACTGTAAGGTAATAATAATTTAAGGTAATAATGTAAGGTAATCTATATAATAATATAGGGTAATTTGTAATGTAAGGTAGTTTGTAATAATGTATGGTAATAATAATGTAAAGTAATTTGTAATAATATAAGATAATTTGTAATGTAAGGTACATTGTAATAATATAAGGTAATAATGTAAGGTAATAATATAAGGTAATAAAAATAATAATAATCTAAGGTAATTTGCAATACAGCAAGTATAATACTATATAATCGTTTCGCTCGCAGTAGAGATATATGTTTTGAATTTGAAATAAATGAATGCAGACGTGCTATAGCAACATTAACATTCATTTATAAAGGTTTAAATGATCTGGTGCTGACTTTAATTTGTTGTTTTTTTTTTCAGTTTAATGTTCCTTCTAGGAATACCCGATTCCAAGAATAAATCCATATACCTAGTGATGGAATTCCACACTAAAACTTCCATCTGATGAACCGGGTTTCGGTTGATATAAAAATGTTGACNACCAAAATTAGAATACCCTCGGAGAATTAAAATATTTTGAAAAAATTATCCAAAAATCTTGATTATTTTGCCTTTTGCAACATCGGCAATAAATTTAAACATTTTTAACTTACAGTATGTTGTGCAAAATTCAATTCTAAAACATTTTTCCTCTTCAATATTCTTCCAAAATGCATAGGTTCCAAGATATAAGTAAAAAACTCAGATAAAATAGGTACTTTTTTTTAATTTTTAAACATTTTTGCAATTTTGAAAATGTTCCGGACCTCTCTCAGATCTAGAGATCTACACTTTTATTATGTGAGTTGTACTGAAGGTATTCCAGCAAAAATTAGCTTGCCCCTTCTTACATCCAAGAAGTGGGATATTTCGACAAATCCGCCCTGGTCTAAAACCAAAAATCGCCCAGTTAGGAGTAACTCTAATTTAAATAAAACTCATTCATTTCTGATGCAATAATAGAGTGAAAATTTCACTCAATCGGGTATGGACAGAAATTGATACATTATTGAGTGAAATTGAGTGAAAGAGTGAACATTTTTTACAGTGTGTAAGGTGGGCATCAACGTTCAAAGTATAACAAATCTCAGTCGCGACTGCTGAGCGCAGGAGTGGTTCGATCGGAGTGAGTATCGTTGTGTAGGTTGCTTTTTTTGCGAAAAGAATAGAATTTTAGAATTATGATGGGTCGATTTAATGATCTGTGATTTAAANTAAAAAGTAAATATGCAAAGGACTTAGGAATAACGTTTGACTCAAACTTTCATTTAAAAACCACTTACCCGATTCCAAGAATAAATCCATATACTTAGTGATGGAATTCCACACTAAAACTTCCATCTGATGAACCTGGTTTCGGTTGATATAAAAATGTTGACTTTTCAGATGATAAGTTAAATATTTAAAAAATATATTATGTAGAAGATATATCTCTATTAATTGACATGACTGATGCCCTCGGTTGTATTTTGCTGCTGCCTTATTTTTGTACCTTTGTTTTTTATAATTTTTTCTGTCCAATTTATAACAGCTTAATCTTATTTAGGATCATTCAAAAATTGTAAAACGTTTATTTCATTCATGTGCTAGAAATCTGTTATAATTACAGTGAAATGAAATCAAATTTGACACACAGTTATAAAAAGGTTGTTTCTATCCAACGTTTAAAATCTATTGTTTCTATCACACACATTTTTTCTAGTCCTTCGTAGGTATTCATGCTCCAAGAGATACTTTGCTCTGTCCCAATAGCCAATGAGCCAATCTCCAAAAAACTGACGCCAGCCACCGAAACCTACAAATAGACTTTTCCTTTTGCCACTTCGTTTCACTGTGTCACCCTGTAAACCCCGCATGGGTGCGAACTGGTATTGTTCCTGGGCACGTTGTTTGATATCGAATGTAATATCGGATAGGATGAATGGCATTGTTGGAAGTTGATGTAGTGTTATTGTGATTAGTCGGATGTGTTTGTTACCCTGTCCGGCAGTACATAAGATGTTTTAATTAGCTTGCCCCTAGGAAGGATGCCTAGCTGACAGTCCTGATAAAACAGCCTTCGGTTGCGGTCTAATCTGGGCGAATAGAGCACGCGATGTTTCTAGTCTTCAACAAGCAAAAGAAAGTTGTTAAAAAAATCGGCCAATTACGGTTTTTTAGTAACTCCGAAACAAGAAATTCATTTTTTTCGAAACGTGGTAAACTTATGCACATATTACGCTGTAAAAAAATTCTCTCAAATTCACTCAATTTTACTCAATAATGTAAGTAACAATTTTTGTCCACACCCGATTGAGTGAAATATTCACTCTATTAGTATGAGTATACAAATAAAATTTTATTAATGAAACTATTGTAACAGAAGTGAGTGAATTTTACTCAAATCCGAGTTTCTGCTAACTATCAAGAGAGTGTCATAACTGATTCCATTTTGAGTATGTAAAACCAATTAAATAGACCAGGGCAGATCTGTTTTGAGGTCGACGTGAGAGGGGACAAGCAATTTTTTTCTGGATTACCTTCATTACAACTCACATAATATAAGTGTAGATTCCTAGGTCTGGGCGAGATCCGGAACATTTTCAAAATTGCAAAAACGTTTAAACACACACACACATATTTTATATGAGTTTTTACTTATATCTTAGAACCTATGCATTTTGGAAGAATATTGAAAATTGAATATTGAAATTGAATATTGAGAAACTTATTACCGATGTTGCAAAATAGCAATAATTGATGAAAAAAAGGCAAAATAATCAAGTTTTTTGGATAATTTTTTTTAAATATTTTAATTGCTCCGAGGGCATTCTAATTTTGGCAAAAAAACTTTATAGTGTAATAAAATAACAGAACAAATTTCATTAAAATCGTTTCGATAGTTTTCGCAAAACAATTTTTTGAAAAAATTTTTTCGAATTTTCTATATGTTTCACAGTCTCAAATAAAGCATGTACATACTTGAAATTTTTTCTCATAGAATAGACCGCTCAACCTTTCAAATGGTTTTAGAAAAATTGAAATCGGTTGATTAGGACGGCCACAGTAAATTTTTAAAGTTAACTCTTTTTTTTTCATTTTTAAACAATTAGATTACATTCATCAATTTGCAATTTAGTTTTTTTCAAAAATTATAATTTTAAAGTACTATTTTTTCTTAATCTTATCTGTATTTAATAAAAAAATTAATTTCATGTTGAAATATATACGTAAACAATTTTTTTCATTGAAAAAAAATGNTTTTAATTAGCTTGCCCCTAGGAAGGATGCCTAGCTGACAGTCCTGATAAAACAGCCTTCGGTAACGGTCTAATCTGGGCGAATAGAGCACGCGATGTTTCTAGTCTTCAACGAGCAAAAGAAAGTCAATTTTTTTCTGGATTACCTTCAATACAACTCACATAATAAAAGTGTAGATTCCTAGATCTGGGCGAGGTCCGGAACATTTCCAAAATTGAAAAAACGTTTAAAAATTACAAAAAAAATACCTATTTTATCTGAGTTTTTTAAATTATATATTGGAACCTATGCATTTTGGAAGAATATTGAAGAGGAAAAAAGTTTTAGAATTGAATTTTGCGCAATATACTGTAAGTTAAAAATGTTTAAACTTATTACCGATGTTGCGAAATAGCAATAATTAATGAAAAAAATGCAAAATATTCAAGTTTTTTTGGATAATTTTTGAAAAAGATATTAATTGCTCCGAGGGCATTCTAATTTTGGTAAAGAAAACTTTAGAGTATAATAAAACAATACACCAAATTTCATTAAAATCGGTTAGATAATTTTCACTAAACAATTTTTCCGAATTTTGAAAATGTTGCAAAGCTTTAAATAAAGCATCTAGATACAAAATGTTTTCACATAGAAAAGACCGCTCAACCTTTCAAATAGTTTTAGAAGAATCGTTCGCTAGACCAAGTAATATAAAACGCATCGCCGCTATCTTCTTTTTCGCAATTAAATAGTTGAATTCACCTTAATGTTAATGTAGGACATGAAAATATAGCTCTTAATGTATACTCTCTCCAAATTTCGGCTCTTAATATTAATAATTAAGGTCACTGCGGTTAAATAAATAAATTAATTAATAATTAAAATTATCTCAGCTTCTAATCAACTTACAATAACGATTTTTTTTTAAATTCGAAGAAAACTAAAGTTAGAGGTTACTATTTTATTTTATAATAAGTACCTATCTTAACAATTTAATAAATATTAACATTTTTTCAGTCATTTTTAAACAAATTAAATTTGAAAAATTAAATTCCCAGCAAATGCATATGTTAATACAACTATTTAGGTACAAAAACAACTAATGTTCGAAACTATACAACGCCTGTAAGCTTGGGAAAAATGAATTGAAAATAACATCTTCTTAGATAACAAATTCCGCCAACGCCAAACCAATGCAGCTTTCGGGATGAAATTTCTACCACTTATTAAGGGTGTAAAAAGCCTCAAAAATCCTGAATTACAAGTGTCTGCGATGAAAATTGCATTAATTATTAGCAATTGAAAAAAACGGCAATTTTCGACCATTTTTGAGCTCTTGTGCATAAACAAATTATCGGAATTTAATCGGACTTTTTTCATTTTATAGGCTTATTTAATACCTACCTTTTTTGTATAAACTTTTTTTCGCTATGAATAATAGCTTTTTTACGTGAGTCAAAAAACCACTTTTCCATAACTTTGACCACTGTTAAAACAAAGTTTCCCAACTAGCCTCGAGTTGATTTTTTGATATTTTATTTATAACAGGTTTCCGAACAATATTCCGCAGAGAAACTTCTAATAGTATTTTTTTCCCGAAACAGGCTCTTTCATGTCTATAATGACTGGGCTACAATTGATAGCAGTAACTCGAATTTGAGTAAAACTCACCCATTTCTGATGCAATAGTTTCACTCAGTTGTATTCATACTAATCGAGTGAAAATTTCACTGAATTGGGTATGGATAGAAATTGATACATTATTGAGTGAAATTGAGTGAAAGAGTGAAATTTTTTTACAGTGTGTATAGGTGGGCATCAACGTATAACAAATTTCAGTCGCGACTGCTGGGCGCAGGAGTGGTTCGATCGGAGCGAGTATCGTTGTGTGAGTTGCTTTTTTGCGAAAAGTATACGATTTTGGAATTATGATGGGTCGATTTAATGATCTGTGATTTAAAAGTGCAAGACGTGCCGTACTAAAAATAATGCAAACTGATCCTAAAACATGAAAAGAAAGTCAATGACTTTCACCTACAAAGAATTTTAAAAAATTTCGCAAAATCTTGACAAATTATTTTTTAGATTTATTTGCCTAAAAGTCAGTGGTGTAGTGTAGTTAATGTTTTTAATAGCTCTAACCATTTCCGACTTACTGGTCAAAGTTATAGTATTTAAAAAAAAAACGTAGTTGGTCATAGCTTCAATTAAGAATTAATAATTTTTTAACATCTGTATCACGAAAAGGAAACTTTCATTTTTATTTTGATACTTAGAATTTATCATTAAGCTTAACCCAGCATTTCAGTTACACCCTGTATTTTTAAAAGTCGTTGACTTTTGAGAATACTAAAAGATTTAGATACAGTCGTCAGGAAAAGTGCTTTCCCGGAAGAAACTCAAGTAGTCCATTTCCAATAGAAACAATCGAATGTGAGCGTACACAATCTCGATAAATCCGTCGTTTTTTAAAACAACCGCAATCGGACATATCGCATATCACTCGATATTTATACACGTATACGTGTAAGCAATATTATAATATAAATCCAGCTCGAATCAAATTACACGTTGCGGATAATTTAATAAATCGAAGTGGTTTACATAAATTAATAGCGAGCGGCGATAAGATCGGGACAAATAAAAGTTCTAAAAGGATCAGTCAGTACTTAGGCAGCGTGAATGGACAAGAACAGATGTTATCTCGCTAGTTGGACTCTCCTTTTAATAATTACTATTTCCATAAGAATAAAGAACCAATTTACATTTATTTATGTGGTTAAAATTGTTTGGAATGGAAATGTATGATTAGTATCTAAATTATGACAGTAAATTAATACGGAGCGCGGAGTGCCCATTAAATAGGCGTTGAAAGAGTCCCCAATAAATTATTTTATTCGATGCACCAGCGAATAAAAAGCACGCCCGGATAAAGGAGATATAATTAATAGTGATAAATCGTGTGAAAAACAAATAAAATTCGTGACTTGCACGAAGCCCGGGGAAGAAAGTAATTATATTATTGGACGATCACGTCGATCAAAATCCGTCGATTGGTATCGGAGTTTCAGCGCAAGTAAGCTCTGCCGTGCCCGGATTGAAGGCGATTGTGGTTTTGTTGGAGATAATTGACACACCTAATGTGCACAGCTGAACAGTTCTGAGATGGCCCGATACAAGTCGCTTAAGATGATTGATACAATTCCAGCTTGATTTTAAAAACGCGAAAAATATTGAGCGAAAGTTCTGTCCGCACAAGATTGAATTAAATTTTTGAAAAATACCGATTTCCAAAAACTTGTTGACATTTTAATTATATTTTCTAAGTGTCAAAAAGGATGAAACAAAAAAAGATATGTTACAACCAACCAGTCGGCAAGAATGCCCTTTGTATGATTCCTAATAAGATTGTACAGTTTTTGAAACTAGAGCATCCTGAAACATATACAGCCATTCATACCGAAGAACATCGGCAACGTTACTGGCTAATAATACAGGACTTGATGTATTGCAATCAATAGACATGGTGGGTGGAAATCAGCCACAATTGCAGTTACTGACAGTTTAAGTAACAAAAATGAAATAGCCAACAGGATTCTTTACAATGACACTTCAACTCCAGGTTTTAGTAGAACGTCGCATCATGCTGTTTTAATGGATTAGTCGATTTTTATATAATCATTATCATTTTCAGTATTGTGAAAATGAAATTTTAAAATCTTCAAACATTATTTTCTAGAAATTTTTGTTATGTAACATCATAATTTTTCATGATCTGTGTATGTAGAATGTCACGCTCTTTCAAATGGTATGGTCAAAATTGGAGGTTGCTATTTAAAAAATTGTCGATGACGTCATATCCCGAACAACGATGACGTCACAAATATGGGTCGTATGTCAAAAAGTGCCTTTTTTAAAAACAAAATCGACGTGCCAGGAAATTTTTTCGAAAACTTCTCAATTTAAAAAATAATGAATTTATTCGTTACTTTTCGAAAGCACTGTATATTCTGTGTTGGTAGAATTTGTATTTAATTGATTAGAAAAATACCGGTTCATAATCATTAGATCACTTCGTCGAACCTTTTCCTTTGAATTATCAATAATTATAGTACTCCAGTTAATGAGGTCAATATAATCGGCAAATTAAGTAGTATAAAACTAAATCATCTGCAGAACAGTCGGAGTCGTTAACCTAAATTAAATAGAGAACCGGACCAAGAACTGATCCTTGTGGTACTTCTGCATTAACATCTATACATACTGAGGTACTATTATTATGGATGACTTATTATTGAGGTACGAATATGCAAAACCAACACAGAGAGTTATGAAATCAGAATAAAACATTTTATCTAAGAGAATAGAATGAGACAGACACAAAGTTAAATGCTCTGGTAATATCAAACCTATGTATTGGTTTCTGATACCAGTTTGTGTATGGTACAAGATGTTGAGAGCTCGTTCTAAAACATACTGACTTATCGTAAACATAGTCAGCAATTTGTGTTTTAGGGATCGTTAGCATTACGATTTATTTAAATTGGTGTAACTTTAAATGTCGTTCCTAAATCTGGAAAGATACCCTGTTTAGAAGTATCTACAGAAAATGAATCAGTGGAATATTTCGACGTGCTTCCACTTCATCTATCTTAGAACGATTCAGAAAATCCACATGATTAAAGCCTTGTTGTAGATAGATGCCGTCCCGACAAAAAAATTGTTGTGGAACTGAACCGAGTTTTTGATTTTGTACATTGGATGCCACATCACGGAGTCGTATTCCTTTTCGATTTAACAAGGGAACAAAATAAAGTCATAAAAGTACATGCGTCAGTAAAATCTATACAGTTACGGCTCATTAAATGTAAGTTTAGTATCAAAAGTTATTCCTATATCCTATACAGCTCAACGCGGCTAATGAAATATCCCTCAACACAATAATCGTAGGAAATATAGTTGGTTTTACGAGTAAAGGTCATTGCCTCACATATGGATACATGAAGAAACACATGGTTTAATTCGTGTGCAGGCGATCGCAAGCATCATTTTTTACATAAATACAACATCCGAAAAGTCGTTACCAAAATGCAAAAATAAGAGTGGCCTCAATTAGAACCTTGTGGAACACATACATAGGGATAAGGCAAAATTTTTAAGTCTGGCCATAAATTGTCTACTTGTTAAATATGATTTGAGGAGTCTGATTTTCCTCAAAAAACAACACCATATCTCAATCTGGAACTCACATACACTTGATAAACATTTATTAATTGTAAAGAAGTTAACACAGGTTTCAGGTTATTTGAATTTTTTCAAGATTGAGATAAAGGTTACTGGACTTATACCACGCACCCACTGCCTTTAATAAATAAAGCATTAATTGTTGTTTCCAAAGACTACGTTACCAAATTCGTTGGTATAAAGTAAAAATAGGATAGGGCCTAGTATGGATCCCTGAGGAACCCCTATACTGACTTCCAGAGGTTCAGGATTTATATTTTACGAAACTTTGTCGTTCGTGTACATCAGACTAACACTGTCTACATTCATACTGTTTACGTCCTTCCAAAAAAGATGTGATCCACTCGTTTGCTACTTCCTGTATATAATACGAATCCAGTTTTGAAAGCGACTTGTTATTGTGATTAACGCAATGGAATATGCTACTGATATGACAGAATATGGCAATAGGACACTCTCCTGCCTCAGTATATTGAATAATTTTATAATGGAATGATAATAATGCAGTACTATTATAGATTTTAATAATTGGAGAATGTCTGTAAATTAAAATATATTTTGATCTTACAGTTAATAGAATAAAATAGATAGATGTACAACTTTCACTAAATCTTGAACACGCTTCAATATGTTACCTATATGTCTATACAGGGTGTGGCGTGTATGATCTATAAAAATATAACTACAGCGTCCTAACGATATTTGTAATAGAAAAGTCTTATACGAAAAAGTTCTATTTTTGCGTTTTTTTCTTTCGTAAATTAAAGTTCAATTATGGATCAAAATATTTTCTCTGGAACGGTCCTGTCCGTGTGCTGTACGATGAAGTACGTACTGTAGATCAACCGCGTAAACAATTCGTCGTCGTCTTTGAAGATCAAAAGATATTTCTCAATTTTTGGGGAATTTTTCAATGCAAAAGTACAAACTAAGAAAAATAGATATTTAAAAAAAAACTGATATTTTCTTATTATAATAATTAATAGTAATTACTATCTTAAATGCACTGTTGTGACTGCAAGAGTTCGCAAACAAAACCACATTCGTAAGCATCTGTAGTTGCCAACTGCGTGCACTAAACAAACTCCATTAAAATATGGAACAAAATGAAATAAAACTTACCATTTCTAAATGTTGAAATTGATCCCCATTAGCGCGGATACAGGCATGGTACCGAC
The DNA here is from genome assembly GCF_000390285.2 of Anoplophora glabripennis. NCBI lineage: Eukaryota > Metazoa > Arthropoda > Insecta > Coleoptera > Cerambycidae > Anoplophora > Anoplophora glabripennis. Next base: position 138,563 of record NW_019416257.1, on the reverse strand, counting down.
GCACCCAATTTTTGCGAATATTTTTCCAAATTCCAGGTATTCCCCTAATTGTGTCAGCAGCTTCAAGTATACGGTTTCGCAATTCTTCAACCGTAGCAATTGGAGTATAGTAAATCAAATGACTCCAAATATAAAAGTCTATTGGAGTTAGATCGGGTGACCGAGGTGGCCACGGCACAGGATCAAAGCGTCCAAATTCAAAAGTGTCGTTACTTCTCGAGTACTGTGTGGAGTAGCCCCATCTAGAAGATAAAACATGCGTTCCAGAACTTGTAATGCCCAATAATTCTGGCAACCGGTTCTCCAAAGAGTCAGCATATGTTGGTCCATTTAGTGGTCCTTCAAAAAAATAGGGACCCACAAGTACATCGCCTATTATGCCAGCCCAAACATTTACCGAGAAGCGATGTTGAAAATGAGTTTCCCTAGTCGCGTGAGGATTTTCATCGGCCCATATGTGCACATTATGGAAATTCGCGTCATCAGGGTTAAATGTCGCCTCATCTGTTACACAAACATATGAAGGAAAATCTACTTGATGGGCACATTGCCATAAAAACCATCTGCAAAAATGCATTCGTTGATCACAATCCGGGGGTAAAATCTGTTGAACTGGTTGCAGATGATAGAGGCGCAACAGGTGGCGCCTTAACATGCGATGTATGGTACGAGATGAGGTTCCTACTTGCTGTGCGAATAGTCGAGTACTAATTGTGGGGTCTTCGTCAAGATTTTCCAACACTGCATCTTCAACATTATGGTTCACTTGCTGACCACGTCCTTTTCCTCGAGGAATAATACTTCCCGTGTCTCGCAGCCGCTGAACGCACTTTAGGATTGTATTTGCACATGGGGGGGGGGTGATGTTGTGGCCATTTTCGTGGTACAACCTAGTCCCCGCGAGCGCATTTTGTCCGGCTGCACCATACACCAACACCATATTGACACGTTCGGAAATAGTAAATATATCGTTTTCTCGGTACATTGTAAAACTAAAAAATTAAGCAAAGTAAGAAATAAGAATCTCGTTTTTAATGTAATCGGCACGCTATTCTTATTTTTTACTTCTTTATAAAAATTATACTGTAACTATCGCGGAATTACAAAATAAAAACTTTTGTCTGGAACCTTTCACTTTTTAACACTGATGGGTCGATGGACGATGCTTAACATTTATTAATTAAGTGAGTAATGAATTCGATACAAATACAAAATCAGTTGACTGCACAAATTTTTTGACAATGTAACCTAACCTTCTTTTAGTATTATTAGTATTAGATTATACCGACTTAAATTATAAGGTTGCGTCTCGGGTCGCATAAAAACATTTCCAAAGTTTTTAATAAATAACACAGGGTCGGTTTTCATTTTCGTTGAATAAATGAACTTTAATTTACAAAAAAAAAAACGCGAAAACTGTTTCGTATAAGACTTTTCTATTACAAATAACACATAGGAAGCTGTAGTTTAATTTTTATAGATTATACACGCTACTCCCTGTATAAAAACAATTTCTTACAGCTATAATTTTGTTTCCCAATTACTTTTTTGTGAAAACTGTAGAGTGCTCCTCACTTCACAAAAATTTTTAAATGATCATTTTAATATTTCCTTAAAATTCATTTTAATTTCTTCCGGCGAACAATTTATTGCAATGTCCTACGCTATCCGATAATTTGCATATTGTATCACTAATACCAATATTAATTCATTTCAGATTAATGTGACTAATTTAAATGTTAATGTAAACAATTCATGAATCAATTTCGTCGTTTATTATACACGATGTTGTATTTAATAATGCCATTAAAGATAAGATTAATGCATCTATTATTACTATTAAGAATATGTGTAAGTTTTCGATATCGGCGGTTCCAAAACTGTGTAACAACGCGTTCGAAGAATGCCATGAAAACGGCCTTCAAGATCGATTTTGTTTTGTATCGCTAGAACTGGCGTAGATGTTTTGAATTTTTGTGGAGTTATTTCGAGGCACCTCATATATACTTATACTAATAATATTACGTCTTTAGAAAGCAGTTATTTATTTAAAAAAGAATTATTATGTCCAGGAATAATAAAAAAAATCTTCCTCACTAATTCGATTCTCCTAAATTAATTTCTGATTCTGCATTTTACCAAGTTTTGACGGTAAGTAGACCATTTTATTTTCTTTTAAAATTAAGCTAATTTGAATCATATTCTGGGTAATTCACAACATAAAAAAACAATTAATTTTTTGAAATATTGTCGCCTAAATGTATTCTAGAGTATGGTTGAAAACTGGTTAAATACAAGTAAAACTTTTAAGTATCCTTTTTTCAGTAAAATGTAAACTGAAAAAAGTTCAATGTAAATTCATAAACAATCTTGTAATTAACAATTATCTAAAACAATAAAAAATTTATCCAAATGGCACTAGCGTTAATTACCTACTAACTTGCCAACGCAGTTATTTCTTTAGCATAAATGGATATTTGGTTTCAGAAGCGATAATTAATTGACTGATGAGAATTTTTGGAAAAAAATTTAATTGAATTACCTTGAAAAGAAAGTGTAAGTTCAAAAACCAATACTAAAAAATACGTAATATAATTAAGGCGAGATACGAGGCAACACTTTGTCTCCTGTCGGATTGTTTTTTTTTATCATTTACCATCTATCGAACACCGTTCTAATTGGACAAACGCCAAATATTCGTCGTCGATAAACACGATTCTCATGCGAGACCTCGGGTGTCATAAATCGGATAAAGTGATAAGCTGGTGTAGAGGTAATGGACATAAATAATATTAAATAAATACGTGGTTCCCGCCGCGAACAATGTTGTCGAATTAAATTTAGTCGCCTATAATCGATCAGATATTCCAGACACACGAGGAGGATAAAGCCGTAAATAATAAACTCCTAGAGGGGCGGTATATTCGAAATTAATCGATGATTTTTTTAAGAGGAAAAGTATTGCACTAATGTGAAAAAGTCAAGAATCTTTACATATGGACAAGTTTTTAAATAATTTTTTTTATGAAGTCTATTTAAATGTAGAAGTAGGAATGATATTTGGAATAGCAGGGGCGTGTTGAAGGGAAGAATTGCATAATATGAAAATAAATTACATTGAAGATAAATAAATTGTAAATATTCCCGAGACTAAAACACATATATCACGAACGTTTACAATAACAAATCAAGGAAACGAGACAGTTGATTAAGTATTTGGAATTTTATAAAAAATATCTAGCACTACGACCAAAACAGGCAGTCAGCTGACTTATTCTTGGCAATGCGAGATGGGAAGGTCACGAACCAGGTAGTGGATGAAATACCATAGTAAGTTGACCCAGTAAAATGGCATAGTGCACAAAATTGCCGGATTTCTCAACTTATACCGGACAAGCATTCTGAAGAAGTTCTGCCACTATTCTAGCAAACCAAGGAATAGATATTTTAGGCCTTAAAAGGCACGGTGGGTGGCGTTCGTCCTCTGTAACTGAGAGATATATCGAAAACTGTGGAAAATAAAAATCAATTTTCAAACAAGATTTTACATGGAAATTCTCGAGGAAATGCTTTGGAGACAGAAGGTGATAATCACAGCCCAAAGTGTTATTACAAAATGTGCAGCAACTGAGGAAGAGAACGTTGTTTTAAACCCGAATTATATTGCTCTAATTTTAATAATTTTTCAAATTGTAATTTAAATTTTGTCTTTAATAAAACTTGATTTTTAAAATTCTTCATTTAATAGATTACTTACAGCCTCTTGATTGGTAAGTGATCACTTACCGATCGCTAATTTGTGAACATCACCTAAAAATATCTCAACAAGTTCAGTAAAGGTATCAAATTACCTGAACGTACAAAAAAAATATTTGTCCACACGAAAAATCGTAACAGAAACGAATTTTCAAGCATTATTGTATGCAAGTTGAATCCAATTTGTTCCTACAATTATACAATTTTAGGGATAATTGTGTGAATGGCTCATCACCGACACCAGGAAACTAGCAACCCCTAACTTGGAAATTTTGTCGAATCTCTACTTTGTCGTGGGGTAGAGATCATTTACTTGCCTAACATTGTGTAGACAAGGGACAACGGTTTTACATCTCTTCCCAGGATGTTATTAGGCAAGCAGTTCACCCCTTAAAAGGTGTTTCTAAATGAAGGTAACCGACTAAATTTTTAAAACAAAAACCTCAACATGAAATTTCTTTTATTTTATAAAATGTATTTTTCTGATAATTTACATATATTTTTTTTTTATATTTTTCAGCGTGGTTAGTCAATTGCTATAAACAAAAAAGTTGTAAAAAAATTACTCGTCGAATGGCTTTGTTATTGTAAAATAGACCAAAATAAACACTTTTTGTTTTTTGACAAAACTACGAACGCTTCGTTTCCGAGGATGAAATCGACAAACTTTCGGATTTTTTTTCTCAAAAACTACTGAACGGAGTTTAATTCTAAAAAAAGCATAATGATTGGCAGATCTTCTACTTTAAGACAAAATTTTTTTGGTATAGGGTAAGTCGGGCGGTGTTGGCCATAGGGGGAGAGATTGCCATAGTTAATATTTAGCACTCCAGATAACTGATGACGCTGTTGGACGGTCTGAACGTTAGTTTCTGTTGTGCTATATCCTCGATGCAAATGGTATTGTTGTTATAATAATAGTTTTTTAAATATTTACAAAAAAGGTTTTCGAGGTAAGTAAAGTAGATTTAGTGATTATATACACTAGTCAATGTTTCAAATTTTTTACAAATTTGAGGTAATTACTGGGTATAAACATGATAAATATACACCATCGTGCATCTCAACCTCAAAATCGTTGCTTCTACAGTCGAATTAGTTTAGAAAAAGTAGCACATTTTTCTCTCAGTCACAACGGGGTAAGATGGCCATCTCGGCAATGAGGAGAAGAAAATGGATTTTTTCAGTAGCGAAAGTGAAGAAGACGTGGCTTTGACTACTGAATTCGATAGTTCCGTAGAGGACTTCAATGAAAACGAATGCGTCGGTTGTGGGGAGGAATATAATAATACTACAAATAAAGATGACTAGATCTGCTGTGTAAGATGTAAATTTTGGTTACATGAATCATGTACGTCATTTATTGATTTATTCCAAAAATGTGGAAAATTTTGTTTGAAAGAGAAGCCGTCTATATAAATTTATCTGGTATTTAAAATATTAATCATATTTTTGTAAACTTCTTTTACATGAATTTGTGTTATTTTATTGTATTTTTGTTTTATTTATATGTTTTGATAATAAAAATCTTATTTAAATAAGTTTTTGTAATATGGCTAAATCACCCGAAGTCTTATGGCTATCTTTCCCTTACCTTGGGGGGAATATGGCCAATCGCAGTAGTTTTTATTTTTTTCAAATTACGTATATACCATTCAAACAAACAAATTCTCCACCCCGCTACTGATGTATAAGTAATTACCCAACGTACATACGTATTTGCTTTTTTATTTAGTGCAATATAAATCATACTATCTAAAAAAATATTTTGGTCTGGCCATCTTCCCCCGACTTACCCTAGGTCGATTATTTTATTGAAGGTCTAAAGCGAGTAAACAAACAATCTTTTAAAGAAAATCATGATAAATATAAATTTTGTTCATGTAGTGGAAAATGTTCTACGAAAAATTGTAACTGTTTGTCATCGAATGCTATGCAGTCTGTGAGTGCTCAGATGAATGTCAGAATGTTCTATCCGAAATTGATGATGAAACGTTTATTTCAACTCAAGAACTTGTCGAAAATAACGAAAAACTTATTATTTAAAAATTAAATAAAAAAGAAATTNCACTTTCTGTACTATTTGCTTTTTAGATATTTTAGTCCGTCGGCCTCTTTCTGCTACTATGGTTCATCACCGACACCAGGAAACTAGCAACCCCTAACTTGGAAATTTTGTCGAATCTCTACTTTGTCGTGGGGTAGAGATCATTTACTTGCCTAACATTTTGTAGACAAGGGACAACGGTTTTACATCTCTTCCCAGGATGTTATTAGGCAAGCAGTTCACCCCTTAAAAGGTGTTTCTAAATGAAGGTAACCGACTAAATTTTTAAAACAAAAACCTCAACATGAAATTTCTTTTATTTTATAAAATGTATTTTTCTGATAATTTACATATATTTTTTTTTTATATTTTTCAGCGTGGTTAGTCAATTGCTATAAACAAAAAAGTTGTAAAAAAATTACTCGTCGAATGGCTTTTTTATTGTAAAATAGACCAAAATAAACACTTTTTGTTTTTTGACAAAACTACGAACGCTTCGTTTCCGAGGATGAAATCGACAAACTTTCGGATTTTTTTTCTCAAAAACTACTGAACGGAGTTTAATTCTAAAAAAAGCATAATGATTGGCAGATCTTCTACTTTAAGACAAAATTTTTTTGGTATAGGTCGATTATTTTATTGAAGGTCTAAAGCGAGTAAACAAACAATCTTTTAAAGAAAATCATGATAAATATAAATTTTGTTCATCTAGTGGTAAATGTTCTACGAAAAATTGTAACTGTTTGTCATCGAACCTGGAATGCTATGCAGTCTGTGAGTGCTCAGATGAATGACAGAATGTTCCATCCGAAATTGATGATGAAACGCTAATTTCAACTCAAGAACTTGTCGAAAATAACGAAAAACTTATTATTTAAAAATTAAATAAAAAAGAAATTAATATACTTTTATTGCTCTTAATATTTTTGTAAAATAAAAATAAAATAATTATCCTATACAATAAATTATCCAATAACTTTTTTATTTTTCGAGACCGCTAGGTCAATTATTATTATTAGGTTAATTTTACGATTTAAAAAGCTTATTTAGTTTAGTTTTGGTATAACTTTCAAGTCAATTTTAGCCATTTATAAAACCAAAAATCGAATATTTAAATTTTACTAATTACTTGCAAAAACCTTACTCCGGCTACAAAACCAAACAAAATGATATTTTGAACATTTGTACTGTTAACATATATTGATTAAAAAAAATCATAATTATGTTTATTATAAATATAATCTATTCCAAGGTATTGTAAAAAGAAAATTTAAATTTGAAATGTTATCATAATTTTCTATAAAAGACTTTTTTTACTCGTTTTAGACCTTCAATAAAATGATTGACACAAACCAAAAAAAATATATCTTAAAGTAGAAAATCTGCCGACTATTATGCTTTTTTTAGAATTAAACTCTATTCAGTAGTTTTTGAGAAAAAAATTCCAAAAATTTGTCGATTTTGTCACTTTTTTTCACATTAATTGTAAATATCTCGGAAACGAAGCATTTTTCGAATTTTTGTTAAAGAACATAAAGTGTTTATTTTGGTCCATTTACAATTAAAAACTATTTTCAAAGCGATTCGGAGAGTAATTTTTTTTACAATTTTTTTGTTTATAACAATTGACTGACCACGCCGAAAAAATATAAAAAAATAAGTACACTTTATAAAATAAAAAAGTTTCATGCTGTAGGTTTTTCTTTTAAGAATTTAGTCGGTTCATGCTTCTTTTTAGGGGTGAACCGCTCGCCATCTTCTTATACAAACCTCGCTTAAATTTGTATAGCTTCTGTGAATACACCGACATACAAGTCACTAGAAGGTGGACGAACATCGCGAGCATTCCGCGGATGGTTAACCATCCAAGTACTAGCCGTGATTAGCGGTGCTTGATTTTTTGGATTTTTTTTGTTTTATATTCTACATATGTTGGACACTTGTTCTTATTTAACTGTATTTTAATTGTTTTCCTTTTTTTTCTTTGTTATATTTTATAATTCTATTTTATAACACTTCTTTACTTATTATTTGCTTCCATTTTGACTGGAATATTATTTAAAATAAGCTCTGGCTTGTAAATAAAATAAAAAAATCTCTGTTGGGTGCAATTTGTTTGTCAAAAAATTGTTGACGTTTCGAAAATTAATAAATACATAAATAAATAACTTCAGATAATATATTAAACACTTATATTTTAAACTTTGACTTAGTATTTTAGAAGCAGAGCTCTCAGTTACTAATTATTAATTTTGGGACTAAAAATACGCTGAAAGTCAAATTACTCCTCAGTTTCGTGGCAAACCGAGCACTTTTTAAGACATATCGCACCCACTACTGGGAAGGGCTCGCCGTAACCGCCTCATACGACGATAAATACTAAAAAGCTCGTGCGTGAGCGCGCACAAACAGCATACATCAAAATATACATCATAATCAGAGGGAATGGTGTGACCATAATAAGATATTTATATGAATATTACGAAGGAGCTAAGAATGGCTGGCAACAATGACAGACGAATGGACTAAACGGATTTCGAAAATTAATTTCTGGAGTCTCAGGTGCCGCATGCGACGTAGTTGTACTGATAAATGGCCGAGATAAGCGCTCGGGCACAATATGCTCGAATAAAATATTACGCGGCCGGCCTGAGATATGGGCGCGGGATTGAGTTAGTAGTGGGATAGAGTTGTCTCGGATTGTGTTGGTCGCCCTTCCGTTCCCCTATTCAGCCATGGGAAGCGCTGTAAATGAAGATTTTCTCGTAATTGTCGTCTTTGTCGCGCAGATGACACTAAGAGCTACAAATAATAGTGATAAATGTTGCTGTCGTAGCAACAAAATGACTAAATCGTCGGAAAATAGAGCGCATAGCTTTAAATACAAGTTAAAAGTATTAATGTTATAATAACATGTGTCTTTATAGTGTAAAACTAATATTTTATTAAAAAAAGAAAGCCTTATTATACACGTAAATAACAGCGCCGTTTCCTTTTTCTTAAATAACTTTTTTTAAATATTTGCCTAAAATAACACGAGCACATCAAAATATGTATTGTTTCAAATCTCCCATACTTCTTCATAATCCAGTACGTCTCGTACATGTCTGCCTCTGATCTGAAGCTTCGCATCGGTCAATTTATTCGATACGAATCCAGCCGCACCCTAATGTCTGCTTTTATACTTGTTCTGTACTTGAACTAAGTTGGGACTTGTCCGATATCATACTATTATCATCGAACAGAAATCAGAAAAACTAATTGGAAAACGATTATAGTATCTGGAATAATAATGATATTAAATTGTACCAAGCACATTGTTACTGATAATAATGACATTTTCGTAATGACTACGAAAAGGGAAGGCCTCAATTTTAATCATGATCATTGAAAAGTAGCAATCAACTTTTTTTTTCACTGGCAATAAATCAAATTTTGCTGTTGGTTTAAACCCGGTCCAAATAGACTTTTTATTAGCCGTGGTGTATAATTTAGATCGAGATTCAGATTGCGATTGGCATCACATTGTTCAGTTTGTTTATGACTTTAAGATTAGAACTGTAGCTGAATCGTACGACGTATTGTTATACGTCCTTTTATTATTTAAACTCGAACATCGTTGTAATCAGTGGCAGTTTTAAATTGTTAATCAGTTTATTTTTCTTCTTGAATGTAGGAGGAGACAGTATGGAATTGGGAAACATTTTATCTTATCGTTTCGAAAAGTAAAATTTCATTATGATTTTACAAGGAATACGTAACGGGTAAAATTCAAATAATGGTAATTTAAAATGATTACTGGTGTTCGACGAATCAAGAGAAATCTCGCGGCTTAGGATTCTAATGTCAACTTGTAATAAATATATAAATGTTAAAAATGAGGACAAATCACCAGCATAACTTCCTAGTAACACTATAACTGTAAGAATGAAGACCTTTCTTTTCTTGTAATTGTGTTTCTTTTTGTTTATTGACTTTAACCTGATCTTCTTTGTCACCGGTAGCCTTCTGTTCCCTCATCTTATGTCTCGTAAATTCATCAGCATTCTTGATAAGGCGGACAATATAACTTCTAAGATTTGGACAGGATTAAAATATGACAAAACAAAACAATTACAAACAATAAGACAAATAGATGCTTAGACTTCATTCAAGGCGGTATGATCATGTATCCCACAAAGCATGCGTCTAACTGTCCATCCTCATCCAACTAGAAGAAGCGTAATAGCAGTTGTAACCGATTATGCATCTGGAACATAAACGAAAACATAATCATTGTGAAAACGAATTATTCTATTAATACAGCTGTTATACAGATTAAAATATTGGTATTTATACAACAAATCTTCCCTAATGAACAAATGGAGCATACCACCTATAAGATATAAGTAAGTAATTCATTATAACCTTTATTTCATATACAGGGTGTTTGTAAATAAGTGCGAAATATTTTAGGGGGTGGTTGGCGAAGTTATTTAGTGGAAAAATCTTCATATAAACGTATATCGAAATGTACTTCGTCTCCGAGATACAGAATGTATAAATTTTAATTTTTTATTTATTTTTAGATAGATAGATAGATAGATAGATAGATAGATAGATAGATAGATAGATAGATAGATAGATAGATAGATAGATAGATAGATAGATNTTGTTCAGTTTGTTTATGACTTTAAGATTAGAACTGAGGCTGAATCGTACGACGTATTGTTATACGTCCTTTTATTATTTAAACTCGAACATCGTTGTAATCAGTGGCAGTTTTAAATTGTTAATCAGTTTATTTTTCTTCTTGAATGTAGGAGGAGACAATATGGAATTGGGAAACATTTTATCGTTATCGTTTAGAAAAGTTAAAATTTCATTATGATTTTTACGAGAAATACTTAACTGGTAAAATTCAAATAACGATAATTTAAAATTATTACTGTTGTTCTACGAATCAATAAAAATCCACGGCTCAGGATTCTAATGTCAACTTGTAATAAACATAAATGTTAAAAATGATGACAACTCGCTCCCAAACTGGCCAGTATAACTGCCTAGTAGCACTATAACTGTTTCACAATAAGAATGAAAACCTTTCTTTTCTTCTAATTGTGTTTATTCTTGTTTATTGACTTTAACGTGCTCTTCTTTGTCACCGGTAGCCTTCTGCTCTATACTGTCTATACTCATCCAACTAGAAGAAGCGTAATAGCAGTTGTAACAGATTATGCATCTGGAAGATAAACGGAAACATAATCATTGTGAAAACGAATTATTCTATTAATACAGCTGTTATATAGATAATGATATTGGTTTTTATGCAACAAATCTTCCTTACTATACAAATGGAACATACAGCCTATAAGATATAAGTAAGCAATTCATTATAACCTTTATTTCGTATATGCATAACGTATATTAAGTTGCTAATTTTGAAGTGACTTATATGACATAACACACGAGTGCCATACAAAATTTTATCCAACACTTTTATAGTGCAAAGGATGCGAGTGTCAACCTAAATTTGTCTGTAACCAAGGGTTATCAGTAAACAAACAATATTTTTTGAAGAGACTGAAAAAATGGAAAATGTGGAAATTACATCTGAAATTTTAGAAAAAGCTAATGCGGCTACTGCAGGCATCATTCCGGAGAAATCAAAATCTATATACAACAAAGAACTGAAGGAATTTCAAGATTGGAAAATGAAGAGGTGAAAGGCGTAAATGAAGATATCTTGCTGGTTTATTTTTTTAATTTAAGTGAGAAATTAGCTCCATCCACATTGTGGACTAAATATTCCATGTTGAAGTCAACTTTGAGAGTTTAAAAGAACACTGAAATTTCTAAATTCGGAAGACTATTGGCATTTCTAACCATAAACATTTTCAACCAAAAAAATCCAAGGTCTTAGAAAGAGAACAAATCGAACTATTTTTGAGTAAAGCCCTAGACGAAGATCATCTATTGAATATGGTAGGTTCTACTGAATAGTTTAACTGAGTTGTATTTATTAAATTTGTTGTTTTAGGTGGCGTTGATATTAGGAGTTTTTGGCGCTTGCCGTTGCGATGAATTGACCCATCTAAGCATAGACAATATAGAGAACAAAGGGAAGTATATCCACATCATGATTTCAAATACTAAAACGAACAAATCAAGAAGCTTCGCTGTGTTAAATGAAGGATTTTATGTTAATCCAATTAAATTAATTAGAACATATTCTAAGCTAATGCCTCAAAATGTGCAGCATAAAAGGTTCTTTTGCAATTGCAGAAATTGATATTGCTAAAAAGATACAAGGGTGCAGATTCCTGAAGCAAGCACAAGCAAAGGGGCAACCTGTTCTATAAATTTACCACAATCACAAAATGATTTCAATAATACTTTGGTTTTAGCATAAATGTTAATGTTAATATTAATAAGTAGGTAGATTGTAAAATTTGTAGCATTTTAGGTTATTTGTTGACTTATTACTGTTTCAAATTGGTTTCCTAATAAAAACCAGAAAAATAAACCAAACATTTGTCTTTTTATAATTTCTATAAGTCACTCGTGGGTTATAAGTCATAACTTACTAGTGACTTACGACTTATAACTCACTAGTGACTTATATGCCACATTATTCCTTTAAAACCAAAGAAATTATAGTATTATTATTTACAAGTGTTGGATAAATAATTTTAGTAGGTACTACTGTTTATCTCGAATATTATTTATTTCAATTCGCCGAATATTACCTTATATTAAATAAAACACATTACGTTACACATTAAATGAAATACACGTGTGTTAAACTGTTATATGTAGGTATATTATCTACTAATTTATTATTTTATTAAATGAATAAGTAATTACTGTTTCCTGTAATCTAATTTCCAAGAAATCTCCATAAAATGATTTATACTTTACGCCAATTTTATCTTAAGGCATTGTCAATTGTCTTAGAATTAATAGCAGCCATAACATAATTACGTCCAATTTTTTTGTTTGCGGGATATTTATATAAACCCCATAAATATGCCCACAACAATAACGGTTATGAACTGATAAATGTGAGGTAGCAGTATCTCTACCCACACACCCGGCAATTCAGACAATTAAATATAATTAAACAAAAACAATCGGGGAAAGAAATCTACCTGGAAAGCAATTATAAATAAATATCCATTGTTTAGCTCGCTTAATCAATTCTCTTATCAGAAAATTAAATTACCACACTTGAAAATTATTCCGCAGTTATAAATAAACAATTTAGATTTCAGAATGCAAAATCCACCCACGCGGCCGTAAAAGTATGATTGTTCTGGTTTACTCACAGTCGCGAAATGTTTTAAATTACTATTATTAAAATTCACTTAAGAAGCCATCCGCTGTGTCGTTTACCGGGTGTTGGATTTATGCGAGGCTAATCTATGACGGTTAATGGCAGCTTTTGCGGAAGAGGAAAAAAATAAATGTCATAATTACGGCGGTTCTGAACCCCGTTAATGTGCGAATGGGGGAAGGAAGAGTTAGCATGCCCAGAAATTAGCTTTATAAAAAGATGGCTGTAACCCTTTTTTGCAGAATAATAGCTGTAAAACTATCACAACAAATACACAATTGATTTCTATAGGTTTGACATTTCAGATTAATATTTATACAGAATGTACCATTGGTCATTGTTGGCACTGCTATTTTGGTAAATCAAAATTTGATAGATTTGCCAACACGGAAAAGTGTCCCGTAAAAACTACTATATTATTGTGGTCCTTCATTTTATGCAAAAAACCTGTCACAGTTTGTAGTTATTCTCAAAAAAGTATATTACTTTTGTTGCAGTTAAATTTAATACATCCTATCCTTTTGGATTCTACAATTTATATCTACGAGTAAATCTGTTTGTAGTAGAAAGGTAGCAGTGTCAAAATATTTACTAAAACACATTTTACCCCAATATTGTGCTATCTAGAAATCTATAATTTTTTTTTAAATTTCAAATTTGCAACCTGAAAAGTTCTTTTATTTTTTAGCCTTAGTTACAAAATGAAATATACGACACACACGCGTTGTATAGTCATATATTACTACATATTCGGAAAGCTTATGAAAAGAGCTTTAAGTTAAAAAAAATAACTATAGATGATGAAGATGAACAACGTAGTAATACGTCAGTTGATGATGAAAATGATATTTAGTAGAATATTTTCAAATTAAACAGTTGATTAGGTTGGGATAAAATGGAGTTAGATTATATTTGAGTTAAATTACACTGAAGTTAAGAGTAGGTTAGAAATGGCAATTGATTTGGAAATAAATGATTTTGATTTGTTTTTGAAACAACACTTGCATATATTATAATAATATAATAATAATATCTCTACTCCTCATTCTAACCACGAGAATTAGCCCAGAAGTTGGAGACTTGTGCGGAAGAGGAGGCGGCATATTATTATTTAGCAGGCCGCATTTGCGCCCAGGAACGACTTATGTTGGTAGGCCCTAACCACCATTCAGTGCAGGAATGAAGGAAACCTGGAAAACCTCATTAATTAGGGGGGCGGTCAAATGCCAACCGGTGTCAATCTCTCACATTGACCCAAGCCAACATTCTTCCACCCTACCCTACCTGCACAGAGGGTGCCAATCCTCCGTACAAGCATAGCTGATCTACGGTCTACCGGCCGCGGGATTCGAACCCGGGCAGAATTAGAACACATCGATTTAAGGAGGTTTATCGGGTACGGAGGTACGTCTACAGTCTAACGAAAGTTTCTGTATATTCGCTAGTAACTAAACTAGTAAGCCTTTAGATTTGGCAACGTTGCACTTGGCTCGCGCTCGGTTCGGCGTTAGCTCTCTCCCGTTCGATCATTCTGTTTGTTTGGACACCTGCGAATTTCAAATAACACGCTACGTCGAGACCGCAGCGTTGTCGCTATAACGCATATGGAGGATAAGTTAGTCAACGACAACAGTTTGAAGGAGAATTATTATAAATTATGTATCTTACAAGTACCTAATCGATTTCTACAAGCTGTCATACGGTTCCTTAGAAATCGGTTTTCTATTTATACAAGTTGCTGTGAAAACTGTTCGTCAATTGTTGCGCATTCTAAGTGGAAAGACCAAAAAAATCTGTATTCTCATAAGACTCTGTGAAAAACTATTTTATTAATATCTCGCTTCTTAGTTATCCAAACTAGTCATAATTATTTTTGAGGATTTTCTTCATATTAATAAGGTTATATTAATTTTTTATGAATATTTGTTCGTCAGTTCCAAATCAGAATAACCTCCTTAAGTATTGACGCCTTAAATCGTGAGGCTATTGACCGATACATTGTGACATTGATTCAATTTATTCTCTCTATTTTCATCTTGCATACTTTAAATGGGATCAACAAGTTATTGCAATATTAACGGCAGTCTCAAATATATTGAAAATTCACTATTTACTGATTTTTCTGGCGATGACGCCGATTTCAAGGTCCAGGTTCCGGTGCACCAGGTGTCCGGGGGGTGGTCGCCGACGCCAGGTTCGAGAAGAGCCCCCCGAAAAAAAACCCTGATGCGATTTTCGGCTCGTTTACGCGAATTTTACAGGAAAACTCCCGGGGATGACGTCCATGCCCAGGTTCCGGTGCACCAGGTGTCCGTGGGGTGCTTGCCGATGCCAGATTAGGAATCAGCGACCCGAAAAACCCCCTGGTGTCAAGTCTCGTTGCATTTAAGAGTGAAATTCAGGAGAAGCCTCGGAGATGACGTTCATCATCTATACTAAGCTCCAAGTCGGTGATGGACCAATTTGAAGATCATATTCGGGATCAGCGACCTCGAAAACCCCCAAGACCCTGATTTGAGTCCATTCCAGGCATTATTAACCGAGTTATGAGTTTTTTCTTGGTGCATCGTCCCTTATCAACCCTTTAAAATGCTTGTAGCACTATTGTCAATTATGCTTATAGGCACTATCACTATTAGGACCTGGATTAGAAGCACTAATTTAATTTTACACCCTCACCGGTTCTCTGCCTGACCAAGACTGTCTCATTTATCGACGGTCGTAGGCCACACAGCCAAACGGTGTTTGCATAACATTTATTTCTGACTCATCTTACATTTCTTATAATATACAATATACTACAATGCTTCAACTGAACTCAACTGTCGATTAATGCTCTTGGTACATTTACACCGTGTACCAAATTTGGTTTTTCTAAGTTGAAGTATATTGATTTTTTTCGAAATTTGAAACCACACCAGTTAGTAAAAAAATAATTATCCAAAATAAAATTTAAATATGGCATGTGTAAAAAATTAATAGAAAAAAAACGTACCTGATACGTTTACATTCTCAAATAATGCAATCATTCAGAGAAACCTCCTATTTTCTTGCTTTCAAAACCACAGTTTTAAGCACCACCTAACGCAAGGTGCGTTGAACTCAACAAATGACGTTTATTCATTTGTTACCATGTCCTTCTTCTGTCACAAAACACTTTCTTTGATCAAGTGTAGCGAAAAAAATAAATGCAAATTTAAAAAATAAAAATACAAAGGACAGGTGCGATTACCATAATGTTATAATACGTACTTTTGCTGAATAACAATGCCCCTTTCAAAGACACGAAACGTATCTAATTTATTATAAAGAAACACAGTATTTTTGAACTAATACACGTTCACCGAACACACAAGGAACATAAATAACAAAGACATTTTTATTATTTAACGAATAATTAGCATATTACATAAAAGTACCCAACAAATTCCACGTCGGAATATTTTATCGAGTTTATCAAAAATAAATTACGCACTAATGATCCAATTCCAAGATATTATTTAAATTAGAAGCCGTATTTATTGCCATTATTTGTCATTGTAGTTCCATATTAAAGAGCGATTTTTCTCGCCCCGAAGGCAATGGGAATAGCATTAGTCGCTAATTTAGTCACTACAGCTTGTTCAGTCCCTGCGATGACGGTGGCGTTTGGGTAATAAACTTACATTTTATTCGCTTTAAAAGAGGAGATTAGCTGTATGCTAATACGACTGATCCGGCCACAAATAAAGAGCGCATGTTTATTGCGCCGTTCTCCTATTCTGAAGAAACCAATGCCTTTTACAAACAACATGTCTTTATTAAATTAAAATGCGGGTATACTGGATGAATCTTAAATTTGTTCAAATACTGTAAACAGCGTTATTGAGTATCGCTGATTTCTCTAAGCATTACGTAGGTCTGCCACACAGTGTTGTCAGTATTACACAGAACTCTTAAGATCTAGTTTTTTCCATCAAATAGGAAGATATGTTTAAGAATCGGAAATGTAACGCTAGATGTTAGGAGAATATAATATCAATATAGGATAATTTTCAAAGTGTAAGTTGCGATCGCTGGGCGCAGGCGTGGTCCGGTCGAAGTCGTCCTTTATATTGGACCTTTCTGCTTCGAATGGAAGCGGATATTCCACCATCTGGGTGTGGCAATAGGGTCAAAAATGGCAAACCTCTACATTTTTGGCTATTTTTATAAGATTTTGTCGGTGATCATCATGTACGCCATGAGTGAACTTAGCTTCATAACTATATTAATTAAAGTTCCCCTAGGTAGTGTTCTAGGGCCTCTTCTCTTTTCCATTTATACTGCTGATTTTTGTAGTTATTTCCATTATTGTTAGTCTCATCGATATGCTGATGACACTCTATTATATTTTTGTTTTAGTTCTTCTGACATCTCTACAGCTGTGAACCTGATCAATATTGATCTAAGCTCTTTTATATAATCTTATTTTAAATTAATCTAAAACTCAATTGTTAATTGTTGGAAATAAATGGAATGTCATTGTAGATAACTTAGATTATTTTGAATGGACATTCTATTGTTCCAACTGATAACTGCAAAAATATTGGGTTGTGGGTAGACAATTCTCTTAGATTTGCTAAGCATGTTAACTATCTTACTCAGAAATCTTTTGGCAAGCTGAAAACCTTTAAATGCATAAAAATTTTAATTTAAATTAAAAATTTGTGATTCGCTGATATTATCCACCACAGCATACTGCATTGCCGTGTATTGTCCCGCTTTGGTCCTCCAGGATAAAGAGTAGATATCTCCAAAAAATTGAAAATGCTTGTATCAGGTTTAGTTATGGTCTTCGAAGTGGTTTAACCTCAGTGCTAGATTTCGTATCCAGTTGTCCTGTTTGACTTCCAAGTAATTGTTATATCATAAACCTGAATATTTAACCTTAAAACTCATTACGAATTTTGATGTGCATCATTTGCCTACGCGTAACCGTTGTAACTTTTGTTTTTCAAAGCATAGAACTGCTCTGACTGTTTCACCGGTCATTTTCTTACAATGCTATAAAAAATTATAATAATTTGCCTACGGATGTCAGGGCCCGCAAGTCTATTGACAGTTTTAAAAAAGTCTTAAAATCTTTTATCAGTTAATTATTGTATTAATTGGTGGTATTATTTTATTATTACTGGATATAATTTTTGTCGTAATATGAGTCTGCATTGTTTTGTTTCTTTCTTATGTAGGTATGTTATTTCATTTTTGCTATAGCGCATGTTTGTAATGATTCCTTATTTTCCTGGATGGTTATATGGAAAAGCACCGCATGGTTAATATCGCTATCCTCTAAATTTTTCCATGTATAAAAATTTTTTTGTGATGTCATTAATTCATGATTTGGTAAAGTGTTGATATGTAGATAAGGGTGCTTAGTTTGGGGTGGCTTTAGCATTTTTGTTGATATTTAGAGTTGTTTTGAGGTTCCAAGGGTAGGATATCGTAAAATGTTTAGCATTTTTGTGAAATACATGCGATGACAAAAAAAATGTTGAGTTTATTTTAAAAAATTTGTCAGTATTATTTGTATAAATACAAAAATAAAGTCATTTATATACAATTGAGGTGTTTTATCCATGATAACTACTTTCATTTTCAATATGTTAGAAGTTTGGTTAGCGGCGAATTCTATAATTTTTTTGATAGAACACTCTGTACATTTTTACGTAATTAGATAGAACGCTGCCTTAACATTACAGTGATCTACAGAGTTTTTATCGTTTTCTTTCTTATTATTAGAGACAATTGTATCAGACCTTATGTCATTATATTCCTGAAAAAGTGTTCTATTCGATATTGTAAAAATACATACAGGGTGATTCACAACTTATCCAAAAAAATTTGGGAATAGATGCGGCATGAAAAATGGAATCAATATCGTAAAAAATTTTTTTTGTAAAATCCTTATAATTTCCGAGAAAAAAAATATTGAGTTTGTAGTACTTTCAACCATTACATAGCTGGATAACTATAGTCTCTAGCGTCATTCGTAATACGCGTGGAGAGCCACGTGGCCTCTGTGACTCCAAATACTAAAATCCGATTTTACAGTCGTCGTTGCCATAGTGTTTACAATAGCCTTTTAGTAGTTAGTGTCAAAAATGGCTTGCGTGTATAGAATCAGTTCAATTTGCTGATAAAAAATAGGTGCTATAAAATTCTTATTAAAATTCCTTTCCTTGCGAAGTTCTTTCAAGTTTTTGTCCGATTTTATCACTGCCGCCGTGACGGTCGCATTGTGCCAGGTCATATTTTACAGTGGACCAGTTCCCAGTGCCGTGCAGAAGTGTATTTTTAAATAATTTTAGAACTGCCCTTTTTGATTTTTGTGTTTGTAAAAGTCCCCTGTATATCCAGAATGTTTTTTTTGATAAGTTCTGAATCACCCTGTATATTCGAAATATAACATTCAATTGCTTTTCTATGTGTAGTTTTAAAATCACAAGAGATTTTCGTACATCTTTAGTCCATTCAATTTTTTTTAAACTTCTTCAAAACTAAATCACATCCTTGGTAAAGATTTTTAAGGTTCTAACTTTTGGAAAATGTTCTAATTACTTTTTTTTTGTTCTTGATTTATTATATTTTGAAAATGTCAAGTTTTTTAAAGATTGAGTTATTTCTTTGTATTAAATTATGATTTTTTTATGAAAACATTGTATTTTTTGTTCTAAACTAAACAAAAATTCCTATCAATATTATGAGGTTTATTCCAAAATAGAAGATACCTAACACGAAAATTTGACAACAGTACTTTTCTTCTTAAATACGTTGTTTGAACAAAGTGCATATTTAAATAGGTTTCATAGTCGGAGAAGCTTCGATTTACTAAAGGGGCTGACCTTCTCACATCTACGGCACTGGCGACTGAAGTGCAGACCAACTAACACAGTTTTATATGTATTAAATGTAGATATTACGGTACAACATTTTTAACACATGCCAATTTATGGCTTTTATAACAGTTTTTGTTTATTTTTACCTACCCTTAAAGTTAATGGCCATTTTAGTTAATGTTCTACTATTAGCTCTCTCATTATTTACTATACTTTAAGGGTATTACTTTAATTCAAACAAATTCAAATATTTTAGGTCTCAATTAAAGTAATTTGTTAACTGATCAGAAGAATAGATTGCCATAACCTATATTGTACGTTACAAATACGTAATTATAGGTAACAATTTAACTGTCCGTTTATTTAACCAAATATTAATCGAAGCTCAATAAATTATTGTTATTATTATTATTATTTAATAATTGTAATACTGCATTTAAACATAATTTTCAACAAAATAACCGGATTAACGTACATTTGTTCAGCACTACACGCCATACACCACGCCACGAGATAATCTGATAGGGACAATGGGAATAGACAAAGACAACGCACGACAACCATAGAATGGGGTGGGCTCACTCAATAATGAGGACATTTACTCCGATTTGGCTACAAGTGCACCAAATACGAGTTTATCTGCAGAATATATTTACCTAAACATTTGAGTGGAAGTACTCAGTTTTATTTCAAATATTCTCACAGTGAGTAAAATTATCAAATTGCTCAAAATTTAGTGAAAATGGAATAATTTCACTCAATAGATTTACTAGCACCGATTTTTTTTACAATGTATGTGTTTTGTATTAATTGAATTTCATATCATCCTTAACTTTTATAATGGATAATTATTTATAAACTAGCTATTTCCCAGATATTGCTGGTGTAATTCTTTGGTAGTGGAGGCATGTAACCCATAGAGTGGTTGTTTCCCTTAGTATCAACAGTTGCTTGCATGCCTAAACCTCTGGTATCGAAGAATATTATCTCACTTCATTTGTTAAGATTTAAAAAAATATATATTTGACTGACACTGACACCAGAACCCACAGAACTCAATTTTACGGAATCAGATTCTACAGTTACTTCACGTAAAACATTCCAAATCATTTTGATATGATATATTCATCTGTTCACCGTTCTCTTATTATTTTTTTTTCATTCTGGGCTAAAGTAAATTAATATGACTCGGTACAAAAAACCATTAACACATCAGTCAGCTTCTAGGTACACGCTCATCTATTATCTCCATCATGCATCATCCGAATAACATATCTATTTGGATCCCCGCAGATAGTGAAAGGTAGATATTTTAGACACCGGAATTTCTTAGCCAAATCATAAGTCAAAATATGAAACGTAAATGTAAATGTATGTTTCAATATTTGAATCGAATGATTTCGTCCTGGATAATTGATTGTAGGGTTTATTGACTCCAAATTACGAATGTGTTTATTATACAGGGTGAAAGATGATGAGAGGACAACAAAAGTACTAAATACTTTGAGTGAAGTTACGTGACCAGTAATTTTTTCTTTAACAGTAACTTTATTTTCTTCATATTGGCCATTAAATTTCGGTAAAATTAAAAATGATGAAAATAGTAAGATCAAGGTTATATTAAAACGCAACGTTCTATTTTACTGGCTGGGATTGGTATACTTTTTCACGAGATACTATTCAACCAATCAGCAATGGCACTATCACCAGCGTTTGACTTTATTTACTTTCTTAAATTAATTGCTAACCTGAATCTACTATTTTATTTGATTTAATGAGGATGGCGGCAG
Source organism: Anoplophora glabripennis (assembly GCF_000390285.2). Lineage (NCBI taxonomy): Eukaryota > Metazoa > Arthropoda > Insecta > Coleoptera > Cerambycidae > Anoplophora > Anoplophora glabripennis. The sequence goes on along the minus strand of NW_019416257.1, from coordinate 116,798 downwards.
CAGTAAATATGCATGGGACTCTACCACAAAATATCCATCGTTAGAGTCACTGCTGTTACTGCTGAAGCTTTTAGCATTGCAAGTACTTTACTATGTATTAGACAATTTACACTAAACACGTAGCCACAATAATTAAAAAAATATCTATATAACTAGGTTACCGTGAAGTTACTGTGGATGTCATATTTTTTTAATTACCTATTTAGGTTTATTTTACACAGCATTTATGAAAAGTATTGAGCTCTAACTTAAGATTCAAGTATTTTTTTCATTATTTTTATGGCTGTAAAAAACAATTTCTGTTTTTCTGTCGCTGTAATCAACTTGAAAGTAAATACATAATTTTAATATAAAAATATATATAATATTAATTTCACACAGTCTTGAAATAATTACATAAAAATCAATTTTGCTTGTTTATAGTTGGTAGGTACCAAAGTAGGTATAATATACTTTACAACATAACGAGCGTTCAAATAAAAACGTGGTCAAGTTGGTTCTGAAAATTTGGACGTAGGGCGTAGCGTATAGCAAATGAACTTAAACGTCATCTGTCAAAGCGCTATATCGCCGCTATCAATTTGAATATTTTCGTTTTAAAAAGCGTTTAAAATGGTGTTTTCTCAAGAACAAAAAGTGTTTATCATAGAGTCCTACTTTAGAAATGGACGCAAGATTGATGGAATATGGAAGTATTCTATTGAGGAATGTTTCATAGAATTTCAAAATCAATTTCCCGGCGTTGTTGAGTACAAAATTTTTCAAAGTGCAGTTCAGCGTTGTGTTAATGTTTTTCGTGAAACGGGCAGTGTAACAAGAAAAGAAGGAAGCGGCCGACCTAAAAAGCGGACTGAAGAATTAAAAGAAAATGTCCAACAAATAATGGAAAATGCGCCAAGAACTTCTGTACGTGTTTTATCACAAATGGTGGGAGTATCAGTCGGTACCTGCCACACAGTGTTAAAAAAAGATTTGCGTTTGTTCTCCTATCGTTTAACTTGTCAGCAAGAACTTCATGAAGTTGATTTTCCGCGACGGGCTGTATTTTGTGAATGGTTTTTAAACAACTACGGTGAACTTCATAATATCACCTTTTTTTCTGATGAAGCCTGGTTTCATTTAAGTGGTTACGTAAACTCACAGAATATGAGAATGTGGTCTTCTGAAAAACCAGATAACTTTTTTGTCGAGGGCCCTCTACACGCTCAAAAAATTGGAGTTTGGTGTGCTCTCAATCGAAGGAGGATTTATGGACCTATTTTTTTTAATGGTACTCTTACTGCGCAAAGGTATAGAGAAGAAATTATCGCTCCTTTTGTTAACCAGCTGGAAGAAAACGAAATTACAAACTTTTACTTTCAACAAGATGGCGCAAGGGCACATACGGCAGGCGAGACGATGAATATGTTGAGGGAAGTTTTCCAAAATCGACTAATAAGTCTCAATGCTGAACATGAATTTCCACCGAGGTCATGTGATATTACGCCGTGTGATTTCTTTTTGTGGCCTTACCTTAAAAACACTATTTTTGAACTGCCTATTCCTGATTTAAACCATCTGCAGGCTCGACTTATAGACAAGATTCGTGAAATTAACAATACCCCGAGCATCTTAGAAAATGTCTTTAATTCTTTGAGGAACAGGTGTGAAAAGTGCTTGGAACAAGGAGGGGGACACTTTCAGCAGCTGCTTTAATTTATTGTTATAACAAGGAGGGGGACACTTTCCGCAGCTCCTTTAATTGTTTGTTATTGTTATCACGATTATTCTTTAAAATAAAGTTATATAGTCATTAACGTTATTGAAACTGACAGCTGCTATACAGCTCGTTGAGAAATGAGGTTAAGTTGGTCGCTATAAGCTACTCCCTACGTCCAATGTGTCAGAGTCAACTTCGACCACGTTTTTATTTGAACGCTCGTTATAAAATTAATAACAACAAATGGTTTTTTTAGCAAAATCGATTTATTTTATTCAAAACAGTCCTCTTTCGACTTAATACCGGGATTTGTACGGTTTAAATCAACATTGTTTTAACTTTTGACTTCTCCAAATGAGATTTTTTGGATTTTGTCTCGTCTGGCGCCTTCCATTCGGCTTAATATAGTTACCAAGGAACAGTTATAAATTCCACCATTTAAATTTTATAAAAGTTTTATAATTGTTAATTATAATTATACTCAACGACTATATTACATTTGGTAATATAATTTGGCGACTGTTACTTATAATCACTATAAAAAGAATGTTGCTTTTTAAAAACTAATAAAACAAGACTATTTAGAGCCTTCTCTCAATACACAAGTAAGTATACCAAATTTCAATAATTTATGTCGATTACTTTTGGAGATATCGGAAATAGTCATTTGCATATCGAGTTTTATTCGAATTAATTATAGGACGCGATAAATCCAACAAAAATATGTTTCCGCACTTTCAATAAAATAAAACAAAACAAGATCGTGCGATGATAAATTTAAAAACGCGCTTCCTGCTGTCGAAATTTGTTAAATTCTCTAGTAAATTTAACACCAAATTAGCGGCTCGGCAAATTGTGAGCGCCGGTGAATATTAATGTCGGAATTGACATGTAAGAAATTAATTCGGGAAACGTTATCCGTCTGTCTCATTTGTGGCATTCTTATCTAATTAACATAACCTAAATTATAAGCAAATAAATTTGCCCGTTTTATATTTAATTACGTGAATTAATATTCATATTAAAAATTTATCGACAGCCATATTAGAACATCCGAAAGCTAATGACGTAATTACTAACGTTAATGAAATGGTTAATTGACAGTTTTATGACCTGGTTTTTTCAACGAAAACAAAACAAAAAAATAAAAGCCACACCCAGAGCATTCATTAGTGAGTTTATTTTTATATATACGAATTTACCAATACCAATATCAGGGAAAAATGAGTTGACAAAAGAAAATACTGAAGACAAAAAGAAAAAACGTTCCTTTCGAGTAGATTATAATAGACAAATATTTTGAGGATTAAAGTTTGGTAGTACATAAAATTTCAAGATAATAAATAAGACAAATAAGTGGAAAAATGTTTAAAAGTAATGGGTCCTTCAAAAAAAAAAACAAAAAAATCATATGCGTGTTGAAGTTTGAAGAAAAATTGTTTTGGTATATCTTTCAAACAGGTTGATGAAATCATTTTAAATTTGGTACAAATCAACACTTTTTTTGTTAAAACAAGTCCCCATCTAATGATACTGAAACAATAACACTTGTGTGGTAACATTGAATAAATTGAGATAAAACATTTTAAATTAAATTGGCATTAAATCTTTAACCAGAGTTTATCTCTTGCATTGATAGGATATTTGTATACTATTGAGTTCATGTAGCCCCATACGAAAAAGTTGAGAGGGTTTAAATCAGTTTTGCGCGATGGCCACAGGAATTCGATATCATGACCAAATCAACCAATGTGAAAAACACGTATTTAAAAAGGAAAGATCTTGATTTAAAAAATCAACAGTTCAACTACGTTCATAAACCAATAGCCAAGTTTATAGGCATATCGTCGGTGAGTTCTTCGAGCCGACTTTCCAAAAAAATTAAGTACAGGTTGCTATTAACTCTACAAAGAAGCCCCAGTAATTAAATACCAATAATTCTACACTTATTGATTGAGAATTCATGTTTAAAGTGCCTGTCCCTTGTTAAATGTGAGTTTTCAAGTTCCTATAAATAATTGTTGAGCCAATTAAAACTTCTTAATGAGTAATGGTAGCATTGTCTATAAACAAAACTTCCTTTCAGAAAATACTATAGTATTATGCTTATAGATAAAAAATTGACAAAATTGTACTCTAGTTGGCGGACGAATTGATAATAACTATTGTACTGGGGTGAAATGATAAGGAAACAGGTTTTATTTGTTTAGAATTCCATGAATTGAAGATTTGTTTATCATTAGTATACATAGAAGACAAACGCCGCGTACTTATTTGTGGATTTTCCGCTATGTGAATTAATATTTCTTCTTCACTTTCCGCCAGTATTGCTTTAGATCGTCTATGATTACTTTTTGGAAGAAGTGAGTTTTTCCGATCAATCAGATTTTTAAAAAGTTTGTCTCCTGACTATTTCCTATTGGGATAAAATGTAAAATACCGTGTTGTTGTAGAACGTTCAAATGTCTTCTTTAGTGTAAACACAAGCCATATCCCTTATTTCTTCATTAAACCGAGGTGTACTATAAAAGTTAACACCAAATTATGTATCAAACCCAGTAAACCCACATATTTAGAAAGATATTTGTAATGTCTAAACACCATTTGAGAAAAAACGTGTCGTTTTGACGTACAATCATCTTAAAAATGTCGCGGTTTTACGAGTTTCAGATAACGAAACAATAAACGTTCAACATTAGTAAACGTAAACGTTAATTTTTAGTATTAATTGTCTTTTACGTTTCAAAATAACTTTTGATTAAGGTTTTTAGTAAACGCAATTTAAGTCTGAAAAAGAAGGTCTAACTAACGCGTTTTTCCATCCTTTTTATAGAACTCATAACAATGCTCATTGCAAATTGTAAGTAGTTGATAGTTAAGATTACTAGACTTAAATATGGAATATATAGAAACTAAAACAAATATCAGTCTTTTTTAAGTTTCTACTGAAGCCTATTAACAATTAAATAATTCAATAATGTTAAACAAAGATACTAAGTACTAATATGAATTAGATCCAAAATAAAATCAATGTTTTTCATAAAAAATATATTAAGCCTCGGTGTACATAAAAACTATTAAATCAAAAGTAATCACTGGAATTAGTATAAAGTAATAATAGACACATGCTCTTTATAACATTATTCATTAACAATGTTTGAACAAAATTTCTTTACGCCCCACATAATTGGCATATAGTTCCTTTTAGTTAGTTGAGTTTTGGCGGTTTCCGAAAAACTAGAGTTTAACATTTTATATCTGTCGAAGACAATTGTAAATTCAGTCTTTTTGCCTATGCGTTTTATAAAATGTCGAATAGCTGTAAGTCTTAGTATAAACGCATCTTAATTTTCAGTTTGTTTAGAATATGACTTATGTAATAATGTAATATGTAAACGACTGAAAATAAATTAGGCATTTCATAAAATGTCATTTATATTATTGCTAGTACGTATAAAATTACATCGAAAATTGCTCAAAAACGAGGCAAGATATCAAAAAAAGTAAAGGGACAAAAAAGTTGTATTTTTAATCGCATAATTAGAAAAAAATATGACACCTAAGAAAAAGCAGTGACGTTTCATATGTTTACTTATTAATATCAACAGGAGTGAGACGCCGCTGGAATAGATAAAATAAATCAAATTACGTCAGAAGACGTCTACCGTTTTTATAAACAAACATACCAAATTTCAAAAAAATCGGAATTAGGGTTCTCCAGATATTAGTCCTTGTATTTTCTCTAAATTTCAACATAGGTTTATAGGAACTTTCTTTTTTATTTTTGGTCAAGAAAATTCCCCCTGATTTTTTTCGCAATATTAATGGGACAGGGTGTATACATAAATATTTTTTATTCTTAATTCAATGTCTCTTTATTAAATTATTATATTTCCCTATTATGTTTGTAAAATGTAAAGCATTCATGATAAGTTTCATATGTTTTATTAATATTCGTAATCGTAAAGCCTTACAGAAACATTTTTGTTTAACATCAATAGACTATTTAGTTGATATGGACGTCTTAAGGACGTTTATGGACGTTTAAAAGAACACTTACATTTAACTAATAACGTTCATTATAGTTTGCCAAAAGGACTGTCAACATTTTTTGTAAAAAGGAATGGATTTTTCCAATCACAAAATAATGGTTGTTTTTCTAACATAAGACGAATTATTAACTAATAACACGTGGAAAAAACGTTTTAAGAACGTATATGTTTTTGTCGTCTGTTCAGAAATGAAAGAGAGTAATAAAAGCTTATTATGTATGCAAATCGTAAATAAATGTAGTACTGGTGCTTATATTCAATATTTTTATATTATGTATTATCGGTATAGATGAGGTGTACTTTTAAAAAAACTTTGTGAGACCGGGTTGTACTAAATTGTAGCAGGTAGCTAAAATTTAATCCCCGACAATCCGTCTTTGTCTATGCCGCTTCAATTTCTCGGTCCATTTCTCTTATAAGTAAACAATATAAAAACAGCATTTCAAAACATGAGGCTACGTTAAGCATCATAACCGCGTTAAGAGGGTTTTTAGTAATTCAAATAAAATTATTCAATATTATTATCAAAATATTTATTTAAATTTAATGAATAGACTTTTATTCCACACAAAAATATATGTATTTTGAAAATTCAAATTATGGTGAGTAAATGTAGTGTTGTATAAATGTACAATAAAGAAAATAAAAAAGTAGGTATATTAAAATTCATCCTCTGAATATTCTGATGAATTATCTTCGTCTCCTAGATTGATAACGATAGGTTCCACAGTAACGTCAATTAAATTATCGAGTTCCCACATTTTCTCCTCTTCTTTTTGTACATGATGTATACATCTTTGCCAGTTATCTGCAGTTACTCGTTCCAAGGAATTTTTTAACAAAATTTTCACGTCACTTAATTTAAACGTCGTATTATTTCGCGCTACATCTCCTTTTACCTGCGCCCAGACTAATTCGATTGGGTTAAGTTCACAGTGATAAGGTGGTAACCGTAGTACCGTTATTTGGCGATTTGTTGCCATTTCATCGATAACATATTTTTTCTGATCTTTATTAAGATTGACAAGTGTCAAAAGTTCCTTTTTCACCATATTTGTTTCAAAAGAAATGTTTTTTCCGGATAACCATTGAATTATATCGGCTTTCCTCCAAGCAGTCGTAGGCGTCCGCTCGGTCTGCCGTGAATGGTAACTGGCATTATCCATGACAATTACAGACCCCGGAGGAATAAGATCCAACATCTGTGTAAAATACTCTTCGAAAACATCTGCGTTCATGTCTTCGTGATAGTCACCTGTATTTTTAGATTCAAATAAAAGTAAACCGCCATCTACAAAACCACTGGCACTACCTATATGTGTCACTATTAATCTTCGCCCTTTACCTGAAGGTGCCTTGAACCCTGTTGAAAGTCCATCCAAAAATGCTTGTCGAAAACTTTTTACATTTTTATCTTGCCATACTTTTGTTACAGTATATCCCTCGTTGGCCCAAGTTTCGTCTAGATAATAAATATTCCTCCCTTCGTCACGGAATTTTCTAATTGATCTTAAGTAGGATCTTCGCCAACAAATAATTTCATCTTTATCGATAAGAACTGACTTCCTGTTCTGCTTTTCCCAGCAAAAAATCAACTCTCGTAAGACAGCCCATAATTTGCTTCTACTCATTTTTGGCAATTCGTTGTCCTCTGTTAGTACACTTAAAATTTTGTTTAGCGTTGGTATTTCTTTTTTAAAATAAAATGAGTGTACTTTTCTGCGAATGACATTTTTAAAGAAATCATCTATAACGACTTTTGACCTCCCTGTAGATGATTTTGGGGGATTTACAGTATCTTGTTCATTTTAAGTTTCCTTTAAAAGTCTGTAGATAGTCGATTTTCCAATCCCTGTCATTTTGGAATACTTTTCCACGATGTCGTCAACACTGTTGTTAGGATTTTGGCGTTTCAATGCATTAAATACATTTAATATAATAATCTTCTCATTCTGAGACAGCGCACATCTTTTCATGCGTTTAGCAGGTACGCAATCTGATAAGCTCGACATTTTACCCAAACAATATTATATCCACTGGCACAATAGTCACTAAACACAAGTCGAATTTTACTCTACTGCACTAGCACGTCTTCGTATATTCAGCTCTAAAACTGGATTGATCTGTCACAATACACTGGCTCCTGCACTATGATGTATCCAGCAAAATATACTAATGTACACCCATTAACTGTTAGCATTAGTGTTACCCGATAATTACCTGAAACGAAATATTACCACGCCCATGGCGGTTCTTATCTGGGGGTTTTATTACTCTCTTTTATTTCCAAACAGACTATAATGGGAAGGGCATAAGAACAACACAAATTAATTAAACTGGCTAAAGAGACTTTGATAATTGTTTCAATTGTTACCAACAACAAATGTCTGAGAAATATAAGCTTACGTAAATGCGTTGTGTTTTTCAGTATTTCTATTTTTTAAGAGTTTTTACATCATAATATCTAATAAAAAATAGTCAAAAAGACACTATTTAAAACGTTTGAGCACATTTTTTTATTTCTTATGACATTTTAATAAAAAAACGGCCAAGTTAGAACTTGAAAATCACAAATTCAAAATTCGTTTCGACTTGGAAATCATTAACGATGATGAATTTTCCAAATCGGACCATTCCGCAGCAAATAAAATTACCAGACACTTCATTCAAGAAATCTCAGACCGGACAAAGCCTATTACATATTAACAAGATATTCTTGTGTCTATTAACATTAAACCTGTCAAAAAAGACACCGTATAATTGGTTGGCTAGGGCTTCAGGTAATAAACTATCATCCTCTCCTTATCCCAGGCCTCGGACGAGCACCTTCCATCTCTGTCTCTGTCAATTTACATCTCCAAACAGTATACGCCTTTTGCATTACCATAATAATTCAAAAAATACCCTCAGAATGTGCGGCGGTTTATATACGGCTCCGTGGCAGCCTCACAGTCTCAGCGTCCAAATGAGGCATTAAACAAATATAATTTTAAAAGCGATTTACATTTGGGCAGCGCATAAAAAATTCCTATGGCTCTGATGATGCTTATTAACGCCTTGGCGCCATTTTAGGATTAGCGCGACCGCTGGGCCGGAATAATGGGCCTAATATCGGGGGTAATTAGGGTGGTACCTAATTATTACGTCCTGAGTTGTAATGTGACGGTCCATTATTTATATTTCACGTTGAGACGTTTATAAGAGAAGCATTCATTATCTTCATTACGTTTCGTCGTTAAAGTAAACATTTTTTTGTACTGGTCGTTTGGCAAATAGACTTGGAGGACTTATTTTGTCGTTTTCGAATTTGTTATGCTGCGTTTTCAAACTCAAAATATTTGTCTTGTTAAATTTAATAATTAAATCTACATATTAGGGCGGCCCAAAAAAAACGATTTTTTTTTTGTGTCTTGTGAAAATATGATAGTTTATCATGTTTTAAGAGCCCCCTCAAAAATTCAGCTCAAAAAATTTTTTTTAAAGATCAAATTTCCAAAATCGTCAAAAATTGAATTTTTTTTTTAATTCTTTTTCTAGTTATTTTATCATTTTCTTGGTTGAAAAAAATCTCGATTCTGAAAATTTCAAATTGATATTTTAATTTTTAAAGGCCACTCATAATTATTTTAACTTTAAAAGTAGTGTACGAGTTGATTCACTATATTTTGACCCTCCCTTTAACTTTTTTGTTTTAAGAGTTATAAAAAAATGTTAAACATAAAAGTTGCACGATTTTTTATGAATTTTTCGAAAGTGATAGTAGAAAAACAAATGAAGTCCAAACAAAATGGCCGCGGATGTTAACTTTGTTAAGTTAAATGGAACACCCTGTATATTTTTACATATTTGGATAGAACCTTCCCTGTCGAGCATAGTCATGTGGGGTTTGTTGGGACCATCGCTAACAATAAGCTTCACGCAAAAATTGTTCGATTTGTTCTCTTTCCTTACCTTGGATTTTTTTGGTTGAAAATATTTGTGCTTAGACTTTAGAAATACCACTAGTCTTCTGAATTTAGAAATTGCAATGTTCTTGTAAACTCTCAAAGTTCACTTCAACATGGAATGTTTAGTCCACAACGTGAATGGAGCTAATTTCTCACTTAAATTGAAAAAATTAGCCAGCAAGACATCTTCATTTACACCTTTCGCCCCTTCTTTGATTTTCCTATCTTGAAATTTCTTCAGTTCTTTGTTAGGCTATTGAATAAATCATATGGTATGGAACTACAATGTTGATGGGTTTTTATTGCATGAATCGTTCAAATGGTTATTTAGAATGAAAAAACCGCGGAGTGCTGTTAAATTAGAGGGTGGAAATTGGAGATAGGGGTGAAAATACACCCCTTTCAGTTTTTTAATTGTAACTCTAAAACGAAGCAAAATTTCGCTATAGTTCATAGGAAAAATTATTAGAAAATTCAGTTTCCCATCAAAATAACTTATTTAAAAAACTTAGAAGGAAAATTTTATGCAAAATAATCGTAAATAAACAATTTAAAAAAGCACAAAATTCGATTTTCTGATTTTTTTTTACTTTTTTGCCTCTAGTTTTTTTTTGAGTAAAGATAGGTATAGACATTGCTTCACAGAAAAATATCCTTCAAAACAAGAAGTTGTAGAGTATTTTTGGATGAAAATTGACTGATGTATGGCCGCTCAAACTTAGCCAATTTTTCGATTTTCGTCGCGTTTATCTTTATACGTTTTAATTTTCATTTTTGACAAAAAAGGAAGGAAATAAGACGTTCAAGGATTTTCATCACATGACTTGTTCGAAGGGCCATTAAAAATGGAAAAACCGCGGAGTGATATTCAATTAGGGGCGTGAAAAAGCACTTTTGCAGTTTTTCGGTATAGTTCATGGGAAAATTTTTGTAGAGAATTGAATTGCTCATCGAAATGGCTTATTTAAAATATGTAAAAGGAAAATTTTATGCAAAAAATCGTTAATAAACAATTTTAAAGAAAGCAAAAAATAAGATTTGTTGATTTACTTTTTTAATAAAGTAATTTAGTAAAAAGTTGAGAATTTAAGTACAATAAAGTTTATTAATAATGTATATACAGTGTGTCCACGGATGGAGTTAACAGGAGGAGACACTCTTTTTGTTGTTGACTGTATTGAAAAATGTCACTCTTTATCAAAAGTTCTGCCCCTCGAAAAAATTAGACTGTCATACAAACATCTTAAATTAGATGTACAGGGTGCTCATAAATTAAAAAAAACACGTAAATACCTACTCAAGAGAGAAGTACCATTATTTATTATTTTATAGAACAAATCTGTTTATAACCTCAAATAGTGTTCTAATACAAATTTTAAAATCAAAATTTAAATTTTTGAAGTGGGAAGTAGCTATACATATAGAGTAAAAGTCAGAATTGAAATGACGCTTCGCCTCGCAAATACAAAATTTGCGCACAAAGTAACACCTTTAATCCTAATATAACAATATTCTTACTATTATCTACCCTGGTTTTTAAACTGTCGCTTTATCTACCCTTGTGGTTAAAATGTCACTTGATTTGTTGATTCTGGTAGTTTAAAGTACAACTGAGTATTTGTTATGGAAAAAATATATAATTAAGTAAATAAAATATATAATATTTACCACGAGCAAGACCATTTATTGCGTTATTTCATAACTTATCATTCAACTACTCGATTACAACATTTTAATTATAAGAATAATTTTTCCAGTCTCTCAAATTCCGTGATATTGTCGAATCCGTGGTCATAAGTCCACTTGATTGTTAATTTGAAGAAGGCTATTAAATATAATGTATAATATTTGTACTATCTTTCGAAATAAATATTTGAAAGGAAGCTTGGTCCTACTGTTCAAAGTTGTATAAAAAAATTAAGCAATAACTATATGGATTATCCATCCAGAGCTCCGTTTCAGGAAATCGTACGGTTGGTTGCTCCCGATGCCATTAATATGCGGTTCTCTTCTCCTTCATCCAAATGTATGCTAATGTATTTTATTTCTTGTAAGCGCTTCAGAAATTACACATTACAGTCTCTTTAGGATACTCAAATATTAACAGATACCATCAGGAAACCCTTGCACGTACGAATCAATCCCATTTATCTTCTCGAGCGACATGGGAAAAATAGGATTCCAAAAAACAAAAAAATCCATTCCGGATGCAGATATAGCCTGAGATACATAAAGATATGGAACGATATAGTTCAGGCGCTTGACATCAAACAGCTTACAGTCCCTTAGCAGACGAAATTCATTGAGAAAACAACTTCACATGCATAAGCGTCAGGTTAGTAAAATAGCAGGTTCTCCAAGATGAATAAGAACACTGGTTATTTTTAAGAATTACTATCTCACAAGGCCACACTGCTGTTTTTGTGACGTTACAAGAGCAGGCTAGATATGCTTATACATACCCCTTCGAAATATTTCGAATTATTCAATTTTCCTGGATGAACAACACATAGGTATTATATTTTCGAAACTGACAGAGTTGCACTTATCAAATTTGGACAGGACATAGCTAATATACTACAAAACATTGCCTTAATGTTAAAAATGTTGTCACCGTCGTTCTTGGTGGTAAAAATTCGAAATATTTGGAATTATTCCATTTTCGTGGATGAAAACACACATAGGTATTATATTTTCGAAACCGAGAGAGTTGCACTTACCAAATTTGGACAGGACATAGCTAATATAATGCGAAACATCACCTTACTGTCAAAAATAATGTCACCGCCGTTCTTGGTGATGAAAATTCGAAATATTTACAAAAAAAAATGTATCCATCTTAAGTGTATTGAATAATTATCAATTAGTTTTTAAATTTTTCTAAATATCTTTATCTGCTATAGTCCCAAAAGCGACAACTCTTAAAATGATTTATCTACGATGTCAAAAGTAACAATTACATAATTCTCAGTATAAAAATGAGCTGTTCGCTTACAAATTTGTATATTTCATATTTGCTTACAAAACTGTTTAAGATCGATGTCCTTTTCCGCTATCAGTAAAAGTTTCATCATAGAATATTTCTGCCAAGAACTCGACGGTTTTATGTGTGTTGCTCTTTCTGAAAAGTAAGCTAAAGCTAAATAGGCCAAAGGTTAATCTGTAATCTATTTTGAAGCACGTTTAATGGTAAAAGTGATTATTTGTACCACGTTCAATTTTATAGCACTCAATAAATACACTCTTACAAATTGTTATGTTGCTACTTACAATATATACAAACTGCAATGAAAGTTTTATTAAATTCAGTCAGATTATAATGAATAAGGTCTCTCTTAAGCGATCTATTAAAACTTTTTTCTTCTTCTAGTGAAAGCTTCAGGTAAATCATTACTTTCATCACTATCAGACAACTTCAACAAAATATTAATAAAAACCAATTAGTCGACAACGACAGTTATTTATTTAACGTTAACAATATTAATGCGCTTACTTACTCAATTGCAACCGCAAATTTTAAATGCTGCCTAAAGACAAAGGCCAAATGTTCATATTCAAGGTGGAGACCGCTGCATGACCTTTGCGAACTGATCATAGGAGATGTTCGAACGTCTACCCTGGTGCCTTATAGTTCATTAACTAGGCCCAGTATGTGTACTACTCTCCAAATTTGTTTCGTATTACCTTGTATACATATTACCCTATAAATTAAAGCGTTATATTGTGATACAAACATTTTAACCAATTCAAAACAACGTCAAAAAAAATTTGAAACTGGAGTAAATTGCGCCTAAATCTCGCATTTAGTTGCCAAAGCTCCCAGGAGTATCAGAGACTGCTGCGAAGATATCGCAAGACATAACAAGCTCCAAGTAGCTTCCAAACAAGTATTTTATGTAAAACCATTCATTATCGATTCAGGTTGCAACGAATAACTAAGAAAAAAATTACTTAAGACAAAATTAAATTTAATTAAAACAATAACAGAAACGGAACAAAAATACACTTTTTTCTTATGTCTAATAAATTATGGCGGGTGTTTTTAATAGACCTCCTAGTTATTGTTAATAGCATATATGTCCTCCTTGAGCCTGGATTGCAGCATTGAACGTATTTAGCGTATTTGGGGAATTGCTTCATATTCTTCTTGAAGGGCCAGTTTTAGCTCTTGAAGAGTCTATGGCATGACTGGTCGACGACGAATAGCCCTCTGAAGTTCATCCCAAATATGTTCAATTGGGTTAAGGTCCTTGCTGCATACGGGCCAATCAAGTCTACGAATACCGACCTCGTTTAAGTATTCAGTTACTATCCGTGCAGTGTGTGGTCTGGCGTGCATTAAAACGAAGCCATCTCCAATAAAATACGAAAATGGAACGACAGCTTCTTGAAGAATATCTTCCACATATCTGCGGACGTTCAAAGTTCCATTATCCACAAATATGAGGTCGGTACGTGCTTTCGTAGAAATGCCCATCCACGCCATAACAGAACCCGCGTTAAAAGATACTCGTTCAGAGATGGTGCAGTCTGAATATCGTTCATTTTGTCTCCACGCCCTTTTCCGACCATCAGATGATCGTAGACAAAAACGAGACTCGTCAGTAAAAAGAACTTCACTCCATTGCTGAGGCATCCAATTTACTTCTAATTGCGCAAACTGAAGACGTGCCCTTTGATGCCTAAGTAGCAATTGTGGCCTCCGTGAAGATAAACCATTTTCTACAATCCTCCTCCTAATCGTCCTCTCACTTGCTTGAACCCCTCGCACTGTTAGAAGGCGATGCTGAGGTTGAACTGCTGTTGACCTGCGATCACTCAGTGTGTTGAGCACAACGAAACGATCAAGCGCCGCTGTTACTCTTTTTCTTCCGGATCTTAGTTGTCTCATGACTTTGGCATTCTCCGGATACCGATTCCACACATCCTGAGATATTTCCAATGATCGAGACACAACGCTGACTACGTCCATCTCAATACAACAATTTGAGAAGCGTCAGCAACAGATAAAGGCATTATTATCGGATAAAACCTTTTATTGACTGTCAAACTTAATTCCAAAAACAATGTACATAAGCCTACTTACCTTTAAAGAACATTAATGATAAGAAATTGTGCATAGTCAGCTGCTAGCGAGCATATTAATGTCGTTGAAAAGGAAATTTCGGCTTGTAAAATTTATATTAGGCTTACGTAGACATGGAACAATCATCTTAAAGCGTTGGTAATGAAACAAGAACTAGCTTAGGTTACTAACTAGTTTGTGAACTAAGCAGGTAAGGGGATTTTTGTGAAATATTTTAGGGTGGTCGGTTTTTTTGCCAGAACATTTTAGCAATGCAAGTTGTAAGTTTGTTTAAGGCACTTGCCAATAGTTGCCATTACAGTGAGTCGAATTTTCGAAATCTGTGACATTCCCAGTAAAACCATATATACCTGTGCCCCTTTACTATTGGTAGTTATGGCCTCAGTTTAAATTATTTATACATAATCCATTAGGAATGCGTAGCGCGTCGCTCTCTTAAAATTAACACCTACTGGCGTTGGTCCTTGCAAGGCTCCTGTGGGGTCCGTATCAGTATGCAGTTGGTGGAAATGGTTAACAATGGTGCCAATAATAATAAATTAACCACCCTCACCATCGCGTTATGAGGTATCTTTCCTGTCCCTTTTGGTATTCAGGAGCGGTGCATTCCGCCGTCCTCATGAGTTATTCATGTTCGTTAGGTACCTCTGGTGTAATTTGTGGCGTTTTATGGCCAGCGATATGACCGTTTTTATTATTTCATAGATAATGACCTGGAAGGCGTGGACAGGGTACGTCTGGGCTTCCACGCGTCTAGACCGAGATGCTTTACGACGGCACAGGTCTTCCTACCCTTGACGCGAAGACTGCTTTGTCAAGATGGTGTCCAAATCGCATTCGTTAATGGATTTCGACGAATAGATCTAGATTGCTTACGTTTTTTCATTCATATCCTTATGATAGAACTCGATATGTTACTTTTAACGGTTTGAAGTGCAAGACATATGTAGTAACATCAGGGGTTCCTCAAGGTTCGAACTTGGGTCTCCTACGCTTTCTTCTATTTACTAACGACCTTGACAATGTGTTAAATTGTGAAAAGCTTTTGTGCTGATGCTGATGACGCCAAAATATATACTTCTCCGTCTCTTCAATCAGCCAGGTCCATAATCTTCGGCAACAAACTTATAGCTTGGTCTGTTAACAACAAACTTAAACTTAATGTTAATAAATGCAAAGTAATTATGTACACGAGTAAATCCGGTCATGTCCTATACATACTACTAGACTACAAGCCCATCGGAAATTTTCAAGGGGTCATTTGACCCAGCACGAATTACTTATAAATCAATACTACCACATATAACAATAACTTTAGAAACTATACCGTCAATTCTTGTTGGTACAGGTGAGTACACAGGTAAGCTAAACCTGTCCACCAAGGGGGAGCGGTTTTCGGCAAAACATTTTTTGTACGGCATTTCTAAAGTATATGGCTTATACAAAAAAATTAACCCCGACCTAATGCCGTACAAAAATAGCAATACCGGAAGCCAGGAAAATTTTTGATTTTCTTCTTTAACTGCTTTAAAAGCTTCTTTAACTGGCACCTATGTGAACTGCAATGTCACATTAAAACTCTGTAGGATCATCTGGATCTAATTGGATTTTGATATAGTATTTTTCCTTACTAGGTATTTAATTTTGTGTGAAACAATAGGCACTATTGAACCACAAACAACGGAAATATACAAACAAAACTACCTTTATTTTTCTAAAACCGCAAAGTAATTGTGGTCGTATCAGAATTTGTTTCATTTAGTTTTAAGTTGATTCATTTGGTAACTGTTACGCAAAACTCAAATTCGTTCTTTGTTTCATTAATTTCAATGATCTATATTTTTAACAGAGCAGTCGTAGACATATTAGAATTTTCTATTCGATTCAGATTTTTTAGTGGCCTTGAAAACTCAAGGATTATTCTCTGTCGGTGGTAAATTTAACCCAGTAATCTGTTCCACATAATAGTAACTTTCCTCTTGAATCACCAACTGTGCAATTATCTCAATACATCGAGTCGATAATGCGAGCATAATATTTCATGTAAGTAGGCTTTTGATAGGTGTTAGATCGCTTAGTAATTGCGCCTCCACTAAAGTGTATTAATTACTTCAGTCAACATGAATTCATGTCAAATTTATTGCCAAGGTTAAGTAAGGATAGTGGTAACCTAGTGCTTGTGAAGGTGAAGCCAATGCTACACACGCAGAATATATACGTACAGAAATGCATTTTTTCCCAGAAAAACATAACTTTCTATTTTGTTTTGTTCCTTAATGATAGTCGAATCTAAAGACTATATTACAAGAGTAAGGATAAGTGGTTATAATTGAACTGTGCAGTTAGAGTTGGCTACGGCAGAGTTTCTCACCTGTGGGCGCACCTTCCTAGGGAGGTGAGAAACATTTAAAGGGGGGGGGGGGGCGGAATGTTACAAAGTGACGTTAAAAAATATCATAGAATTTTTTTTATTAAAATAAGATCAAAAGTTAAACATAAAGTCAAGTAAGTAAAAGTCAACTGGTTACACCTGACTAAGGGCCGGTTTTTCAATCGTTGGTTAACTCCTAACCTAAGGTTAACTATCACTTTATTTTTTTTATGTTTTAGTGGAGAAGCAATAATTTTAATTTAACATGCAAGCTTTTAACAAAGAATGAATTTATAAATTCGCTTTTAATTTTTTTTTCTTTACTAATGTGTGACATCTCCAATACAAAAAGTAACAATTAGTTAACCAGAGATTGAAAAACCGGCCCTGAACTAACAAATTTAACCACAACATGACTTTGACAATTAATGACTCTCTTGGGTCTGTTTTGCAAAAAGCAGAGTTCGTCATGAGAAGGTAATATATTAGAAATTGGTACCCCCACTTCTCTTCCTATATTTAGCTGAGACCTTTGTCTTTAATGCTTCTTTTTCACCACAAACCTATAAATTGTTCTTCTCCAATTGACAGACTTTTGAGGTTATTTTGAAACTGATTTCTAACTTATTGGTATGTGTCGTCGGTATAAAATGCTTACTTCTTTGCCAACAACTACATTGTTGTTGTTAATTGTTAGGTATAAAACTTTCATGTGTTCCTCTCCAGTCTTGTAGGTTTTGACAAATTCATTCACATTTGTAAACATGCCTATATTTTTTCTTTGTTTTACGTTACGTTATGTATTTTATGTTAAAAATTAATGACTTTGTTGCTTATGTCCAAGATGTGTGTATTTGCTTCTTAGAGTTGAAGATTCAACGTGTTTAGTTTCTCGGAAATATCGACCAAGAAACTCAATTTCCTCACAAATAAGTGGTCTCGGAACTGCTCTGCTTCCTGGCAATGTTCATCTTCCAAGAATATTGCTATTTCTTTCCTTGATTCATAAACACGTTTGAAAGCTCTGCCACGTCATAACCATCATGAGTCACAGGAAAGTAGTAAGGCTAAATGTTTTGCTCTCATATATTTACAAAATGCAGACAAAAGTCTTACTGTTATAACCATTTTTTTTATAATCTACGGTTAGTACAACATTAAGACTCATTTCTTTTGCAACAAGAACTTCTCTGTGAATCATGCAATGTGATCAAATATGCTCTGAACATTTTTATGTTACAAGGGCTTGTAAACTCTGGCAACTTCCTGACACACCTAGCACACCATCGCACAGATGCAGTTTTCCACTGAATGTTTGCCTCAGGTATAAAATCGTCCAATATATTGAATAACGTAGGTGCTATAGCTATATTTTCTATTGGTTTACAAAACAATAGCTCTTTAACTATTGACAATCAATGGCAAAATTGAACAGTTGCCAGCTGATGCCTCAGCAAACTAAATTAAGAAAAAGTTTCCACAAAGCTTCGATACAAGTTGTTCCTTTATATCTTTGAACAACGATATGGATATATAGAGGTATGGACTGCAGATGTTTTGAAAAATTACTGATCATAACATTCTAATGAAATGAATATAGAATTTTTTTTTAAATAAAAGTTTATCGAAAAAATATAAATATAAAAAGACATATTCACGGCATACTTTGTAACATGTAAATAAATAAATTAAGCAAATCTCGAACCTATTTATGAAAATGTTTTATTTCTGACTAAACAAAGCGAGATAGGAAAAAAAATAAATATCATAAAAGTTGTATTTTTGATAGCTAAATCTGAGAAAAATTTCAAACTTACCAAAAAGTAGTGGGGTACCATATTTTTTTCTATTTTTATCAAGCTGGTATCTTGTTGTGACGCCACTGGAGAAAATAGGACAAATTAAATTATGTGACAAAATGAGTATTATTATTACAAAGTTGCCAAGTTTCAACAAAGTCTAAAAAGGGGTTTTCGTTTTACGAATAAAAAAATCAATTCTCATTTTAAACTTGACCACTCTGTAAATCGAATACGACGCATCTATACATATATGTTTACATGAACTTTTTTTTAAAGGACTTTTAGTACAAGTTGTGAAAATCCTACTACAAAAAACGCGGACACCCTGTATAATAGATGAAATGGTTAAAGTTTACAGTGTTATACTGCTTCGATTGCCACCATACCACCATACCACTATGAACTAATTGAACCATTTTGAACTAATTTACAAGAATATAGACCTATGTGGCACCAAATAACACAACTTTTAAATTTCGGGATATAACAGCATTTTTGCAGGAGGTGATTAACCGGATAACTGTGAAGACATGGAAGTATTCGATAAGAAGTTCCAATATCGCCATTTTATTATATTATTTTTAACAATTTTTAGAACCCTCTTAAATGGTACGCCCATGGAATCGCATGCCTTACTCGTTGCACGGATCTATCTACATGTTGATAATGTGTCACTGTAGCAACTATAGTAAGTAACCAAAAAGTGTGGATAGAAAATCGTTTGATTTACACAAAAATTTATATTTTAACACATTTTCATGTGAGTGAATTAAATCGTAGCGATTTTAACTGGATAGAAAAATCGTTGCGTGTGCGGCTGGCATTAGATTTCAGCAAATTTTTGTGTAAAGCATCTCTCTTTTATAAGTACTCTTCTACTTACAGGCCTTCATGAAAATGCCATGAGAACTAAAAATGTAAAATACGCAGATACTATGTCAATATGCTACGTTGTTTCGTATTATATTTTTGATTCCATTGTGATAAATCGATACTGCTTATATAATTATTATTTTATATTGTTGCGCGGTCCTATTTATATAACCTTGGGTGTAATAAAGTATTTTAAATTTTACGACGGGCTCGTTAAAAAGTCACTAGCAGACGTTTAAATTTGATTCAGATTGTGTTCGAGCTTATGCTATTTTCGTTTTACGACCCGTGTCGCAATAAAAACAATGGAGCCGCCACTAGAACTACCTCCGTTTAGCGCCGGCCCCACAGCGCCGCGCGTGAGGGGTAACAAAGGGGTGCACATATCGTGCGCCCTCTGGTGGGTCCCCACTGGGGTTTATATGAATTTTGACAGTTGCTTCTGTTGTTTACGCGATATTTTGATAATTGTACTGACGTTTGTCAACAAACGTGACAAATGTCAAAAATATTAGATGTGGTGTGTATTTTTTGATGCCTCAATCCAAAAAAATTTGGGAAGAGATGCGTCATGAAAAATGGAGTCAATATCGTAGAAAAAATTTTGTTAAATTTTCAACCTTTACATCGTTCTAGTGTCATTCGCCCACGTGACCTAAGGCGATTCCGAATACTGATATCCGATTTTAATATTATCGTTGTTGCGATAGTGTTTAAATTAGTTTTTAAGTGTCAAAAATGGCTTACGTGTATAGCAACTCGGAATTGATGGATATCGTTTTAATTTATGATGAAGCAAGACAACATTTGTGCTATGGTGAAACATTTGTGATATGGTGAAGCAAGACAACATTTGTGTTAGTTCATAGAGACTGGGGTAAGATGGGCCCAAATGTGTTTACACGTCGGTGTAGAATGCATAGCCAAGGCTATGTTAATATTCAGAGTTTAATGAATTTTCAGCTGTTTTTTAATTTAAGTTATACTATTGTTTTATTCTTATGGCTGTTCTTTGTAAAGCAAATACATCTACAGCTGAAGTAGAGTGGCTCCAAATCAAAATTGCGTATATTATTACATTTAGGGTCTAAATTTACTCCTAAACATTTTATTATTCAGGATTTGGACTTTTTTGACTTCTCTTAGGTTAAATATTACAGTTTCTGTTTTAGCAGTACCTACTTAAATTTACTGATTAGAAAGAAACTAGTTCTGAATAATTACTCCAGCTTAACGGGTCTGTTCTGTCAAATATATGTCATTAGTGAGGTTTATATTAACGGCAATTTGAATCATCCTCACAAGGTAAATCATTGAGAACATTAAGAAGTGGACCGGGCCAAAAATTGATCCTTGTGGTACTCCTGTATTAACAGTGAGACTTGTTGAAATAGTATTTATTATAAATGACATATGGTTGCCTATTACGGAGATATGAATATGAATATGAAGAAACTGAGAACACAAATATATTATTTTTGCTCAAAACCTCTGGTATCAATCTGTCCATGACTAAAGTTGTTGAAATCTTTGAATTAAATAGATTTTCTTTGTTGTGGTAATTTATATATTGTGTTTTTAAAACGTTTTCAAAAATTATAATGTATAATTCAGCATTTTTTTGCAATAAAGTTTTAATAAATACATAAATAAGTTTGTTTCATAAAAAAATAAATAAAATGATTTGACAGCTCTCAAAATATAAAAAACGTAATTTATACAAAAACGGATGTTATTTTGAGATGTTGTGCAAGAAGTGAGTTCAAACTAGACTTTAATTCGTTTTGAATAGGAGAATTGGTAAAACTATTCGGCTGAAATTTCCATACTAGAAACTTTTCAAAAATTCAAAATTGTGACTGAATAACCATAACATCATTATAAAACAGATTGCGTTTGCATAACGATAGGTACATCATTAATTTGCAATTTGTAGTTAATATATTACAGATAAGAAAAAAAACAATAATTATTAAATAGCGTTTATAACAGATTCAGTATCGAGGAAAAATCCATAATTTATTGTCAAAATAAATTCCTAAATTCTTTATACAGATTTCATTTTCTGTTATATTGTCATTTATCTTGTGGTAAAATTATAAACAACTTTCTTCTTAGTGAAAATTGCAATTTTACATTATGTTAATTTTTAATTTATTATTTGTGCACCACAGTTTTACTTGATCTAATTTTTTTAAAGCTCAAGGCAACCTTTCTCCTTTAAAATATTAAAAACGTTTAAATCATCGGCATACATTAAGCCTCCACATTTAGGTTAACCATACAAATCATTAGTAAATAATAAAAATAACAGTGGCCCTAGACTAGGCCCTTGAGGTACCCCCGATGAAGATGTATACATTAAACATTTATAACCCTTACATGGTACAAACTGAAATCTTTTCGACAAATTTGATTGAAAGTTTCTCCTTTTTTAAAAATCTTTCAGTCGCGACACTGCAAAAGGATGATGGGCCCCACTTTTCCCGTATAATCCGAGGGCAATTTTTTTCGCACGACCCTGCCGACCCGTTACCGTTCTAAGGTTTCCGTTTCAATTTTCCGCGGCCGACCGACGCGAGAGACATGATTAATTCAGAATAATAATCCGACTTAACGACCTAGCAGTTATATGCTCCTTAACTTTCAATAGGAAATGCCAGCCACAATGGGGCCTATTCGTTTGCTTTACGAAGTGTATATTATCGACAATCGTCTGGATTTATATCGACCATTATCACGAACACGACGCCTATTTGTTTGGTGCCCTCTCTGGATGGATATTTTAATTAAACGTTCATTTACTGTCTCTAGGCGATTAATTTTGTCGGAGGTGTTCGAAATTTATGGGTACTGTTATGTTCTGGAAAGAGGTGTATTAGTTTGGTATTTATTGGACGTTCGGAATGAACGTTTCGCATTTTTATCGATTCCTTCATGGGCTGTGAGATATTTGAGTCGCGATTTTAATGGTGATATCGACTTGTCTGTGATATATAGGGTGTTTATTTTGGAATGTAGTACTTCTGAAATGTCAAAAATAAATTACCCAAACTTGCATGAAATGAATCAAAATTATCAGAAAAAATACTTCAATTAATAAAATCA
Source organism: Anoplophora glabripennis (assembly GCF_000390285.2). Lineage (NCBI taxonomy): Eukaryota > Metazoa > Arthropoda > Insecta > Coleoptera > Cerambycidae > Anoplophora > Anoplophora glabripennis. The sequence continues at coordinate 93,860 of NW_019416257.1, read as the reverse complement.
ACTGTCACTGGAAAGTTTTTGAAGAATCCCCTCAAAATGGTTTACATCTTGTCTAGATTTGACGAAAATAAAATAATTAATCTACAATAAGGAATGGCCAACAGACCTTTAAAAAGTTCCCAAAGCACTCAACCAAACAACATATGTTCGAAAATATCGAAGCTACCAAGCTACTCAGACAATCGCTGGTCGAGGTTCGAAATTTTCATCAATGATTCGAATACAACTGACTTAACTGTTCCAGAAATACCAAGCCAGAATAATCGACACCACAGTGTTCAATGGTATTGATAATATAATCGCAGAAATCCACCAAATATCACCGGGAGAATTATTGATGGTTCGAACTTCCTAGAAAATCAACCCGAAAATTACAGAAACCTCTCAGCAATCATCCAACGGTGAGAGGTACCTGAAATCAAAAGCCGATCCACCTCCAATGACAGGTCAAGATCGACCCAAGAAAGACAGAAATTTGTCAAATAACTCCACAATGAAAACTTGGTGGAGTGCGATCGAACTTCAAGGGATCAGCGAGAGGCTTCAACATCGTGCAGCATAGTATTTTGTTAGAGGAATCTGTTTTGGTGGAAGCTAGGCTCCGGTAGCGACCACTATCGCGAGGAGAACCAATCGAAAGGATGGATTATGACAATGTAACATCAGTTTAAGGGGAACGTCAACAAAATGCTGTCACAGCGTCGCTATTTAGTTCTTTATGGACATGATAGCAAACCAAGGCGACTTAGCCGAAGAAGATGTTTTAGATACTCTTGTGAGCAGATAACTAGTAAACTAAAACCGCTGTATCTTTTCCATTGCGTCACAAGCAATATTCGTTCATACGAAGACGATAAATCCTAGTCAAATTAGTTACTGTTTTCATATAATTGAAATGTCATCTTGACAATTCCCAAATCTGGATTTCTGGCAAATTTTAATACTGGTGTTACTGGTTGTTACGGTTGTCTGTGATAGACTGAGACTATGAAGTTATTTATGCCATTATTGTATCTCTTTTTAGCGCGTTTAATAATGAATACACGTTCACAACGACTGTCTTTGATATTAGGACACACGCGAGACGTAATGGCAATCTTAAAACGGTTCTACTATACCAGGTATATTGCACAACAACTTTATCCATAACACGTACAGCGAGTTCAAACTTTAAAGGTTCAAAATCATCGTAAAAAAGTACAGTTTCGTGAACTGCTTTTACAGCAAAACTGAGTAAGAAATCGAATTTACAGACAACTACTTTGGATTACAAAAAATCAAACAATGAAAATTTTTGTACTATTCAAATTTGGTTTCAGCACATCAAAATCTATAAGAAATGATAAGTCTGATCTCAAAACTGAAAATTTTTTTGTCGGCCTGTGTGATTCACAAAATCAAGTTTAAAATTTAAAAAAGAGCGAATAAGTCATTTTCCTTTCCTAATCGCTCCGCCAATTGTACATCAATGGTACGAGCAAATTGCAAAATTTGTTAATGTATAAAATTGGAATCAACAATTCTATGGTAGCAATAAATTATTAATGGGAAATGATTAAAAAATGGTCAAGATTGATACACTTAAGGAATAAATATACATAGGTAAGTGCATGTGCATGTAATACCTATCATATGGCGAAGTACCTGATTATAAAGATTTGCATAATGTGATGTATTTCGATGGTTTTTTAGTTAGATAAACGTTACTTTTCATAAATACATATAGTAACTGTTTAAACTATGGGTAAAATATGCAAATTGCAATGTGCCTGATTTGTTTTTGATTATAATTTATAGTATTTAATAGTATTATATTCATAATATTTTCATGAAAAATCACTACAAAAAAATATAATAACCGGGCACTTACTTGCCTTATTTCCGTTCCCATTTTTAAAGATTAATAAGTAGTTATGTACATATTCAAAACATTAGATTATAATGTGTATTTGGTCAAAAGTTAAAATGATTCTTTTTGTTAAATATTTGGCTAATGGGCAATTTAATTTGCACGTATGCCAAGAATTTATTTTTAAAGATAATAAATATAATATATCCCCGTAGATTTTTTAAACTGTCAATCTACAATGCCTCATAATGTGCATTTTTGGTTAGTTAACTAACTACAGGGTGTTTTCAAAAGAAGTAATGGTGATTAAAAATGACCCTAGTAAAATGTTCACCCCATAGGAGATACATAGCCTCTCAAAATTTCCAAATAAATATGGCATAAGGGCTTTTAATTTGAAAACCAAAACTAATATAATACTTAAATTTTAAACTTTTTTGTTTAACAAAAATTGAATACCTATTCAAAAATACGTATCAGACAGCCTGCTTTATTTTAAAACTTTTACCGCACTCTAATTTAATTTCTGTCATTAGATTTGTCATTAGTAAAATTATTTGCCATAATTCTTCCTAAGTTATCGTAAAACAAATAAAATTATTGAGGGGTAAATCCAAAAATGCACTCACAAAAGTCACGAAAGATCTATGTATTAGCGTGACAGCTGTCTACTTAAATATTTCTTAGTTGCAATCGTGCTAGTTATAATGCGGATGATAACACAGGCCGACAAAATTTGGTCGACTCTCTAACCCAGAAACCAGAATGTACTTTTCCGAAAGATTTATCGAAATACCCTAACCTAAACGTGCCAAAATCGCGGATTTTTGACATGTTATCTTACATGATAAGGTAAATTTTTTTTGCTAAAACCATTAATGGGGTCTTAAAGTAAAGTAAAAAAACGTAAAATGATATCGGGATAAATCCAAATGCGTTTTAAAGAGTAAGTACTTTAAAATGGTTGCAGCAAAATAATTACTTTTCCATGTAAAATAACCTCAAATATGTCAAAAACTCGTGATTTTGGAACTTTTAGGTTAGGATATCTCGAAAACCAGAGCCAACTGAGAAATTTGCACCTTGAATTCGAATTGAGTGCACCAAAGTCCTTTGGGAAAGTATATTCGTATTGTTGGGTTAAAATCTTGTCTATCTGTGTAATCAATTTAATTTTTTTGGTAATAAACGTTAACGGTTAAAATAAACCATGCTACCTGATAAATATTTTTGAATATTCAATTTTTATCAGACAAAAAAGGGACCAAAATTTTCGAAAAATTGTTGAGAAGTCGTACATGCATTAGTAGAAAATTTATGTAAAATTTGACTTATATTATACCTTTTTTGGTTTTCAAATTACATCCGCTATTCCATATTTTTTATGTAAAACGTTTTAGCTGTAGATTTGCCGATACCATATGTGCTACTTCTAGTGAAAACAACCTGTATAATTCCTGTTATAGTGTAATTTATTTGTTAGGTAACATGGACATAGTTTTAAGAGTAATTTAACAGTGGAATTGTGAGAAATCTATAGCATTGCATCTACGTAACCCAATAATATTGATATTGTTGAAACAAGAGAAAAGACATTTTATTTGGCCTCAAAATAGGGACAAAGTAGACCAATTTTGTTGTTAAGGAGGTATGTCGGGGTCCGAGGGAAGTGAGGAGCGCAGGGGGGTCCTATGCTTTTCTGATGGGACTAAAACCCGCTGCCAATTTGAAATTATTTGCGATAAACTTTATCTATATAGCAAAGAAATCTACTCATATGCACACAGCATAGATATTGACTAATTAACAGCATAAAAATATCGTATTTAAGTAGTTTTAAATTATATTTAATGAACGCATAAAGACTATGTAGATGTGGCAACAGCGCTAATAATTGACTAGCAGTTGTACATACTGCGAACCTACAGAGCTCGAACATCGGAGATATTGCGCGTCAAATTCGGGTAAAGATGCGTACGCGTTCAAAAATGTATCGTGTGTAAACTAGGTACAATATAATTGGTATATATAGCAAATATATCGTATTAGCCTCGCGAAGATTTGTATCCTTTATTTAAAATCCGTAAATCATGTGAACTGATAAAACAACGAGAATTATGTTAATTTAGTTCTAAAGAAATGAAATGACACTCGCGCCCATCTCTCGTCCAAGTCAAAGAAAATGTTGGATGCAATTTTGAAGGTTCTGTGATAGAAATTACACAATTACTCACTGTGTGTGTGTTTTTAATCTCTATTTTAGTAATGTTACAAAAGTTTTGAAACTATAACTAATTTTTTAGATAGATATAAAGTTTGCTGAGAAATATTTATGTTCCTTTGTTATTCCGTACAAATGCTTTTATCTCAAGTATTACTAATTATATTAATTAAGTGAAGAAAACTTTATGTAACCCTAAATATTTCTGGGAAATGATTACGATGTTTTTATGAACCATTAAATATATTAAAAGGATTTATCAACTGTATTTTTTATTCCAATAAATGTATCACAGCTTCCTAGTCTTTTTTAATTAATCCAGTTTTTTAAAAACAATACAAAAAATCATCTGTTGTGGATAATTTATTGTTGATAACAATGTACATGGGATTTAGGAAAAATGTATATGTTTGAAATCAATTTCGTTTTTATCAAGTCTTTCAAATATATTCCCTCCTTGCTGTCAGCTGATTGCAACGTTGCCACATTAATCGTCAAGTCAGACATCAGAAATGCAATTATTGGTTTCTGTTTCTAATTAATACAGCTGTACTACGTTCAAAACTTACATTAGTTTTACATCAAAAATAAGATAATACTGTGTACTATCTATGGAAAAGTTTTGTTTCGCAATTTCTACATTTTTTTTCTCAGTTATGGGCAAAAAATGAGCCGCGCTGTCCCTCTTCGCCATATAAACCTATGTTAAAATGAACAACTTTCAACAACAATATCTCAAAATCTAGATTCAAAAAAATTTTTAAAAAATATGACGCATAGAGGGAGCACTGGCTAATGCGCTATATAAATTTCAAGTATATCTGTGCATTTGGGTAAACCCAATATACCTCCTTAATTGTATGATTAATTAACATATTTCATTACTATTACCTATGTTCTTAAAGAACACACTGTGCTCGAGCAAAGCAAGGAAAAGAGAACATAAAACTTGAAGATTTACAGATGCTCACCAGAACTGACGCCGTAAAGTCATTATTCAGTCAATAAAACCCCAAAGACACCTTTGTCTGATGCACAATGTATCCAGGCGTCATAATTACTAATATTTTTGTCACATAAAACGTCATTGTGCTTGTGTTGCGAGGCACATTTTCATTATACTCAATTTTACGGTATATCAGTTAGTAATATTCGTCATTAATATTCCCCATGCCACCCCGAGCAAGCAAATTTTATGTCTTGATAGACGCATTGTCCCTCGCAAAGGTGTTCGCAGCGTTCTCAAGAAGCAAGCGGTCACACTTATCGCCGCTATTGTATTCAAAAATCCATAAAACCCATTTTGGTGCAACAAAAAAAATATATCGACGAAGTCAGCTGTTAGAATAAGTGAATAACATCCACAATGCCGTCGATAGTCACTTATTTTCCCATTTGCGCCGTGGCAGCCGCCTTGATCTTTATTTGTTAACTACATGCTCATTATTCCTCGATAGGAGGGTGTTTTGTTCGACTTGTGACACCGATTTTCGGGGAAAATGGTCGAAATGAAGTCGTGTACTTGACGGGTAGCTACAATGGTTGGCTTTTCGCTCGAGCAGCGGGTGGTGAGACGTTTGTTACAAATTATCCTACCTGGATTTTCTGTGAGAGTCACTTAATTTCAAGTTATATTCGTGTAGGCAGGCATGGGCAGTCAACTTTGAGGATTTTACGAGTGGTTTACGTTCTGACTCTCGGACAATACGGGGTGTAACTTTAAGCGAGACTCAGTTTTTTAGGGGTATGAGCAAGTGACAAATTCCGGTTTATTCCAGGAAATTTTAAGTTAGGCTACACTGTAAAAAAATCGGTGCAAGTGAAAGCACTACAGGTTCGTAGTGAATCCATTGTGTGAAATTATTGGGTACATTTAAACTCGTATTTGGTGCACTTGTACCTAAATCAGAGTAAATGTCCTTCCTCATTACTGAGCGAGTTTAAATGTATACTAATTTGGAGCAATTTGAATGGTTCCGTGAAGATGGCACCACTTACATATTGCTTCTGTAATCTCGACCACAGTTGATTAGGCTCGTTAGAGGCTCCAGAAAAGCGTGATCGCCAGGTGAACAGGCTTTAGCCGGCGGCGGCGGGTCTCAGCTGGCGGGTCTCAGCTGATGGGTCTCAGCCAGGACAGGGTGAGGCCCCGCTAAGTGAATTAATTTCAACACTGTAATTAATCATTTATGAGTGATGCACTCAATAATTAGTTAATTAATAACCAAGTCTGAGTAAAAAATGACTCAATAATAGTTAAATTTAAATCATATTAGAGAAAAAGTCAACTCTAAGTTGATTTTATATACTTAGTCAAAAGTCGCTCAATTCATAGTTAGCAGTAAGTTGGATTTGAGTAAATCGCACTCATTTCTGATGCAATAGTTTCACTCAGTTGTACTCATACTAATAATGACAATTTCACTAAATCGCGTGTGGATAGAAATTGATACATTATTGAGTGAAATTGAGTGAAATTTGAGTGAAATTTTTTTACAGTGTACAAATAAGGGCTCACAACTCGCATAAATTAATGATGTGTCTGATGTATAATGTCGATCAAAAGTAATTTACATGTCAACAGATTATATGTTATATAAATAATGTATTTCCGTCTGTTTGGAAACAAGCTAATATTATTCCATTGCCTAAGAATGTAAATATAATGCAACAGTGTAATATTTTTTACTGTGAATTTCAATAAATAAATATATTAAATAATGTTTTTGATTTTCCGGGGAGCAGATATTTCGTATTTATACGAGTAATAGTAAACATTTTGTTTTCTGTTTTATTTTATTTTTTAATTTTCTTTTCTGTATTCTACAATACTGGAAAAAATTAAAGAAACAAAAAATATTCATGAATTTTTTAGTGATTTTCGAAAGGCTTATATCGAGATAAACAAAAAAGCATTTTTACGCTTTAAGTCTGTAGTTCCAAGATCTTTTGACAAAACATGTTTTTGAATAATGGTTATTGAGCAATGAAAAGAAATACGTTGGGAATTTTTTTTTTAATTTTCTTTTTTTAGGCCTGTCCATAGACTCTGGAAAAATTTTTATACTCAATTAATACAGAGGTCAGTTACCTTATTTGTTTAGCTTCTATTTGATTTTTGAAAAGTCTCCGTGCGACTATTGGTTGCCGAGATATCGATGGTTGAAAGAAGAATAACACTTTCGTCTTTAATCATCGATATATAATTATTACACAGTAAATCCAAGGGCAGTTTTGAAAACTTGAATAAAACCTCTACAAGGACCTATTATCATGTTTTTCGAAGAATTTTGTTTTCATCCTTGACATCATATCAATATGAAAAAATTACAAAAAAGTAACTTTTTACAGATTTTTGGAAAATATACTGCTAATTTACAAATATTGATGAAAAGACTAATGTTGAGAGAACTTTTTACAGTTCAGTGTACCCACAATAGTCCTGTATATTGACAAGTTGATACATCAAACCGTTTTTTTGATCCAAGTTATCAAAATTTTGGAAAGAATTAAAAGAACACGTTTATTGCTCCTAAACATTATGTAATCATCAAAATAAACTAGAATTTTTCTCGACTTTTCCCACAATTTTGCATTAAATAAAGTTTAAATTTAAGAAAAAAAAATCTGAAAATTTTCAAAAAAATTTTTCAAAATTGTTTTGTTGTTCTCTCTTGGTTTCGACAATGCCTATGTATGTTTTCAGACACGAAAATTGAATAATTTCAAATATTTCGAATTTTTACCACCAAAAACGGCGGTGACAGCATTTTTAACATTAAGGCGTAGTTGGTCATTTTTATAGTATCTATGTAAATAGTACACAAGGGTCAGATTCGATGTGTACAATTTCAACTATAACAATTTGTTTTGGATTGCCTATTTATATGATGTCACACTAAAAGTATATTGCTGCTCATGCCTTTTCTTTCATCTCCCTTTCGCTATAATCTGTACTATTATATCATAAATACATGGGCATTTATCGACGATTTCAACAAATTTAATATTGGCTATCGGATCATCTGGTATTTTTCGAATTTTATTGCCTGAATGTTGCTTCGAAAATGAAACAATCCACATGCAGTTTTATCACAAAATAAATAGTTGAATTTAAGCAACTTGCTTCAGTGTGCAGGACAACATAGAATGTTTAGTGTATTGTGAATAGGTGACAATAGTTGCGTTTTGCTCAATGCCCGTCGACCCAGTGTGCAACCCCGCTTATGTGTCAAAAAACAGTTTCTTTCAAAACCACTCTTTTTTGACAATAAAATTAACAATATTTTTTCCAAAACTTATCCTTTTTTTTTCGATAAAAAAATAGTCAAAAATTTTATTTTTCTTTCTTTTGGTTGCTCGACAATCGTAGCTCAACAATATTTTTTGTCTAAAGATCCTGAATCTACAGACTTAAAATGTTTTTTTGTTTATACGACCATTTTTCACCGAGATACTGCCTTTCGAAAATCACTAAAAAATTAATGAAAATTCTTTGTTCGTTTAATTCTTTCCAGAAGTGTGATTAAGTAATATTTTAATTTTCTCGGTGTATTTCATCACCTATGTTGAAAAAATAATTTTGAAACTGTGACAAAAATATGCTAATATTATAACATATTTAATATATCACTGAAAAAAAGGATAAGGCTAAACCGAGCTGTCATTTGTCGAAATGAACGCTTGTAATTGCCATTTTATATTATTATGACAACAATAAATAAAGGTAAACCTTGGCACGATTGCCGCTAAATGTTCTAGATCAAGTCTGATTTTTTAATTTCAGAAACTCTCGGTTGGTTGTGCGACTTTCTCACTTCGTTGCACGGTTGCAATCGAGTCTAGATAATAAAATTAATGCGGTAATGCGTACAGCTAGTAAACTTTAGCACTAATCGAGAAAATAGTGACTGTAAAAAAAGGATTAAGTTGTAAGTGTACATAAGTTTGACAGTTATTATGGTCGAAAATGGTCATAACGACGAAGGTGGTGTTAACGAAGCTACACTAAGAGAAGTTACTTTTTAAATTTGTTAAAATGTCTATTTTCAAGTCTTTTTTTTTCACTACACTTTTATTTATACAAAAAAACATGATTAACTAGGATTTGTCTTGCATTATCAACAAATTATATTTAAAATGTACCTATTGAATTTTACAAAAAAAAAATTGTTAAATATATCCATTTTCTATTTTCCTATAGGATACTCACCATTGTGTAATATGAATACAAATAAAATCTCAAGTTTTTACTGTTGAAAATATTTAAAATGCAGCACAATAAAGGCACAAAAGCCACAGGTGTAACAAAGAACTCTTACAGCGCATGTCAAAGTCAGATTTATCTCATGATTTGTTCTAAAAAAATTTTTACCATTTTCTAAATTTCCAAGCAATCCAATAAAATTGCAAAATGGTTTCTTGCTTGGGACCACTTTTGAAGAACTATTGTCAAGATTTTCGAAGATATAAGGTCGAAGGTCTTTTCAAAATAGGTATTTCTAGTGATGTCATCTATTTGCAATTACGTACGCCTCTTCACTGCTGTACTATCAAAATTTCATGATATTTGGACGAATAGAAGCGGAGTTATTGCGTTTGAAGTGACAATATGTTTGTGTCATCGCATTGGTTCAAAAATGATCATGTTTTAAAATTGGTAAAACTTTTATCAAACCATTTCAGTTGATTAACCAAGCTTATGGTGATGATTGTTTACCACGTGGTAGAGTTCACGAATGGTATACGCGGTTTTAAAACGGTCGTGAGAACATAAATGATGAGCAACATGTTGTCCAATCGAAATCCGTGATCATCGCAGATTCCATCAAAACTATGCATGAATTTATCGAAGATCAGCCAAAATCTTCATTGAAATTCATGGAATTGGAATTGAATATATCAAAAACATCAATTTATCGCATTTTGGCTGCATTTGGGCTATCGAAAAGTATGTACATAGTTTGTTCCGCATAAGTTGACTGACGACCAAAAATTGCTCAGAATTCCACAATCGAAAGACATAATGTCTTTCGATTGTCGGCCAAGGAGGCCAAAACGGACAAAAACTTCCTTTACAACATTGTGAATGGTGATAAAACGTTATGTTTTCAATAGGATCCAGAATTTAATTAAAATATTTTACAGTTTTGAAATTTATTATCTTGGACTTTAGCTACAATATGTGTTACAGTTCATCAAAAACTGCAAACAAATTTTTTTCAAAACTACCAGTTCCTTAAAATACATAGGTATATTTAAAATTTAGTATTAATGTAGGAATTATCCAAGACAAATGTAGCAAATTATAATCAAACTTACGTTTTCTTGAAAGAAAATTGTAGCAGGCCACAGAATGGTGTAGATGGGAAGTAGCACGATAGATGGAGCCACTTACGCATTGTGTATACGCATCTCCTTGTGGGTAAGGACACTAAAGCTTCTGGATTGTTATAACAACTAACGTAATAAAGGTGCGGACCATCAATAAGTCCTAAACCGACCTATGTCCGGTTGGTTAAACTTACGAACGATTCTAGCTGTTGTACTACTTGTTGTGAGTTTGAAACAAAATATTTTTTACTACTGAGACATATTTATATCCAAATGTATTCTTAAAATAAGTATATACAATCATTCGACCGAAAGGATTCAATTTTGTATTAAACAAACGATACATTAATATACAATACAAAACATGTTTCTATAAAATCTATGTAGATCATAAAATTATGAATAGAATTCTTTTAACCGTAAGTATCAAATATTTATTTTAAATGCTGCCTATTTTTAAAGTAAAAAATTATATTTCTGGGTAGAAATTTAAAGTATTTAAATAAATAAATAATTTTTTTGAAAGAAGAAAATATTTTCTTGCATATATATAAACGTGCGTTACCGTAAAATTAAATGTACATTTGAAACAAGACTTTTTTTGCGTGTAGAAGCCATCCAAAAGGCTTGTAGTGACATCCTGAAGGACATCCCAACCGATCCAAGCCGGAAGGAGATTATTTTGAATAAAAAAACTTTTATTGGTATTTTGCCACCAGTGGATTGAATTAAAAAAAATAAATAATATATGACGCACTTCAAAAAGTGCCACAAATAAGTAACTTTATACACAATATCATAAAGTTTAATTTCAACAAACACCTGACCGTCCTTTATCTAACAGAACACTGACTTTTTTACATGTAAATGCAAATCTACTTATGTTCATAGATAAGAGACTAAAACTGAAATAGCTGTGGTACCCCGAACCGGAACAAGGTCATTAATAATTTTCCTGCAGGATACGTCTTCCAGTGTAGATGCAAATCGTCGGGAGAACCAAATCAATTTAGCAATAAACATAGATAAGCCGAAGGCTGCGGCGATACCTGCCCAATAAAATACCGCTAATTAGCACTAAAATAAATTAAGTGCTTATTACAGAAACACATTGTATTTTAGCAATTAACCAGCTGTTGGTGTACTTAGCGAGGTTTTAGCATATAAATAACGCAACGTGTTGTTAAAACTTTAATTCCTGACAATGATTTAGTGTTATGGGTCGAGAACTGGTTCTATTAAATATTAAACCAGCGGCGCGCCCGGAGGGGAAGCAGAGAACCAGAGGTTTCCAGTCCAGTAAAAATTCTCTTAAGAAAAGGTCAATTTTGCTAAAGTATTTCTAGAAATACAAAGATTTTATAAACATTTTAGTATTATTCGGGTTTCGTGACTATTATTATTAAAAATTTTATGCCATCGCTATTAGTAAAGTCCCTAAAAGTCCATAGATATTAATAGTACCGCAATTAACTACCATTTTGTGGCAAAATCGATATTGCCAACCTTGATGTATAAGTTTGAGCTTTCAATATATTTTTAAGTAATTAATTAATTTTATTATGTTTTGACAAGTCATTAAGTAATATTTCAGTATTTCTTCTGTTTATAATACAATGAAAATTCAATAGTTTTTTGTATAAACAGCACGTTGACATGTCAATCCGCCATTTTGATATAAACAGGAACATTGATTGCGATACTTGGTTAATCTAGAAATTTTCATTAGTAGATTGTCATCTTGGGTACTAAGCAAACGATATTACGAATAAACTGCTCTAGTTGAAGTAATCAAAAGTTTCTATTAAAATGTCAAGTCAAAATTATAATGATTATAATGATTTAGAAAGTCGGTGATATAGAAGATATTGATGATATGTTAATAGTAAAAATTCCAAGGCTAAATACCAATGAACCTCGAAATGGTATTATTTACACCGAAAAATATAGAAGATATGAAGAAAAAAGCTACTCTTCGATTACAGTAACTGTTATTTACCGTAATGGAAAACATTATGTTTAGCTGATGAATGCGGCATTTTTTAATAACGGCCAGCCATAGTTAATTTAGGTCAATCTTGTCTAAACCCGAAAAATCAGTAAAACAATTACAATCCTAGATTGGTCATTATTAATAATGATCACCCCGATTTGGTCATTACGGCTAAATGCCTCTTATTTCTAGCCCTAGATCAACAAACAAACTGATTTTTAAATGGTATTACTATCATTTTATTATTATTTTTTATATCTCTGAACCCTGTTGTACGAGTGGGGAGTCCCCATAAGACACTTTTTCGTGGGCCCTCTTGTCTGAAGCCAAAAAAATTTGGTCGCATATTTGAATTTCTTAAAAATTATTTGTCCATTAGAAAGTCATTGAATTTAAAAAATGTTTTATCTCTTGATACTTTTTTTCGTAAAACTCAATGTTTTCGAGAAAAATGGCAAAATGTGATCGAATGCATATCGTGATTCGAAATTTTTCTCGAAAATAGTGCGTTTTACGAAAAGAAATGTCAAGAGACAAAACGTTTCTAAATTCAATGACTTTCTAGCGGATTAATAATTTTTAAGAAATTCAAATATGCGTCCAAATTTTTTTGACTCTTGGGCTACTTGTTAAAAATTTAATAATACGGGTCCCCTAAATTTGACTTAAATTTGTGACCAAATTTTGTTGCATTAATTTCGAGACACCCGGTATTTAAATGATTCAACTCAATCTTACAGTAAATTATGATAAATGACGAATTTCACCTAATTATCTTGACGTTTCTTTCTTACCTACTTTTTTTACTGTTCCAGGGGATGTAACAGAGAACTAAAAGTAGTTAATTACTTAGTCCTTATTTTACATATCTGTGTTCTTACATTAAGAAATTAATTATTTTAATTATTGATCTACATTACTGTTAAATAAAGGGTATTCTTTCTTTTCTGTGTGTACTTATGAACATATGCTTATTCATATAACTGTACAAAACTAATTTTATTTGTAACTCATTTGTTTAAAAATGACTTTGAAAAAATGTTAATATTTATTAAATTGTTAAGCGCGCATGCTCCGCCTCGCTCTCCCCATTCGTTCGCTAGACCAAGTAATAGAACGCATCGCCGCTATCTTCTTTTTCGCAATTAAATAGTTAAATTCACCTTAATGTTAATGTAGGACATGAAAATATAGCTCTTAATGTATACTCTCTCCAAATTTCGGCTCTTAATATTAATAATTAAGGTCACTACGATTAAATAAAAAAAAATTATCTCAGCTTCTAATCAACTTACAACAACGATTTTTTTTTAAATNAAAAATAAATAATACGGGTCCCCTAAATTTGACTTAAATCTCTGACCAAATTTTGTTGCATTAATTTCGGGACACCCGGTATTTAAATGATTCAACTCAATCTTACATTAAATTATGATAAATGACGAATTTTACCTAATTATCTTGATGTTTCTTTCTTACCCACTTTTCAGTTTTTGACTGTTCCAGGGGATGTTACAGCAAAACTAAAAGTAGTTAATTTTCTAGTACTTATTTGACATATCTGTGTTCTTATATTATATTCTTCCATTAAAAAATTAATTATTTTATTTATTGATCTACATTACTGTTAAATAAAGTGTATTCTCTCTTTTCTGTGTGTACTTATGAATTTATGCTTATTCATATAACAGTAAAACTGTAACACTATTTTTATTTGTAACTCGACCTATTAAATAAATATTATTGCTGTGTTATTATTACCTAATAATGGCAGGTTACATATTTAATCAGAACACTATTTTCGTGATGTGCCTGTCTTAAATCTTAAATTTAATAATTTACAAAAATTTAAGCAACAATAATTTGCAATAATTTTTGTTTATCCACATTGATATTAAATACACACTACACAGTTTAAACAAGTATTAAAATCAAACTAAAACTGCCACTACCCTCATTCTTGGAGCAATTCTCAAAGCAGTCCAACACGTTTTCATTAATAGTTATATTATTTTCCGATGTTGTGAAATCAGAAATGACAACGGTGCTTGGTTTATCATTACCACTATCAACTATTCAGTATTCTTTTCGCAATATTTTCTTTATTCAAAAGTGAGTCTTCAATGTAGCCTTCTGCCACAGTGCTCGATCTCCATCCTCCATGTCTTTTAAGACAATTGAAGTCGCCACCGCCATCAAATAAAAGGGTAGCTGACATTCGTCGTAATGCGTGTCTACTGTACTCTTTCCAGTTGTCCAGTTTCAAAAAATTTGCCACTTCTTGCGAGACGGCACTGATTTTATGAATACCGACCACCAGTTGATGACACTTTCCACTAACTTTTCTGAAAAATAATCGACGTTCTACCAATCTGGGTGGACGAATAGCAACACATTTTCTATAAAAACTTAAATAATTGTCTCCCAGCACAGTAAAAGAACGTGGTCTCTTGGTTTTGGTACTGGAAATTTTTATAATTAAGGCGGATTTCAAATCTTCAACATTATCAATTGTTAAATGGTCTATTTTATCAGAACGGCATGCGCCTGCAACCCCCAATATTAGGACGACATATAAAGAAGCTTTTTAAAAATGTTCTTTTATTTTTAAAGCGTTTACCTTCATCATCAAATATAAATTATCAGGTGCACTATTTAAAAAGCAATCAACTTGCTCCTTTGTAAATACTAGTGATTTTTTCGGAACATATCCCTCATTTTGTCTCTTGAGGCAAGCAGAGTAACTCTGAATATTTGCTTATATCAATCCCCTTCTTTATATCCAAACGTTGACCACAACATTGAATATTGTGACCAAAGCATTGACGGCTTCATTTTATTTGCTAAGTTTGAGAAATACACCATCAATACCTCTTCCGAATACAACTTAATGTTTTTTTCTTTGCACCAATCCATAAAACGTTGGTAGACACAATCATAAATTTCTCAAGATTTCTTTGGGAGAAGATTCAAAGAAACCTCTTTCGCACACTTCAGTATCTCCTCAGCTACACCTAAATCTTCGTTAGATTCAACTTTTACAGAGTTTTCAGCAAATTGAACTACAAACAATCACAAATAAACTCAGTTAGCAATATGATGACTAATGTTTTATAGCGTTTATTTAAAGGTTCATACTACAAATTGCGAACGGCAGTTCTTATAGCGGAGACAATGGGCAGTGGGTCGGTTCTAATGTTAATTCGCAGCATATAGATTTACCAGTTCGAGGAAAACGTTATGGGGGAGATAAAAGATATCTAAAGGGCGCCAACCCACAAAAAACTAGCAAAATAACACCCTAACGTTTCCTCTCCCTGTAGGTCGGAATTGGAGAAAAGAAAATAAAATAGCACAAATAAAATTTCTCTGTTATATTTCTCCCTTTTACCGGATGTTCGGCGGAATATGGGGTCTCAGATGTCCTGGTGTCCTGGACAGAAGACTTCGAGTCTTCGAGTCTGGAGCTCAAGGGTGACCTAATCCTTTCCAGGTTTACCAAAAAAATTAGTTGAATTTTTAGCTACTGAATTTTCGCTAAATGATCGCTACATCGATCTAAGAGACTAGTTACAACGAATTTTAACGATATTCGCCAAACTTTAACGTAATAAATAATTTGAGACTTTTCTCAAAATAAAGAACCTTATAGGACTTTCAAAACTTTAATAAGAACAACTGTTCTTAAAACTTTTCTATAAACTTTTTTAAAAAACTTTTCTACTATTCAACTTTTCTAAAACTTTTCTGGTAAGCTCCGGTGAGAGAAAAAGGAAGAAACAAAATTCAATTAGCACGTGGTTGCACAGTATTGAAGGTTTTATAAAAAAAAAACACACAAGCAAAATTCTAATGGTTAACTAGACTGGAATTTACTGGATCGAATTTAAGAGAAAACTAGAAATTTAATATCTAATTAATTACCTTTGGTGTAGTTTGTGGTTCACTGGTGATTAATCTAAGTTAAAATAATCGGTTTTATTGTAAAAATCACTCGCGACCTAGTTACTTGTACCAGTAGTAAAAATGAAATAGGCTCTAATTCTCTCCGGCAACCGTTTTGTACATTCAATTCTAAAAAAAACTACTCAATCGATTGGCCGGTTGAACGAAACACATTTCAGACTGGGCAACTGCTATTTAACCACGTTGAACGTATTCTACCACTGAGCATAGCCTATGTCCTACCACAAACTATCCAGTCCACTCTGTGTGTCTTTGGGTCTATGGTAACAGAAACAAATAACTAACCTTCAATGTATGACAACAAAGTAACCTAATTGTTGTGGCTCTAGGTTCGGTTTACAAATAACAATATTAAAAGAAAATAATACAAATAAAAGGTAGTACAGTTAAAATTATACAATTACAGACATAATTACAATAATTCGTACACAGATTCTCCATGTTTATAACAGTTGAATAGTAAACAATTGTTGCACACAGTTCATTACTTTGGTGTTCTATAACTAATTGCAGGGTATGACAAAGATTTACATGATGTAACAACAATACAGCAGTATACAGGTGGAAACAAAACTAACTAGTAGTGATAACAAAGTTGAATTTGATATCAAGATTCACACTATACAGATACTGAATGTTACAGTTTGACAAAGTATCCATGACAACATGGATATATCCTACTTATCTACTTTACTTTATTTTCCAAATTTGGTTTGAATAATTTCAAAGCACAAATTAATAATTAAATGGGGGGGGATTTCGGTTGGAGAAAAAAAAGCACGTTTTATTCGGATTAAAGGGACTTTTTTGTCTCGCAATTTAGCTTCCGCTCGGCTACGCTACGCTTCGCCTCGCAAATACAAACTTTGCGCGCCACAAAAGTAACAATTTTAATCCTAATATCTGAATTCGGACCCCAAACTTTTTCTCTGGGCGCGCCGCTGGCGCTGCATCGGACGGATATTATTTTATAACGTTGGAGCAGTGTTTATTTCGAATCCGGCGGGGCAGTAAGTCAGACGCATCGAACAGAAGTGGCGCAGGGATTGTAAAATATGTCCGTTCTTGTTTGCCCCCTTCTTCATTTTTCATGACTTATTTCAATTCCGATGGCCGGCCTGTCTGGTTCCAACCACTATTACCACAATATTTATATAAGCCATCTCCGCGCTCTGCCCACTGATCGGGCCCTAGTTACTTATTGGCGTCGTAAATATTTTCGGCCCGTAACTGGTTTCGGTTATATGAGGTATCGCCACGGAGGGGTGATGCCGTAAATTATTGAGAAACAAATATTTTTTACGGCGGGCCTCCGCACAAATTGCGATCTTGACGTGAGTAATAATCGGGGCCGTTTTCAGCCGTGACAAGTTGGCACCACCTATTTTGCGAATGGATAACAAGCTGCGGGTAATGGAAAAGTTTTTATTTTATTTTATAATAAAGGTGTGAAGTTAGTTCAAATAAATTCAACTCTTTCCTAAAAAAATTATATCAAACAAAGTCAGGCAATGTTGTTCGATACCAAAAATCTAATATGTAATAAAATGTGTAATCTCACAAACAAAATCTAACTTTTCATATTGCTGCAGACAGCTGAATCATGGAGAGCTGCGCTGGATTGAGAAAGAACGCATTCGGTTAGAAGGAATAATGTGTAGAAGCGGCGGTTTGGGGCGGAGCTGTCTCAGACGCAAGCTTATTTATGTCTTTCAGTACTATATAGGCTGTATACTCCAACTGGCAAGGATATACACCAGTAAATAGCTAGTAAATAGCGTCTAAATAGCTAGTAAATAATAATGGTCCAAAATATAACATAAAATGTATGTTCAAACATTATTAAGAATGTCGAACGGTGAAAAAGTTGTTTAAACTATGGATTTCAAATCACTTGTGAATCGTAAAGTGCAAGTTGGGAAATTATACATAATATACACTGTGTTCCAATATGACAGAACAAAATTCATGTTTTTTTCCAGTTCAGATTTTAAAAAATCGCTGAAACAGGTCAATTAGCAAATAGAAATTGTTACTTTTCTGCGATATTTTCTATTTTTTTAAGCCATGTTTGACAGACTCAGGCCCCCCGTAATCGGTTGTGCAACGCGTGCAACGCAGGCGGGCGCCACTTCAAAGGGGGGCCAAACCGATGGTTTGGCAAAAAAGACTTTTTAAAAATCCAGAAAAAAAAATATCAAAAAAAAAATTAAAAAAATAATGCGCAGGGTGAATAAAAATAAGTAAATGCCTTTACTTATCAAGTTTCAAGCAAATACTTAGTGGCCACATTTAGTTTGTTAAGGATTAACAAGTATTAACTTTCGGATTGACGGGTAAAAGCGTTCATTGTTTTTATTCACCCGACCCAATGTAAGAAATATGAAATATTTATTTTGGTGCTACGACATATCAAATTTTCATACAGTTTTATCTTAAGGTTTTATTAGACACTTAGAGATGAAATTAATAATTTTATCAATATTTGTATGTAATATACATAAATAATATTTTTAAGTTAAACTACTACTTTAAATAAAATCTGGTGCACTAAAAACGGGAAAATAATTATTAGGACACATTATGAGACTTTCTAAAGATTCTAACCTCTTTAAAAATTAACAATTAATTTAAAATGTGGGATGTAGGTTAAAATATTTTTTTAGCGAACTTGCCCCCCACGTTTTTATTTTTAATTGTTAAATGTTCCAGAGGTCAGGATATCTCAGAAATATTTTTACCTATACTTTCTATTTTTTGGTTCTTAGTTTTTCACTTGACTAGAACTACCTCTACTCTACGACTGAAACATTAAATGATAAAAAGACCTTTAAAACGAGGTATCACTTGATCTCCTTTTAATTTAAAATTTTTAAGGGCAGCTCTCACCCTCGCTCAGGGGTTGATACTGTGGGGTTAAACATAAAATATGATAATATAATATTTTCTTGGAAACCTAAAATATGTGCGGAAAGTTTTGTAAGAATCGGTTGAGTAGAAGTAGTTCAAAAAGCTATTGCAAGATTAAAAACAAACAATAAACAA
>NW_019416257.1:36179-72689 GCF_000390285.2 Anoplophora glabripennis | reverse complement strand
GTAAACATTTATTGCACATAGTTTATTACTTTGGTGTTCTATAACTAATTGCAGGGTATGACAAAGATTTACATGATGTAACAACAATACAGCAGTATACAGGTGGAAACAAAACTAACTAGTAGTGATAACAAAGTTGAATTTGATATCAAGATTCACACTATACAGATACTGAATGTTACAGTTTGACAAAGTATCCATGACAACATGGATATATCCTACTTATCTACTTTACTTTATTTTCCAAATTTGGTTTGAATAATTTCAAAGCACAAATTAATAATTAAATGGGGGGGGATTTCGGTTGGAGAAAAAAAAGCACGTTTTATTCGGATTAAAGGGACTTTTTTGTCTCGCAATTTAGCTTCCGCTCGGCTACGCTACGCTTCGCCTCGCAAATACAAACTTTGCGCGCCACAAAAGTAACAATTTTAATCCTAATATCTGAATTCGGACCCCAAACTTTTTCTCTGGGCGCGCCGCTGGCGCTGCATCGGACGGATATTATTTTATAACGTTGGAGCAGTGTTTATTTCGAATCCGGCGGGGCAGTAAGTCAGACGCATCGAACAGAAGTGGCGCAGGGATTGTAAAATATGTCCGTTCTTGTTTGCCCCCTTCTTCATTTTTCATGACTTATTTCAATTCCGATGGCCGGCCTGTCTGGTTCCAACCACTATTACCACAATATTTATATAAGCCATCTCCGCGCTCTGCCCACTGATCGGGCCCTAGTTACTTATTGGCGTCGTAAATATTTTCGGCCCGTAACTGGTTTCGGTTATATGAGGTATCGCCACGGAGGGGTGATGCCGTAAATTATTGAGAAACAAATATTTTTTACGGCGGGCCTCCGCACAAATTGCGATCTTGACGTGAGTAATAATCGGGGCCGTTTTCAGCCGTGACAAGTTGGCACCACCTATTTTGCGAATGGATAACAAGCTGCGGGTAATGGAAAAGTTTTTATTTTATTTTATAATAAAGGTGTGAAGTTAGTTCAAATAAATTCAACTCTTTCCTAAAAAAATTCTATCAAACAAAGTCAGGCAATGTTGTTCGATACCAAAAATCTAATATGTAATAAAATGTGTAATCTCACAAACAAAATCTAACTTTTCATATTGCTGCAGACAGCTGAATCATGGAGAGCTGCGCTGGATTGAGAAAGAACGCATTCGGCTAGAAGGAATAATGTGTAGAAGCGGCGGTTTGGGGCGGAGCTGTCTCAGACGCAAGCTTATTTATGTCTTTCAGTACTATATAGGCTGTATACTCCAACTGGCAAGGATATACACCAGTAAATAGCTAGTAAATAGCGTCTAAATAGCTAGTAAATAATAATGGTCCAAAATATAACATAAAATGTATGTTCAAACATTATTAAGAATGTCGAACGGTGAAAAAGTTGTTTAAACTATGGATTTTAAATCACTTGTGAATCGTAAAGTGCAAGTTGGGAAATTATACATAATATACACTGTGTCCCAATATGACAGAACAAAAATCATGTTTTTTTCCAGTTCAGATTTTAAAAAATCGCTGAAACAGGTCAATTAGTAAATAGAAATTGTTACTTTTCTGCGATATTTTCTATTTTTTTAAGCCATGTTTGACAGACCCATAACATTACCGACATTTTTTGAATAGAAGCCTTTATATTTTATAGTATAGATAACCCTTCTAAAGACGAATTCAGCGATATTAGGTTAAGTATACCTACTTTTTGTCATAGTTGTCAAAAAATTAAAGCAACTGGAAAAAAAAATTTGAATTTTGTTCCATCATTTTGGAACACAGTGAATTTAAAGTATTCATTTCTTTAGGATAAGTTCAAGAAAGAGTTGCAAAATAATTAATATAAATCATAGTATAGGGCTGCAAGTCGATATAACAATTTTGAATTAAATAGAATCTACGACATAAAAAAATTGTATTATCTAACGCCGAAACTTTTAATTCTGATTAGGATTTGATTTGCTAATTGGACACATAAATTACAAGAATAATTTCAGAGAGATTTCCCAAATCTCCATAACAAACTGTACGTTTAATATGTAATAATGCATATTCAGACTATACATGCACAGTAATGGCTGATACTGTTCCTTTCTACACATAGATTTAATTACTAGAAGAAGTATTTGTGTTTGGAATTACATGATGTTTTTCAATCATTAATGTTACATATTTAATATAAAATATTTTTTCCAGTAAATCTATTTGTACAATTCTCGGATAGATACTAAAATAATGTTATCCGAGAAATTTTTGGTATATTTGTAAATAGTTATTTAATTCTGGAATTTTGAAAATGAAAATAAATTTAATTTTCACAATTATTTGTTGTATTATATTATTATAATACCTAACTCATTCTCATTGTCACAAATTTTTGGAAAATAATTAATAATATACAGGGTGGTCCAAAAGTATCGGAATGGCAGGATATCTATTCAAGGGGTAGGGTAAAAGTAAAGCACAAGGGGTGTAGGATTTTTCCCTGGTTATACAATTGTGACCTTGAATTTGACCTGGACCATGACCTTCAAAATCTATCAAGGTCACGATTTTTGTTTTTAAATGGTACCTCATAATTTTGACCTCGCAAATGGAAAGAGCGGATATGACCTTGAAATGACCATGAAGGTCAAGATCAAGGTCAAATATAAAAGATAATGGAAGGTCATTGTTGGTGAAGAGTGATCCCCGAAGGTGACATATGTTCTTGGTTAGTTAATAGTGGTCACCGATTGCAACATATGGCCACATCGGTTATTAGAGGTCACTAAAGGCAACAGTTGGTCACTGTTGCTTATTAGTGGTCACCAAAGGTAAAAGGCGGTGATTGAAGATCAACAGTGGTCACCAAGGGTAATAGACGGTCTTATATGGTCAATAGTAGTCCTCGATGGTAATGAATTAACCAACTTGACCTTGAATTGACCGGAGGATAAGGAATTTGAGGTCAAGGCGGTGTCAAATCCAAGGTCACCGGTTTAGTGCTCATCGAGAATCGTAGAACTATTGTGGAGAACATTTTTCATGTACTGTTGGGCCATTTTGGGACTTTTTAATATTTGACCTTGAACTTGACCTTCATGGTCATTTCAAGGTCATATCCGAATGTAAAATTCTGCTCTCTCCATTTTCGGGGTCAAAATTATGGGGTCCCGTTTAAAAAAATTCTCGTGACCTTGATATGACCTTGAAGGTCATAGTCCCGGTTAGTTTCAAGGTCACCATCGGATAGTCAAGGAAAAATCCTAAACCCCTAATACTTTACTTTTACCCTACTCCTGAAATATTGCCAGATATCCTGCCATTCCGGTATTTTTGGATCATCCTGTATATTAAAAGTGATATATAAAAATAAATATTTCATATATTCCAAAAACTAAAGTTTCCTACTATTATCCAGATTTAGTTTCTTGTTCAAAAATGTTTCACTAGAAATTTGAACAAAATTAATAAGTATCTAATTGCATTTATACACACGAGTATACAGCAAAATTGTTAATTAATAGAAACAAATCTAGATTGCACCAAAACTAATTACAATTATTACGTACAAAAAAATATGTAAACTCTAACTTTCTCCCAATTTAATTAAAGCGAATAAGGCAATCTCTCTCCAAAATGCCCACAATTCACCACTGTATGTGATACATGCTCTTAATTGTCCGTACCCGAAATTAATTTTTATTGTGTGTTTATCCTTTTAATTTGACACTAAAACCTCCAAACGTCAGTCGTTTCTCTCACGACCATTAATATTCCCCGTCCGCTTCGCCTAGCAACAATTTCTGTTCTCCTCTTTTTC
The DNA here is from genome assembly GCF_000390285.2 of Anoplophora glabripennis. Taxonomy (NCBI): domain Eukaryota; kingdom Metazoa; phylum Arthropoda; class Insecta; order Coleoptera; family Cerambycidae; genus Anoplophora; species Anoplophora glabripennis. The sequence continues at coordinate 68,866 of NW_019416257.1, read as the reverse complement.
CCCATAGATCGTTATCTCTCGCCCATGTTAGATCAGATAAGGGGCCCATTAGAAATGTTAAATAAATGTTAAGATGTTAAAACCGTGTTTCTGAATAATCACTCACTGGCGTTTTTTTGCAGCGCCAATATGAGTTAATTAATTAACCGTCCGCCTAAAAGGCGAAATTAATAATCGAGATTAAGATCTAATTGAATAAAATGTTGATGTACGGTTAAATTAATTAGTGGGACTACAAGCGTTACCTTCGTTAGCTGATAAACATATTTACGCTGTCGTTAGCTGTGTAAACGGCTGTTAATAATATGTGCTAATACGCCCAATTTTTGAAGTGAGTAGTGTCCTTACAAGTCTTGTAAAATTAATCACATTTCCTATTGCTAATTCATTGCCAGAAAATAGAAGGAAAGGTACAATTACTCCAGTGTCTCTTAGTGAAGAAGAAACAGCAAGAGAAACAAAGAAAAGAAAAACTAAATAGTAATTCGAAACTTGAAGATTTTCCTTTTGGAATTTATTTGGAAGAAAACTGGTGATATTTTGCGGCGAATAAACATCAGAATATATGTATTTTAATATCTGGCGCCATTAAAAATAGAATACCAATAAAAAAGTTGCATTAAAGTATTTACTGATTACAAGAAAAATTTTAAACTGTAGTTTGTTTATTAAAATGTGAATCAAATGTATTACTGCGTTTTTTTTTTGGTGCTCTTATTACTATGGTTTCCTGTTTATATCAGTCTTCCAAGTTAGGCCAGGAAAAAGAGCTGGGAAATTACCATTTCGCGACTTTTTGTTTCGGCAAGCTGAATTTATCACTATAGATGCTAAATATTAAGTACAATAACGTATTAGTTTCCACAGTCATAAAAATAGGCTGGTTAATTGTATAATTTTTACGCAAATTCACGTTTTTCGCTTATAATTTTTTTCCGTTCATTTCCACGAGAAATCAGTAAAGTACTTTTTTTCGTCCTCAAAAGACCTACAAAAATAGCTTTCGAGCGTCAAAAAATATTGATTAGATCAAAAATTATAAATAGAAGAAGTTTATTTATGACTTTTGAATTAAACATTTATAAATTGCGTTATTATTACCAGAACGTTTTGGCATCGCATCCTCTCATTCCTTATCACTGTCTAATAACTCACACGAAATCTGGAATCGGTAAGTTGAATAGTTTACAAGTTATGGCCTTATAAACAAATTAACTAATTATTAGTTAATCCGAGGATCTTCCACAATCGTACTGATTTTTTTCATGGTAGATTTCATAATAATACATTGAAATCTATCTTTTTTTTTTAATTTCAAATTTGCAACATGGATTTTTTTTTATTTTTTAGCCTTAGTTAAAAATGAAATATATGACGCACGAGAGTGATATAGTTATATATTATTATATATTCGGAAAGCTTATGAATAGAGCTTTAAGTTAAAAAAAAATCGTTAAGATTCGTTAAAAAACAACGGAGTTACAGACTGTCAAAGTTGACGACCGATTGTTAAACAAATTAGGTTGGTAACAGCAAAAAAAATACTGTCATAACCGGCAACCCGTGTACTTACCCAGGTAAAAATATTTTATTTGTGGAAGTATGTTAAGTGCATAAGAAATATTGTCAAAAGTCAGTGGGTCACTTGATTTTCGGCGAGCCGTGGCGCGGCGGAAGGGTGGGGGAAGCGAACGACAGCGAGTCCGAAGAAAATGACGATAATATCCTGCCGTTATAAAAGCAAAATTCGCTTGAAAATAATATATTTGAAAATTTTAAAATTTTTTTTCAGAGAATAAAAAGGGTAGTTTTGAAAAAAAAATGTTTTTTAAGTGATTACAGACTGCACAAAAATTAATTAGAAATTTGTCTCAAAGAACGGTATGAATCGGGGTCGAAATCTGGTTTGGGTCATCAACTTTAATATTAATTTAATTAAAAGTTGATGAACAGAAACATAGGACGAAAAAACCGAATGGTGCTGGAAAAAATTGGATTTTGTTTTCTTCAATGTCCGGAGGTTATCCAGAAAAATTAAAAAAACTTCCATAAATTTCGAATATTTTTTTTTGTTTTCATCAATTTAAACGTTATTTGCGGTAAAAATGTGAGAAAAACTAAAAAAATTTATTTTTCCATTTTAATCATGATTATGAAGTGTTTAAGCTCAAAAAACGTGACCCTTTAATTTTTTTCGAAAGTTTGAAACAAAGATACGGTTCACTAGATCGAAATGAAACTTCACAGGGTTCTTCTGTGTATATCGAACTGTAAAAGTCATGCTTAATATTAGTCATTTCGTGAATATTTCCAATTTAGACGTCAATTTTCTAAAAAAACATAAATTGTCATTTTTTTCCTGTTTTCTAAAATTCCTGTAAAAGATTAAAAAAAAAATTCCGAAAAGTTGCGGCAGCATGTTATAGGACATTTATTACAGTTTTCGAAACTGTCCTTCAATTCTCTGTACGACCATCTGTCGCCGAGATATCGATGATTGAAGACAAAAGGATCCTTTTCCATTCCGATATTTCGATGAAAAATGGTGGTATCGAAATTTTAAAAAAGAAAATTGAAGCTGAATAAACAAGCTATCTGGTCCATATAAAAACAGCTGAAAAAAATTTTTACAAATATGTGGACAAATTTTTTGGTCGTGCTATTTCTTAGAATTGCATGACAACCTTAGCTCCTAAAAATTTCGACCGAAAGATCTAAATACTAGAATCTTAGAGCTTCAAAATGCTTTTTTTCAATTCCCGATACGACAATTTTTCACTTAAGTATAGTCTGTCAAAAATCAAGGAAAAATTTCGGAAATTCTTTTGACCCTTTAAATTTTTGCATTAGTGTGTTTATTTACAAATAATATTATAAATACTAAGAAAAAATATAGATTACAACAAATATTTCACATAGTTTGACGAAGGTATACAGGGTGTTAAAAAAATAGTGTAAAATATTTCAGGAGGTAATAGTATGAACCAAAATAAGCAGAAAAGTCTTAATAAACATGGGTCCGCAAAGTAAGGGTTGCGGAGATATGGACCACTATTCGTTTTTCAAACATTTTATTTTATTAGGAATAAACCGACAAAGGAAGCTTTTAACAAACAAAAAACAAAGTTACAGAAGATGTTCAAAGTGCCCTCCGTCCATTTCCAAGCAGGCACGACATCTTCGTCTCAACGATATTCGAACTCTTTCGAAAACACCCTCCTTGGTTTGGATTTCTTGACACTTTTGATTAATCCGTAGCTGCAGCTCTTCCAGGCTATTTACAGGAGTACCATACACTAATGTCTTCAAATATCCCCAAACAAAGAAATCTAGAGGGTTCAGATCAGGCGATCTTGGAGGCCATAAAACAGGTCCGGCCCTTCCTACCCATCTATGTGGAAAAGTTTGGTGTAAATGCTCTCTAACGGCCATGGAAAAATGAGCTGGAGCACCATCATGCTGGAACCACATTTGTTGCCTCTGATTCAAAGGAATGTCTTCCAAAAACTCATACAGTGTGTTCTGCAGAAAGTTGAGGTAAGCAGCGCCTGTTAATCGGTTTGGTAAAACAACAGGACCTAGAAACCTGTCACCTACAATACCCATCCAAATGTTTAATGAAAAACGTGCCTGATGTCCAGATTCTATTAGAGCATGAGGATTTTCGTCGGCCCAAATATGCGTATTGTGAAAATTAAACACTCCATTTCTTGTGAACCCGGCCTCATCAGTAAAAAGAATGTTTGCAAGAAAACGAGGGTCTTCAGCATCATGACGTAGAAACCAGCGGCAAAAAACCAAACGTGCTTGATGATCATTTATTGGATTTAAGGCCTGTACTCGTTGCACATGGTATGGATAAAGCAGTTGCTCGTGAAGGATTCTCCAAACAAGAGGACCACTAATTCCTACCTCGGCTGATATTCTCCGCACACTCGTACCTGGATTCTGCTCTACCAGTGCTAGAATTTCTTCTTCTGCTCTAGGAGTGGATACCGACCTTGGTCTTCCGGATAAATGGCACTGTTTGCTCAAGGAACCGGTATCACGCAATCTTTGGTGAATTCTTCCAAACATGCGTTGTGAAGGAATCTGGCGATTTGGATAAGCGTCAACATAAAGACGTCGCGCTTCGGTGGCGTTCCCATTAGCACGACCATACATGAAATGCATGTCTGTTAATTCTGCGTTAGAGTAACCAGCCATAGCGAAAGAAAACTTGTGCACTGAGAACAACTGTGAAATACGTACTGTTTATTTCACTAAACATCAACCAACTATTATAAGAAAATACACAACGTTTTTGCAAAATAAAAAAAGGGGCTAAAAACCTAAAACATTCCATAGCTCCGCAACCGTTACTTTGCGGACCCATGTTTATTGGGACTTTCCTGCTTATTTTGGTTCATACTATTACCTCCTTAAATATTTTACACTCTTTTTTTAACACCCTGTATACATTTGAATAGAATAAAATAAAATTTACGGCAAATAATTTCATTTAAAGTTTTAAATGCTGCTCATTCGATCCAAATACTTTTTGTTTCAGTGTACCTTCTAGATGAAGTAAAAGTTCAAAATTAAATGTTACAAGTGAAATTTTACAAAAAAAGCTGCCGGAAGCTAAATACATAACAGCCACTACCGTACTAAAGAATGTTTAATTTTTTTAACGATATGTACTTACAATTTCCTAGTTAATAATCTCGACATGCTTTTGTCCGCAAATTAGTTACTATTAGGATTAAAATGTTGTTCAAACCGACTTTCAAGGATTACCCTTGTATTAATAACCGCTTAATTTCCTCGACTAATTAATTTATTTGTGTACGCGACGAAACCGTTTCAATTCACTCTCCATAATTGATTAATACGTTACCTTAATCAGACAGTAAATTAATTATCCCGAAAAGGCGGTTGCCAAAAATTCCTGGCGCTGCCATGCCGTCACGACATAACCAACGGAATCCTCCTCGAGCAATTATACACAATTAGAGCTCATTAAAAATCCGATACGAACGGCCCGAATAGCCCGACTATTAAAAGCAATAAACACGGCATGCCTTATTGAATCACAGTTAAGTAGCCAATTGTTAATCAACAATAGGTGAGTCTCCATTTGTTAAGCAACAATGATGAATCGACGCGGTCCTTTTTTTCCGATGCTCGCTTGTTTAACAAGTTAATAAGCCCAACAATCAGTTAGCGCATCAATCAAGAGCGTCTCGGGAAAAAAAAAACAGACGATCGCGCCCGTCAAATTCCTCCTTGATTGGTTGTTTGCCGGGAAATTAATAGCGTTTTTTTTTGTTTATTTTACATGTTAATTGTGTAAAATTCACGCGTTTATTTATTCATGGTTTGCCCCCCTGTGGTGGATCTACATAATACATCTCTCTTCGGACGCTTCGGCCGGACGGGATTTTATTTTTTGGGGTGCCCCCGGCAGGCTTGCCTGACATCGTATTTTTCATCCGCCTGACGTCTTGATACAAAGTACGAGATACGGATAATCAGCCCTGGCAATAATTAAATCTTTATTTTTACTTTCGCTGTCATTAATAACGCGGTCGTGCTTTTGACTGGTTTAATGCAATAACTTCTCGTTCGGCGCGTCCCGAAATGTTCGCTTTCCACTCGTAAATAACGTAAAAAAGTCGCTCCGCTGGTACACCGAGGAATTTGTGAAAAAGAAACGTCTTTATTTGACACTAATTTTTTCAAATACTTGGGAAGAAACCTTCGAATACATTCAAATTGAAATATACAGGGTGTAAGAAGTTTGACTGCCTTAATTTTAACAGACGATTGAATGAATACATTAAAATAAATAAAAAAAAAACCTTATATGACATGGGTCCTAAACTCAACCCTTTCCGAGAAAAACATTATCAAAATCTCCAACTTGTGCAAAACCATACTTATTGTATCAACTTCGACGTCACCTGTTACATGGGTGTTGTACAATAATGAAAACGTAATATTGACAGTTTGTAGAAGGAAGCCCAAAAACAAACGCTTAGGTGGGGAATTCTGGAAGGAAGCCTAAATAGTTGAAGTTAGAACAGTGGAGATGAGAGTAAGACGATCGGCGGGCAGTGTGGCAAAATAGTGAAAAATAAAAGTTTTTAACCCGTATTAATTAGCAGGTAATATTCTCTAAGTACTTTGTTGTTAATTGTTCTAGGTCATCTTATGATTGTGATGATTATAAATGTTTAATGATAACAATTTACTCTGTACGTTTAGTCTCCATTGCTTTATGCTCAAGGGCATATATTTTTCTAAGGTAAAATTGTTACAATTATTATTAACGATTGCTCATTATTTATTACATGTTAAAATATGTATATATTGTCGTGACTGCCCAGATATTGCAATAACAACTCCTTTGTTTCACATTTAAGTTGTTTTGTCATGATTACATTGTTCGAAAAACAAATAATAGGGCATTTCTTGTGCTCACTTTATGTCATACGCATATAAGAGCCTTGTTGAATTTACTAACATTTTCGCCCGTGAGGAATGAATCTATAAAAAGAATAATTAATTACAAAAAAGAATTGCTAAAACAGATCTTCCGAAATCTCAACTCATAGCTGAATTGCCTCCCGTATGGGACTCCAGTACCTTCCGGCCCTGCCGACTAACTAACACCAAACCTCTTCAGTTTTACTTGGAAGTGTGTATGTCTAATTCGAGTGAGGTGACATTTAGTGAGAAATTAAATAAGTCAGGTCTTATTTATCATTAGCAAAGGATCTCAATGTATGCCTTTTATTATCGGTTGTTTTGTATTTATGTTTGGATAGTCAGAGCAACGATCGTGAGTTTCTCTGCCATGCTCTTTCCTCACAGGAGCTCTAGGTGAGCCTGGCACTCTCATTTTATGTTAAATGGTTGTTAATGTTTTGTTGTTCTTTCTATTTGTCACATATTTAATTTGAAGACTGTTGAAATTATTTAATTGTGTAGGAATTAATGTTATTATTATATGTACAGGGTGGCCAAATGAAAACGAAACACAGCCATTTTCAGGAACTACGTCAAGATTGTATAAAAACGCTCAGACCCGTCGATTTTAGATTAAAGGGATTCTTTGCTGGTATTTTTGACTCCGCCACTTTTAACCCCCCAGCAAGAGTAAGCATCACCCCAAAATATTTAAATTGCATTGGGGGTTTAGTAATATTTCTTTTGAAAGCTCTTACAATTCTCTTTCCAACAGACTTTAAATTTTATAATTCCGCCCAATACTTCACATTTTAAAATTTGAATTATGTTTAGTCGCTCACTTACTACTTAGTTGATTAAATGTTCAAACTGATGACCGCCCGCTTCCATACAAGAATAATGATTTTGTTCGAAATGTTCGCGCACATTTTGAAGCATTTCCGGAGTGATTCGACGGCATTTGTCGAAGATTTTTTGACGCAAATCTTCCAGCGACGCCGGCTGTGTTTTATAGATTTTACTTTTTAGGTATCCCCACAAAAGGAAATCAAGGGGCGATAAATCCGGTGATCGTGGATGCCACTCAATGCTGTCTCTTCTCTTAATCCAATTTCGTAGAAAACGTTGATCCAAATACTGGCGGACAATTAACGCATAATGCGGAAGAGCACCGTCCTGTTGAAAAATCAAATGATCTTCATGATACTCTGGAACATTTTCAATAATATCAGTCAAGGCAGGGTCAATAGCGTCTAATTGCAAATACATTTGACCAGTCAAATTACCAGGTGGAAAAAAGGACCCACTAGCCAGTCACCGAAAATTCCAGCCCATGCATTTAATTTTTCCGGTTGCTGTGTATTCACCTCGTGAAAAACTCTTGGGTTTGAAAACTGCATTCATCAGAAAAACAGATGTTAAAAAAGAACTGTAGATCGTTCCCTGCTCGTTCATTCATTATTTCACAAAATTGCAAACGGCGGTCATAATCATCCTCATGAAGTTCCTGGACTAAATGTATTTTGTATGGATGGAATTTATTCTTCTTAAAAATGGTTTGTATGCTAGTTCGATTGATCCCAGACACAGATGCCAGCAGCCTCGTACTTAATGTAGGATCAAGATGAACTTGTCCCAAAACTGCAACTTCACTAGCTTCATTAACTATAGGTTTTCCAGTTTCTCGTTTTTTATTGGCTACGTTCGTCTTTTTGATTTTTTTTTACTAACTCCAGAGCATACTTCCTCCTGACATGTCGATCTTGATGTTGTTCATTAAATAGCTGAGCTGTTCTATTCGCACATTTATTGTTCATAAAGTAAAGCGAAATGATATTTACCCTTTCCGCAATGGAATAAACCAGTGTTTAAATTTCAAAAACACAATTAAATAAACTACCAACCAACGCTTCCAAATAATACTAGAAAATAATTTGGAATCCACTAATTTTACGTTCATTGTGTGTGTACAGCATTCATTTCTGTTTTTTACAATTGTGTTCTTTTTACGAAAGTGATAACAAATCGCCAAAAACCGATGCAAGAAATACTAAATTTATACCATTGACGTACTTAACTCGAATGACTGACATTTTTACCATTACTAATTGTTTGTACATAAGCTTCGACTTTAAAATCAAAATTCTTAATAAGTATTGGGCGGAATTATAAAATGTAAAGTCTGTTGCAAAGAGAATTGTAAGAGGTTTCAAAAGAAATATTACTCAACCCTCAATGCCATTTAAATATTTTGAAGTGATACTTACCCTTGCTTGGAGGTGAAAGTGGCGGTGTCAAAAATATCAGCAATGAATTAATCCCCCTTTAATCTAAAATCGACGGGTCTGAGCGTTTTTCTACAATCTTGACGCAGTTCCTGAAAATGGCTGTGTTTCGTTTTCATTTGGCCACCCTATATTTTATTCGAAAATAAATTTATTTCATCCAAAACTATTTGCGACCAATTTTCTCGCGGTATAATATATAACATGTCCATTATAGAGAGAAAAAAAAACATTTACAGTACAAAATTTTTTAAGTTTTAATTTTTTTATTTATTTTTATTAATTATATCAAAGAGTTTTAAAGATATTGACACGAAATTTGATGGTTATATTTTATTTAGAAATATTGACAGCAACCTACTAGATAATGTCTCAATAGAAATTAAAAATACACAACCTGCAATAAAATATGTTTTATTTTTTTCCTCAAAGAACGCTGCATTCTACGAATAAAATTGGAGAGACCAGTTTCATTCAAAATTGATGTCGGATTTCTAAAAAAAACTCTTAAAACGGGAAAAGTCAGTGGCGTACCATTTTTTTATTAAAAAAGTTGTGGCATTCTCGCACGAACGCCACTGGTACAAGTAGAAGTATTTAGATCATCCCAAAAATGCACATTTATCCCTCCAAAACGTTTTTCAAATTTCGAGTCAATATCTTTAAAACTCTGAAATAATTAATCAAAATAAATAAAAAATTAAAATTTAAACAGGCTGTATCTCGGAAACGAAGCATATTTCGACATACGCTTATATGAACTTTTTTCACAAAATAACTTCGGCAATCGCCACCCTGTATATTGGTGATTTTTTGCAAATATTAGTAATTGGTAAATGTAATGTTTCATTTTGCTTAGAACGGAAATTAGGGACCTGATGTTAAAAATTTCAAGCAGTGGCACACATACTATTCATATTTCATCTCAGTGTTAATGATGGAGTATTGAATCTAGATAATTCATTATTAAATATAAAGCGCTGTTAATATTAGCAAATAACATGCAGTTTGAAATAATAAAAATCAACATTTTACAGGATGATTTTGCTGCATTTTGGATATGTTCCGAAAAACCTAATTTTTAATTAAACATTACACCCAAATCCTTCTTGAAAAAATTTCTTTGGAAGACAATATCGGATATGAAATTATAAAATAAAGTATGTGTCTACAAATCTTTAAAGAAAACACTGATGATGAATTTTCTAATCCGAAACCTTACTAAACGGAACATATAACTGAAATCATTATAGTCGGAAGAAAGTGAAGTGGACTGTCAAATCAACTTTTCTTATTTCTTATTATCAACTAAGGAATCTATTCCATTCCTTGCAAACCTGAACAGATTAGAAAAATATCATATACATGTTTTATCAAGTTTCAGAGATAACAAACTATTCGCCTAGTCACCAACTTAAATGTTCCATTTCGGACGCCTCACCTAATCTCGGCGATATTTTACCAGGATCACGCCAAACGACCCAAAACAAAAACCGCACCGATCAATTTAAAATTATTAATGGCCCGACCCGAAAATTACCAGGAATGACATAGTATTTTTTAATGACTTTTGTCGCTTACGGACCTTAAACTTAGGGGTGGTCCGCTGCGTTACCTCAACCCTGTGACACATTTCATTGGTGCGTGAAATTTAGTTTGCCTCCAGTGGGGTCAGTCACGCCCAGAGAAATGTTCGTTTAAGATTGATAATGCTGCAGGTTTGGATAGTTTTGCATATTTTTTTTTACTTGTCCATTTTTTACAGTATATACCAATTTTTCGTGTTGTCCTCTTTTTATTGCAAATGTATATCCACTTTTAGCTTATTACATTTCTGAAAGATCTCCAAGTGTGTCGATCTCATAGTTCTCCTAAAAGTTTTTGAGAGTGAAATGGCTTCTAACTGTGATGGACTACACAGAGGTGTGAAGATTAGAAATAATCAGTATTTGTTAAATATACGAAGACTTTCATTTTAATAAAATTTCAATAGCACCTTTATAGCATTTTTCTTCTTTTTGCAAGAGGTAGTTCTACATAGGACAATTAGGAAAGGGAAAGTAGAAAGGGGGATTCGTCTTTACCAAAAGTGATTCTTTTTTCTCTTAACCATTCTTGAAATTTTGATTTTCTTCATGATTTCCGTGGACTGTGGTATGGCGTTGTCCATAATGACGACTGACTGGGGTTCCAAATTTTCAAGAACGCGTTGAAACAATTTTCAAGCATTTTTGACGGAGAAACATTGTTTGAAAAAAAAAATGATTGTAAGTTCGGTTTGGCTGAAATAAAATTAGCAATATCGGTCTTGTTGGAAGGAAAATGTTTTACTTAGATACATCTTTATTATATAAAATCATTTTGGTTTGTATCAACACTGTAAGGTTTTTGAAAATTAACGAACATTCCGATTTTTCTTAAAAATTTTATATAAATTTTTTTTGTTTAGGTAACAAGGTAACAAATGAACAAATATGTAAATATCAGTAAAAATGGCATACCAATATCTTTCTAGACCTAAAGCTGTGAACAAATTGATGGAAAATCAATTTTGACCCATATATGGGCCAGGTTTCACCCAAATAGTGGGTTTTCTGTGAAATATTGGGATGATGGGTACATTTCCTAAGCAAAAATATTGCGATTTAACTAAACTTACCTTAGTCTAAAAGTTGATAGTTAAGAAGATTCAGGGTGTTAAATGTAAAATATTATTTTAGTTTTTTTTTCATTTATAATCTTAATAAATACAAATATCCACACATAAATTTGAGGTTTGGGATATTTTAGGTAGAGGAATTGAAATTTGTTCACATTTTCGTTATAGTTCATAGAGGGCGCTAGCTGCCGTAGATTGATGTGTTGAATACGACATAACTTTTTTGTACTTTAAGGTATCTTATCTTTGGTATCAAATTCTTATTTTCCAATTTTTTTTTTTTCAAAAAAAGTATACTTTATGAAAGTAGCAGTCTCGCATCGTTTTCGAGATATTTGGCTTTGAAACTTACAATGATAATTGTTGAAATAATTAAAATAATTTAGAAATGTTAAAAACAAGGGTTTTATTTAGAATTGAAAATTGTAATGAACAGTAAAATAGTAGGCATTAGTTAAAATATGCCTTTTTAACAATAATTGCTCAAAATGTTCACCTCTAACTTCAATACATTTATCAACGCGTTTATTAAAAGATGGACTTATTTTAAAGTATAAATCCTTAAAGCGAAATGACTTTGCAGCATTTAAAACCTGCTGCCAAAGTTCTTCTCAGACGTTTATAGTTTCTCCATAAACAACTGATTTGATGTAACCCCAAAAACGGAAGTCTCTATCTCACATTTATGTACTTACATACAATTTAAATTGTAAGCTAAGATGTAATTTTAATTAGGTATGGATAATACTTAATGGAAAGTAGCATATAAATGACAGCAATCAGACAAGTGGAAAACGTTAATTATTTGATTTTCGTCCAAACTAAAGAAACTTTATCGTTCATTTAATAATAGGTACTTAATTGTAATTTAATTCAACAGCATTTGAAGTTTCAATGTCAAATATCTAGAAAACGGGGCGAGACAGCTAGTTTCATAAATTATACCTTTTTTGTGTAAAAAAAGTTTGAAAATAAGAATTTGATACCAAAGATGAGATACCTTAAAGTATAAAAATGTTATGTCGTTTTTAACACATTCAATTTACTGCAGCTAGTGCCATCTATGAACTTTAACCGAAATCTGAACAACTTAAAGAACCCCAATCCCAAAATTTTGTGTGGTATTTGTTAAGGAATAAATGAAAAAGAACTAAAATAATACTTTACATTTAACACCCTGTATCTCTTTAACTATCAACTTTTGGACTAAGGTAAGTTCGGCTAAAACGCAACATTTTTGTTTTGGGAATCTACCCATGAATTTTGACCTAGTAGCTAGGGACCACCCTGTGTTTGGACAAAATTTAGGAATAAATCAGTTTTCACCTAAATAATGGATTTTCTGAGAAATATTGAGGTCATGGCTACTAATGATATATTTGGACAAAATTTTGGAAAAAATAAGTTTTTACCAGGGACGTTCCATGTCAACTTCAAAAATAAAAGCAAGGAAAAAATACGTTTAAGGTCTCAAAATGTTCGTGTACTCAAGAGCTTTCGAATAAACGATGGACATTTTTGGGAACATTTCAATTCAAAATGGTGACTATAATTAGAAAAATAGTTCAGTACCTAGCTTCATCTATCCGTGGAAAATACCCCAATCTAATAGTAAGCCTCACGATTTTGGACATCCTTAATCCGAATTTCATATTCTTAAAGTCCAATAGTGGTAGGAGTATTAGTAACAGACATTTTTGACAATTTTCTTGGTTTTTAGATTATATCTCTCTGGAAAAAAGGATTGTTTGTCTAAAAGTAGTTTCTTCCATGTATTTTGACGTACTGACTTGAGTTATTGGATTATTAAGTCTAAAATAATTAGAGTAATTAAAATGGGCCAATTTTTGACCATTTTTTTAGCCTTTTTGACCATATTTCTCCGGAAAAAAGATAATTCCTTATAAGAATCTATTTTTATGTTTGTTGACATACTAACTTAGATTTTTGTTATCCTGAAGACTAATAAAATTTGGGTGATAAGATCTGACAATTTTTTGTATTTTTTGGCATATTTTGATCTTATTTCTTTGGAAAATAGAATATTTGACTAGAAGTTAAGATTATATTTGTTGACCATGCATCTGGCTTCAATTTTTGAAGACATGAATTTAAAAAAAAACTGGATAATGAGATCTGACCATTTTTTTTGGCATTTTCTAACCACATTTTTCTGGTAAAAATATTTGTCTAGAAAAAGCTGTTTTTATGTTTTTTGACATCACAATTTCGATTATTGGAATCCTAAAGTACAAACAAATTGGAGTTGTAAGAACCGGTCATTTTTGACAATTTTTTTGGCATTTTTTGACCTTAAATCTATAATAGCCAAAGGCGTCTAGATCCAAAACTATCATAGCCTAAGCCGTCAGGGTACAAAGGGGAAGCACAGCTATTGAAATCTTTAATAAGGATGCTTTCTGAGAGGCTTAGTTGTATGTTCAAATTTAGATCCCGAAAAATTGTCAAAAAATGGCCAGTTTTTACAACACAAATTTGTTTGTTCTTTAAGATCCCAATAATCGAAATTATGATGATAACAAAAAATATAAAAACAGCTTTTTCTAGACAAATATCATTTTTACCAGACATGTGGTCAAAGATTGCCAACAAATTATAAAATAAAATGGTCAGATCTTATCACCCTAATTTTGTTAGTCTTCAAGATAAAAAAAGCCTAATTCAGTTTGTCAACAAACCAAAACAGATTATTATAGAGAATTATCCTTTTTTTTTGAGAATTTTGACCAAAAAGGCCAACGAATTGTTAAAAAATGCTCCGTTTTAATTGCCCTAATTTTTTTTAGACTTCATAATAACTCAAAGTCAGTACTTACGTCAAAAAAACAAAAAGAAGCTACTTTTATACCAAAAATTCTTTTTTCCAGAGAGATATGATGCAAAAACAAAAAAAAATTGTCAAAAATGTCTGTTACTAATACTCCTACCACTTTTGGACTTTAAGAATCTGAAATTCGGATTCAGCATGTCCAAAATCTTAAAGATTATTAAGATTAGATTGGGGTATTTTCCACGGATAGATGATTTTAAGCTGGGTACTGAACTATTTTTTATTTAATTTCTAATTTATTCATTTCATTTTGTGGCTGCCAATTTAAATGTCGAAATTTTCCCAAAAATGGCCACCGTTTATTCGAAAGCTCTTGAGTATACTAACATTTTGAGACTTTAAATGTATTTTTCCCTATTTTTACTTTTGAAGAAAACGGTGTCCCAATTGGTATGGAACTTCCCACCAATATTTGGGCGTTTTCACCAAAAAAATCAATCAAAATTCATAGGGAAGTCATGAATTCTTACTATAGGATTGTGTTCAGCACTTCGAAAATGATATGTGGGTGTCTTGGATTTGGACTTACTTTTGTTTTTCGGTGTGCTTTTTCTCAATGCTCTGCGATGACCTTTTTTATTTTTTGATTGGTGTAATTATTTTGTGTTTCATTGTTCACAGCGTTTTGGATAAAGACGGTGTTTTCATTTTCTTGTCAAAACGCTCTTAAAAACATTGGACAACCTCTCTCTCACGTTTTCACTTAAAATTCAAAAGTTACTATTAATACCAGTAAAATATTGCTCTCTCTCTACCAATCCTGTCCTTTTCCCTTCTCCATTGTAATATTTCACGCTGGACGGCGATAAGATCACATCCGCCCACAATAAAACACTTATTATTTTAATTTCGTTATATATTTTTATGAGTGTAGACGTCCGACGTGACGTCCGCCGCCCAGACGTCGTATACGCCTTTTGATTTATGGGAAAAGGACACGGCGACTACCCTGACAGCTCAATTACAGCCCCATGGCCATCGCTCCGCAATCTCACGCCCTCGCGCCATCCCGGCACGCCGAAACCCGATCTAGCGGCGTAAACGCTTTTCGTACGGGACGAATCGGTCTGGTAAAATCAATTTTGGCCAGGTAATTGCCACCAAACGTAAGGTTACGCATAATTTAATGTCTGGGGGATGGATCATTGCTTGGCTGGAACAGTTAAATTCGAAATTTCAAAGTATTATTTTAGCTGTAATAGAGATTGGTTAATCCTAACAAATATTTTAACTTATTTGCTAGTGTTTGTTGCGCCTGTTGTGTTTTTATAGAAAATCGCTGATGTTTCGAATCCAAGACAGGAAATCGCTTGTAGAGCTCCAAAGTCATTCCGATAACGTAGCACATGTGCGAGGACATGGAGTTTGTCGCCCAGACAGCGTAGGTTGAAAATCCAAATTTTCATCTATGTTTCTAATCTAACCGCTAAAACTACCCACGGAGCCGTAATGTACTCCGAACACACCCAGCAGGAGCAGACGACATCCAGAAAGCCTAATACTGTTTGCAGAGCGAGATGTCCAAAAAAGCAATTTGTAGAACCCCGGGTTCGATCGAAAAAAAAAATAAACGTAGTTGTAGCCAGAAATATGTGATCGTCATACAGAATACCTACGTTGTATACATCTATTTTTTAATTGACCGGAAGGCGCTGGCTACTAACTGTAAAGAGGGGAAGTATGGTTTAATTTTATAAAACAAAAGCAGAGTAAATACACTTAACTTTATTATTTACGTACAACAGTCTTCAAATTAAACATGTGACACATAGAAAGAACAACAAAAACGTTAACAACCATTTAACATAAAATGTGAGTGCCAGGCTCACCTAGGGCTCCTGTGGGGAAAGAGCATGGCAGAGAAACCCACGATCGTTGCTCTAACTACACAAATATAAATACAAAACAACCGACAACAAAAGGCATAAATTAAAATCCTTTGCTAGTGATAAATAACACCAGATTTATTTAATGTCTCACTAAATATCACCTCACTCGAATTAGACATACAAGAGGTTTGGTGTTAGTTAGCCGGCAGGGCCGGAAGGTACTGGAGTCCCATACGGGAGGCAATCCAGCTATGAGTTGAGATTTCGGAAGATCTGTTTTAGCAATTCTTTTTTTGTATTTAATTATTCTTTTTACAGATTCATTCCTCACGGGCGAAAATGTTAGTAAATTCAGCAAGGCTCTTATATGCGTATGACATAACGTGGGCACAAGAAATGCTTTATTATTTGTTTTTCGAACAACGTAATCATGATAAAACAAGTTAAATGTGAAACAAAGGAGTTGTTATTGCAATATCTGGGCAGTCACGACAATATATATATTTTAACATGTAATAAATAATGGGCAATCATTAATAATAATTGTAACAATTTTACCTTAGAAGAATGTATGCCCTTGAGCATAAAGCAATGGTGGCTAAATACAAAGAATTATTATTATTATTAAACATCTATAACCATCACAATTATAAGATTACATAGAACAATTAACAACAAAGTACTTAAAGAATCATTACATGCTAATTAATACGGTTAAACACTTCGATTTTTCACTATTTTGCCTCACTGCCCGCCGATCGTCTTCTTACTCCCATCTATACACTGTTCTCACTTCAACTATCTAGGTTTCCTTCCAGAATTCCCCCACCTAAGCACTTGTTTTCGTGCTTCCTGCTACAAGTTACAGGCAACAAAAACAGCTTGTTTTTCTCTTGAGAACATCGGGACCAGATTCCAAACCCGAGATTGAGCTAGAGAGAGCCACAATAGAAAGAGGTCGACCAGTAAAAGACTCCAATCAGCGCATGGACCAAGATGAATCTGGTGCGTTCTTGGAAGATTACGCAGGAACCTAAATTCTTGCTACAAATAATCATGTTGCTATGATTAGCGAACTCTCTCTCTTCCCCACCCATTCGCATCACGAACAGATGCAACGTGTTTCGATGGCATACGTTAGTTTACTAGTACCAATTTCGAAATAAAATTTTGCATTTCTACCAAAAGTACCATTTGAATATATTGGCCTCCATACTCTAAGTAATTAAAAAACTGAATTCTATAGCAACACAAGTTCTTATCTGTATTGTTCTATTGAAAATAAAACTAATCCATAATTAAGAATTTAATTTCCTATAGCAGCAATACAATTCAATTATTTAATTATTTATCTGAAATATAACATTTACTACAGCTGAAATATGAAATTGCTACAGCATTACGTCTATTCAATTTTAATGTAAAATTAACTTACCTTTAATGCATCAAAATTACATTTAGTAGAAGATGTTAATAACTGCAGCAACATACCGAGCGATCCAGAAAGAATGAAACTGACGTCTTACGTAAATGTTACCAAAGTTATAAAAATTTACTTCCATTTAATCAAAATTACTTTCCATTTTCTTAGATTTCCGACCGACACGATCTGTCAATTCAAGACGTCCATGCTTCCCGTGTGTGCTTCCTGTTGTATTTATTTGTGTTCGCCGATTGTGTTTTTATTTGAATTCATCGTTAATCAGTGTTTTTCAACGCTGATCATCTGTTAATTGTGAGTTTTGTGGTAAGAAAGCAAATACTGATGATTTCTTCGTTATAAAGTACTCGAACTGTTTTAGGTTAGAAAATGGTCTAGTCGTTAGAAGACGATAAATTTAGTGTAGAGGCATACTTTCAACGAGATACAAATAAATGGAACATATTCGACGTTTGGTGATACGATCAGAAATACTGGCAGTGTGTGTAAAGGGAAGTCATCTGAAAAAGAGTAAGTTTTAAAAGAAAATAAACAGAATGTTATGACGATCGCATTATTAGTTGAGCCTTATGGCTTCCAAGAACTCCCGACTTAAGTCCCTTAGATTATTATCTCTTTGGAACATTAAAAATTATATATATGTAAACCGTTTACACACAGCGGATGAACTAAAGTACGACATAACAAATAAATCAGCTAATATTACAGAAAATGAATTACATAATGTATTAACATTTAAGAAGACGAGTAAATCTATATACACAGAACGGAGGCAGATATTTTGAACAGTCATTATAAATTAATTGTGGTTAAAAATATTAAATATTTTTATTCTTCATTTCAATGTTTAAATATTTGTTACAAATTATAACAAAATTACAAAAAATATTATTACTGGTAGGGGCAGAATTTTGATCAAAAGTAAAACATATTAATTTTTACTTACTTTAAACCAATGAAGCAATTATTATTTTAAATTTTCTTCTAGGTACGAATATGTTCTATTATGTTAGAATTTAAGAAATTTTAAATCGTTGTTTTATTCTCATTTCTAAATGAGGAAACTAAACGTAAATTCATTCAGAAATTGTTGCTTTTACTTTGAAGTTAGCATAAAAAACAAGATAGATAAATATTTGTTAAAAATCGATTCTTATGTTAGTTTTGAGGTTAATAATAACAATATCTAAATCATTTGGATTTAATCCATTCTTATAAAAAATTAATAAACCCTTCAAATTAATTAATACCAACATTCTGGTTTTTATATTGTATTTTTGTGATTAAAATGAAAATATAGTGGTTTGGTCTTCAAGTGAAGAGAAAAACTCTAAGTAGCATGGAAAACTTTACTCTACTAATTTCGCTGGAAACACGAGACACAACCGAGCAGGAACTAGGCGTCAAGACTTCTCATTGGTGTCTCGAAATGTTTTCGGTTTTATCCTTGCCCCAGGTACCTACTTTTATTAGCCTATCCTAATTAACACTTATCCGGGTAATTACCTACTCGGTTTGTGCTTATGTACCCTAATAAACAACAACTAATTAATGTTTACAGCTTACTTATTCTAATCTCATTTGCTAAATACATTTATTTGGGATAATCTCGGATAATTCAAAGTATAATTTATATGGCTCGTAAATTCCCCGAAAGCAAAATATATTTATTGGGGCAGGTACTAAATGTAATTGTAGCGTACCGCTACAAATATGTGACCCTATTGCTGCTGCACTTAACCCACCACTGAACGAAGTAAATCACTCTCAGTGTTGCCAAATAGTGAAAATAATTGTCATAAATCATTCTGGACCTCTCTGTAGTTTAGTACAGAAAGAAATTGGTAATGGCCACAGTTAGATGACCTGTTAATTTGTGACTAGTGACTGGCTATCAGAAATCCTGTTTTAGCTTCATCAACAGATCTTTTTAGTAGTGACGTCATATACGCCAAATAATAGGCAACTCCATAGTGCACATTGTCATGAAGAATTTCCCAATAGTTTTACTAAATCGATTTTCGACCTAATGTACTTTGGCCATAAGTGCCAAAAAATGGAATTTTCGTCATGACCTTAAATATCGTTATACCCTGGCAATATTAGAAATATTTAAAAAGTTTCAAATCCCAAGTGACAAACTAATAGAATTATAGAATTTATGTAATTAAATTAAGAGAACAATATTGACTTTTATTGTAATTAATAAATTAAAATTATATCAATGTTACTGAGTATGCGCATTAAAGATAATTTCATGTAAGCGAAGAAGCCTCGCATCATTCAAGGAAAGTTTGGTTAAGAGTACGTCTATAATAAACCACTTGAAGAAAAATACACTCGATAAACACACTGACACAGTACAACACCAAGAAAAACAATAAAAATACTTAGTAGAACTAGAAAGTGCCAAGACTAAACAAAACAAGAAAAAATACGCTAATGATGGCATTGACAACTGTTATATATGTGAATATATTATATTTATTTTGGTCCTGCCACTGACTAACGATTACAAAAAATAGGAAAAAATAGAAATTTATAAGATAAAAGGAACTGTAAAACCATTCCAACGGACATTTTGATATTAAAATATGTTGAAGTTAAGAGTTGTGTATTTTCACATTAAATAAGACATAACAACAACATTTCAACAAGATCTCACCTGCGTATGAGGCTATTCTTTCCGAGCATGCGCTTTAGGAATAACACGGTTAATGTTAAATTTTTACTTTATTTAAATTTAGGAATATACTTTTATATCGTTTTAAGTTTTAAGCACATTAGTGTATCTACTTTACGAAACACATGTTGGTTGTTCTTAAATACTTACAAATCCTTGTGAAAATAAATTAATATGAAGTTCAACTGTGACAGTCAACTATCACAATTTGTTGTGGGTTGCCTAAATATGTGACATCACACTAAGAGTCTGTTGAATTGTTAATCTGTCTTCTGTTGTATACAATTTCTTTCCGAGCCAACCACCTACCATGAACGTTTTTTTTCTCAGTATAGTTAGGACGAAGATAGAAAACGAATGTGTCTGATAACAGCTCGCTAATATTTTGTACAGCGCAAATTTATAAAGTGAATTGAAGGCGAGTAGAAGAGCTTTGCTTAGGCGGGATTTATAATTGTTATTAAGATGGAGGTGGGCGATAGGCAGGGGTAGTTGGGCGAAATATAAATATCAATTTGACCGGTAATTATTAATGAATAAGAGATGCAATCGTGGCCAGGGGGCCGCGAACTGTTCTGCCAACAAAGCCGTGCCAATGCCGGGCATAAACTAGAATGCCAACTTGTCCAATATATCAGGCCGTGGGCAGGCTATCATTAACGAACATAAATACATAAGAACACTGTGTTTGCTCCGTAGCGGAACCCAAACGGCCGTTCGCGCCCAGCAATTTTAAATCATAAGGCCCCAGAATTCAATCTGCTGCCGTTTTTATTACCGTTAATCGGCGTATTATCTCCCTCTCGTCGGGTAGCCGTGACGGTCTAAAATGCGCATAATTCCGTCGGATTGCTTGTTAGTGCTCGGAGACGAGCTAAATATTTATAAAAACGCGTATAAAGAAAATCCGCGGGCTTAACACGATTTATGGACTCACCGCTGCCGCATGGTGCCGGTCGCATTTGAATAGAAAAATGTCTCTTATTTAGATCACTAATTTGCGAACTTCGTTACACTGAGAAACATTTTCAGGATGTCTACACAAATGAAAATTATTCATTTAGGACAAATTTTATTAGAACATGACGCTAGAAAATACGAAATAAAACTGTAAAACTAACTTTATTTGATGAAAAAGTGAGGATACATTGAGAACTGCTGGTCTGGTGTAGAGAGGGAATGCCACGCCTTATCCTCACACGAAACATCACAGAATGTGTTCGTCAACGCATCGTAGTATTAAAAAATCACACAAATTTACAAAACTTTCTTCTTTGTTCAAGGAGGTATATCGGGTTTACTCACATGCACAGATGTACTTGAAATTTATATAGCGTATTACCCAGTGCTCCCTCTGTGCGTCATATTTTTTTGACATTTTTTTTTAATCTAGATTTTGAGATATTGTTGTTGAAAGTTGTTCATTTTAACATAGGTTTATATGGCGAAGATGGACAGTGCGGCTCTTTTTTGCCCATAACTGAGAAAAAAATGTAGAAATTGTGAAACAAAACTTTTCCATAAATAGTACACAGTATTATCTTATTTTTAATGTAAAACTAATGTAAGTTTTGAACATAATAAAGCTGTATTAATTAGAAACAGAAACCAATAATTGCATTTCTGTCTGACTTGAGGATTAATGTGGCAACGTCGCAATCAGTTGACAGCAAGGAGAAAATACATTTGAAAGACTTGATAAAAACGAAATTGATTTCAAACATATTAGCCCAGGAAAATTAAACGAAAATAGGGCCGAACCTCGGAATTGCATAAAGAAGGTTCGATTTTGATGGGACAAAGTGTGTTCTCTTCGTAATTGCATGTACATCAAAGTCTACAACGTCTCATGCGGCGCTAATTTGTTTGTTTATAAATAATCAATTATTATTAACAAATAATCGTATTTAGGATATTACGTGGGGTGGAAACGGCCAATCTTGATGCGGTAAAGCTCATTCTTCTTCTTATTAGTTGTACTTAACTTAACCTTTAACTGTAAACGACCCCCACCGATCTTCATTTGTTAATCGGTTTTTATTTGATTGTTATAAACAAATTAGACGTGATATCTGCGGTCGGGAGTAGGACTAGCCGATTTGGACGGGATGAACGTGGTTGAACGTGATGATATAGAAAGTTCAAGACCCTAATGCAGACAGTGAATTCTCAAAAAGCTGAAGACTATATACAACATGAATCATTATGAATAAGTGTTATCCACTTCACTTTGATTAAAAATTATCCATGCATTCTAAGTCTTAGTTACAGATTGCACGTGTAATTTTTTTATAATGACTAATTTGTAAAAAGAAACAAATGGAGATCATTCGGACCTTAACGGTTTTGGAATATCCCGGATGATGATCAAAGTGACTTATTCCATAAAAATCAGACTTCTCGTCCAGCTCACAGATAACAGCCCGAATTTGTATATACTAATTCATTGAAGATCAATGAACAAATGAAAATCAGTCTGCCCTTAGTGGCCCTTAGTGGTTCTGGATCACCTTGTAATCCAAGTACGAGAAGAGCGTCGATTACCGCGTGAAAATCCCCCTCTCCCAGTCCGATTGCCTAATTTGCTCTTAATGATCGAATAAAAATCAATAAACAAATGAAGATTGGTGGGAGTCTCCCAAAGTTAAGGTACAACTAATCAGAAGAAGAATGGGCTCTACCGCATCAAAATTGGCCTTTTCCAACCCACGTAATATCCGAAATATGCTAATTTATTAATAATAATTGATTATTAATAAATAAACAAATAAGCGTCGCATGAGACGTTGTAGACTTTCACCTACATGCAATTACGAAGAGAACGTATTTTGTCTCATCAAAATCGAACCTTCTTTATCCAATTCCGAGGTGAAATGCTAATTTTCCTGGACTATATACATTTTTTCTAAATCCCATATACATTGTTATCAACAATAAATTATCCGCAACAGATGATTTTTTGTAATGTTTTTAAAAAACTAGATTAATTAAAAAGACGGAAGGAGGAAGCTGTGATATATTTATTGGAATAAAAAATACAGTTGATAAATCCTTTTAATATATCTATTTAATGGTTTATAAAAACATCGTAATCATTACCCAGCAATATTTAGGTTACATAAAGTTTTCTTTACATAATTAATATAATTAGTAATTAATACTTGACATAAAAGCATTTGTACGGAATAAGAAAGGAACATAAATATTTCTCTACAAACTTTATCTAAAAAATTAGTTATAGTTGCAAAACTTTTGTAACATTACTAAAATAGAGATTAAAAACAAACAATGAGTAATAATTTCTATCACAGAACCTTCAAAATTGCATCCACATTTTCTTCGACTTGGACGAGAGATGGGCGCGAATGTCATTTCATTTCTTTAGAAATAAATTAACATAATTCTCGTTGTTTTACCAGTTCACATAATTTACGGATTTGAAATAAAGGATACAAATCTTCGCGAGGATAATACGATATATTTGCTATATATAATAATTATATTGTACATAGTTTACACACAATACATTTTTGAACGCGTACGCATCTTTATCCGAATTTGACGCGCAATATCTCCGATGTCCGAGATCTGTAGCTTCGCAGTGTGTACAACTGCTAGTCCATTATTAGCGCTGTTGCTACATCTACATAGTCTTTATGCGTTCATTAAATATAATTTAAAACTACTTAAATATGATATTTTTATGTTGTTAATTAGTTAATATGTATGCTATGTGCATACGAGTAGATTTCTTTGCTATATAGATAATGTTTATCGCAAATAATTTCAATAGAATTTAATTTTTTCAAATTGGCACCCACAAGAAAAGCATAGGACCCCCCTGCGCTCCTCACTTCCCTCGACCCCGATATACCTCCTTAATAGCCTAAAAGTAACAGTTAAGAACCAATTAATTTTAACTCAAGATGTATGTAGATGCACTATCTTAACAGCCAACAAAACGTTGAAACTATTAATCGATGTTTTCCTCTACTAAGGCAGTACTCAAACAATGCTATATACAGGTAAGGTACAATGATAAGTTTTGCCAAACTTTAATGGCGTATTGTACCGATGAAAATAATCAACATTTGCCCTATAAAAATTGATTGTACATTTTAAAAATAGTTATTTAAAAACCAGTGGCGTATGATTTTTTTTCAAAAAAGGTCCTCTACTGCCCTAATAACTACGCCACTGGAGTGTGTTTTGGAATAAGTTTTCCATGAAAAAATAGTTCCTACTAAAAAAATGTCATTCCCAAATTTTATCACTAAGTATTTTTTGCTAGTGAAGTTACAGGAAAAATCATATATAAATATTTGAAACTTTTAACACCCTGTATCTTCGTAGGGAAGCGTCCTATCAAAAATTTTTATGGGGCAAAAGTTGATTATATTCATCGGTAGAATACGCTATTAACGATTGGTAAAACTTATCATTAACACCCTGTATTACACAGCCACAAAAAAAGTCCTGACCCAGAAACTAAACAATACTTTTTAAATTATTTAAAAAAAAAACAAAAATATTTTTTGAAATTTAACACCCTGTAGACGAAGCGTCCTAGATAAAAACTGTATAGCAAAGAATACGAGGTTTCATTTTTGGTCACCATTTGTGAATCACTCTGTATAAAACGAGGTGAACAGTTGTACCTGAAAACGCACTTTTTTCTCCTAGAATTATACAGTTTTCAGTGGTATAAAATAAAATTTTAAACGTATTTGTTGGAACAAACTGAAACTTCTTGAATTTTTTATATTTTTCTACAAATAATGCCCCAAGTATATTCAAAGGAAACAATCGTTCTTCCCGCTTTAGATTTATGCAAAAATTTACAGTTCCTGATGGCTTTATCACGGCCTAATCACACAACGCGTACATACATTAAGCCTATCATGTTTTAGATTTATTAGTGTGTTTTATGTTCTGCCGAGAAACATTTATCATACTAGAAATGTCGACGGTAATTATACCTTTGATGAGAAAATAACAAACGCAGTTGCAAGTCACATGTAATAAACCACTTATGTACTTTAATATACTTTCATTTAGGATATCATTCATTATATCAATGCTTATTGCTATTTGCAGAACCGCAGATTACGATTTTAGCGCATGTTCGTGACTACCTTGACGCAATGATTCAAACGCGAAAACTCATATACGCAGAAAGACAGATGTAAAATAGCGGAAACGCATTTCGAATCCTCATAATTGTTTCGCCGTATCAGATTTTAGAGACATCCTAACCTAAAAGTTGGAAAAAATACTATATTTGGAGTTATGTTACATCACCAGGTAATTTTCCCAGCAAAACTCGTTATTGCATCAAAATCCATTTCGAATTGTTGGGATATCTGTCTTTCTCTTCAAGAAACCATTGTTAAAATTGATTAGTTTGGTATAACCATCGATATTCGGAAATTGAGTAATATCAGGTAAAAATTCAAAAAATACTCAAAGTACAAATACCTAAATACCACTGATTCTTCAAGTCGTCTAGGTCTTCCAGAGTCGGTGAGGTTTTTACCAAATATTTCACTGTCCCGGACCTGGTGATAAAGTCTGGTCAATATTCGAGCAGAAGGAACTGGATAAGCTTCAAATCCATTACATAAAATGCACTTCAGCCATTTCTGCATTGGTGTCAGTGACATTATTTATGTATTTTCAAACAAATTTATGACAGAAGCAAACAAAAATCAAAGTGCACTTAACCTTAACACTAATAAAGAAGTTGCTGGAACAGAAAATAAAACTGTATTCTCAAAGCCTGTATCAGACAATGCAATTTTGTTGCAGGGATTTGGTTGCCGCGATAGAATCCATGAATTTTTTCTTATCATACTATGCAATTCTGTCCCGACAACTGAATTGCATGAATTAGAATATGCTCTATTCCGTGCAACAAAATTGCAGGGATTCTAGTTCTTTTATGAAGATTTGTTTATTACCAACCTAGCTGTTGTTGGCTGTTGATCATGGTTGCTGTTAGTAACACAGTTGAAGTCACTATTCAAGCTATACAGCAATTTACTTTTAAATTTTCATCCATTGCTTGAATAAAAAATAATTTAGTCTAGGAGCCAGATAGGGTTTCGTGGCCAATCAGAGTGCCACGGCTGCAAACAATTTATTCTTAAGTATTTTGACCCAAAAATCCAAAAAACTCGCAAAGCCCGAAAGTGGTCAGTTTAATTGTTATTAAGAAATTAAATGTTTAAATGGCTATAAAATAGTTATTTTTGTATCTAGTGCGCGAAATGCTACTTTGGTGATCGAGAATTGAATTTTTTAACGAGGCGAAGCCGAGTTAAAAAATTATTCGAGACCACCAAAGTAGTTCGCGCACGAGATGCAAACAATATTTTTTCTACAAACAAACCCCCAAAACCCCAATATCCCGAGGTGGACCTGAATTATCTGGTTTAGGAATAAATATTGGTTCGTGTACTGGTTGTACGATTAATGTTAATATTGTAAATAATAACTAAAGTTATTGTAAAATTCTATCATTATTTTAAAAGTATTTAATTGTTATTCATTTAAAAATAAATAATAATTTGGAGTTTTGCTTCATTTTTTCAAAGATTGAAATACAAAACACTTATTAATTTACATGCAGTGTGCGAAATACTTCGCACCCTAGTGCGCGAAGTATTTCGCGTACATTGTCATGGTAACGTAAGAATCCGAAAAAAAGTGTCACTTCGCATATTGTTGTCAATGCGCAATCCTTGTCATTTTTTGACGTTTGTAGAAAAAGTTTATTTTTATAGCTATTACAATTTTGTATGCGTTAATATTTACGTTTTCTCATAACAAACATACATTTTTTTGAAAATTAAAAAAGATTAACTTTAACCAAAGTTATTGCAAATTTAGTGCAAATATCTTACATTTTCCGTCTCCGCGCGCACTAATTTTACCATATCTCTGGTTCTATTGGACGGATTGATACGCACGACATCTCATTTTAAAGCTTGAACTTTATTTTACAAGATAGGTAAGTTCCATTTATTAATTTATTTATTTAACAATTAATGGCAGCTTAGAATGTTGTGACATTTCAACGAAAATGGTGGTTTTATTTGTTTATAAGGCTTTTTTCATTATTCAACTTGGATGAAAAGCCAAAAAAGTTACAGGATACGATTCCTCGCATTCTGACAATCATTTCTTGCATTACAGTTATTTTTCTTTATCAAAACCCGTGAAGAGACGCGCATACGCCGAGAGCGATGTACGCGTTAATAAGCATGCAATTTTATCCCCGCAACAAAATCCCGGAAATTTTGTAGCTGCAACTAAATTGCATTGTCTGATACAGGCTTAATGTTTCTCCACAAATTGCTAAAGCCAGCAGATGTTTTAAATTAATAATTATTATTTTATCACTTACTTAAGTATAGTTTATTATAAATTTAGTTTATAATAAAAACAGATGAGGAATTAACTCGTATTTGATGACGATACCCATAAATCTCCGCCTCTGAGTTAGTTCACATAACACCATATTGAAATCGTGGAGGCTTAGTGGGTAATACCTTGTACCAAATTTGATTAAGTCAACCCGGATATACAGAAAGACACAATTTTTTTACGAAAACTAACACTGTTTTTATAAATTCAAAATTTTTTCTAAAGAAAAACGTATGAAATGAAATCAAGCAATGATCCTCGATATGTTTATATGTTTTTTTTTCTTATTTTCTGAAGTACTCTTTGTTTTTGATACTTTTTTGACACCCTGTAAAATTTCGTGGGGTTCGGTTAAAAAAATTCCATTAAGATGCCAACAGCATTTCGGTAGGAGTAAAAAAAAACATTCAACATAATACGACAGGCAGGTCACATGACAGTAATAACAATACTTATACGTACTTGTGTCTGGAGTGACGACAGGACGTCTGCAGTCCTTGCCTCTGTCTTCACGTACACTGTAAAATATGACAGTTATGACTGAGTATACTTATTTACAGCCATACGCGCGATACGCCGTAAAAATTTTAAACGAAATTTGAGGAATTAGTGGTTGGCGCACGTATGCACATATTCAGGTGTAATATGCAGCCATATTCGACCACATATTACGTAAGATCTGCTGGAAATTGATTTGAGAGATGCACGAGAGAATACAGTAAATGATAGGAAGAAGAAAAGTGGTAGGACATATTGACTCTAAGACATAGAGTTATTTTTATTATTAAAACATTTCCCAATTCGCAAGACAAACAAATCAAATATAAATTCATGAAGAGAAACATCATGCAAATATTAGAAAAAAGGGAAATATAGAACAATCAAATCACAATATCGGTCATGTCGGGTCCTGTTTTATTTGTTTATGTTATGCCAATTTGGGACCATTTTCAGCTTACAATAATAGCATGGCATAGCATAAACACTTTCAATAATCAATATTACAGAACGGTACCTAAAATTAATAATTTTCATAATTGTTAAAACTTTTCAGAATCTCTGGAATCATTCCCTACATAAAAAGTGATGAGAGCCGTTCACTTCTTGTCTCGTTTCTTGTAGTAAACACATAAATTACTATTCAATTTTAGGTTATTATTAGTTGTTTTACTTTTCATTGGTGAAGCGAGCCTTAGATAAAAACTATGTGTAAACCGCACATTTTATATACAGCGAATTATGTAAAACAGGGCCAGCCGAGATATCGATATAGTCAGCAGTTCCAAAAATGTTTCTTCGTATTGTTGTGGTAAATTTGATATTAATAGAAATTATTCCATTTGCAAACAAATTTTTGCACTCGGATTTGTTTACTCTTTTGTTTAGTTTGCGAATGCTTTTATTGTATTATTATAGAAAAAAAATACAAAACCGGTCTCTTTCAAATGTCGCAAGTAATGTCGAATTGTGATGTATGGCAATTTCGGCTAGAGTCGATACAGCAGAAGAGTCCAACCTACACAACGACACCACAATCACTCCGATCGGACTTCCCCTATATATACTGTTAGGTTGTACCTACATTAATTATCTCCATAATTCATAATTCTCTCAAAATTCTTCATTTCATTGCATTTTACTGATTTGCTGTTTACAGGGTGATTCAAAAAACCGCTGACAGACTTCTAGGGTAGATAATACATATAAAATTAAGACGAAAAGTCTTAATAAACATAGGGTCACAAATGCCTCCTTAGCGAGATACAGGGCGTCAAAGTTTCTGTAAAATTAAACATTGTCTGCAATAATTCCAAAATGCCTGAACATTTCTATTTCAAATTTGCTATGCGTAGTTAGCACCTTAAGACCAATGTTTGATATACAGCTCAAAATTTTATGAGCAGCAGTGTCGTAGAGACGGGGTCAACGTGACCCTTTTTTAAAAATATTTTCTACGCCACTGCTAATTTTGTCGTGGTGGTAATAGTTTAAATAACCAGATGGATTTCACAGGGTCTAACAACACTTACAGTGTACGATAATTCAATAAACAAAGAAATTTAAATTAAAAAAATTCGGGTTTTGGAACGAATACACTGAAGATGAACTTTTCGAGACAAAACATCTGAATCTGGTTCGGTCTGGGGTAGTACAGTATTGGGAGTCATGAAGGCTTGCACAAAATGTAATAAAATTTCCAAGGTTATTTAAAAAATGAAATTGATGATGGTCCTGGAGAGACGAAACGTTACATATAAAAATTGATTATGCCGTTCGATAGAGGGCAAAAAGTGACATTGAGAAAGATTCTTTTTTTAATATCACCTCAAACAAGGCTGAAATGAAACAAAAACGGATTTCCAAAATTTCAGTTTTTTTCAAGTATTTCGAAAACTAATCATGTTAGCCTTAATTTTTTAGAGACATAATGTTGGTCCTCTGATTACGCAACTTTGCCCCCATTTAAGCTACTTCGTACCTCTTTCCGTTTCCGAAATCCCTGTAGTGAGAAGCGAATTTGTACGTATACGCAGGAAAAGATCCACATGTTTTAGCCTAAATTCACCATCAACAACAACTTTCTCCGAATGTGTAGATGGGAATTGTTGGAGACCATATCATATAATTGGACCAAAATTTCTGCCAACTAGATTGTATGAAAACACTCACTTTCACGAAGAAGTACTTCTAGGGGTGTTTCGGAAGATGCAGTTCTAGGTGTCAGAGTGCAGCCTTGGTTCATGCATGATGAGGCCCTTAATTATTTAGCTAACAAAAGGCATAAATTAGGATCCTTTGCTAATTATAATTAACGCCCGACTCATTTAATGTGTCACTAAATATCACCTCACTCGAATTAGACGTACACACTTCCAAGTTAAACTGAAGAGGTTTGGTGTTAGTTAGCCGGCAGGGCCGGAAGGTACTGGAGTCCCATACGGGAGGCAATCCAGCTATGAGTTGAGATTTTGGAAAATCTGTTTTAGCGATTCTTTTTTGTATTTAATTATTCTTTTTTCAGATTCATTCCTCACGGGCGAAAATGTTAGTAAATTCAACAAGGCTCTTATATGCGTATGACATAAAGTGAGCACAAGAAATGCTTTATCATTTGTTTTTCGAACAATGTGATCATGGCAAAACAAATTAAATGTGAAACAAAGGAGTTGTTATTGCAATATCTGGGCAGTCACGACAATATATATATATATATATATATATATATATATGTTAACATGTAATAAATAATGAGCAATCGCTAATAATAATTGTACCAATTTTACCTTAGAAAAAAATATATGCCCTTGAGCAAAAAGCAATGGAGACTAAACATACAAAAAATTATTATCATTAAACATCTATAATCATCACAATCATAAGATTACATAGAACAATTAACAACAAAGTACTCAGTGAATAATTATCTGCTAATTAGTACGGGTTAAACACTTTGATTTTCAACTATTTTGCCTCACAGCCCGCCGATCGTCTTATTCCCATCTCCACACTGTTCTCACTTCAACTCTTTAGGCTTCCTTCCTGAATTCCCTACCTAAGCGTTTGTTTCTGCGCTTCCTTCTACCAACTGTCGTTTACGTTTTCATTATTATACAACACTTATGTAACAGGTGACGTCGAAGTTGATACGATAAGTATGGTTTTGCACAACTATCTTCAGGAAAATAACCCTCCTTTTGGAGCAGGCGTTTATTTCATCAAGTTTTCAATTTTTTCAAGGGTGGCAAACGAAAACTATCGCGCAAATAATTAACTTCAGACAACATTGCTAAAAAGCATTTGTCACCCGCATGCTAAAAACTGTAAATAGTTACGTCGATCTTACTACGAAAGTACTTTTTATTTGTACAAGAATTTGAACTGAACCTTCCAATTAGGACTTACTTTATCCACGGACGGTATAATCCTCCCGACTTCGAGTTCTCCAAAGCAAATGGTCGCCTTTCTGGAAGGCAGACACACTCCGCTTCATGAAAAAAACATTAGCCCGTAATTTTTCTAACCAATCGCTCTCCTAGGACATTTGTCTTTGTCTAATTTTAATCGATATCGTGTCAGGACGGAAATTTATGACGCCTTCGACGTCCACAGAATTTAAAGCGTTTCGTTAGGTGTGTGTTCCAAAATAAATTTGTACGGGGTACCCGATCGTCTCTACGTGTATAAATTAAAAACCGTATTTTAATGCCTAGGTGACGAAGTATGGTAATAACACAAGTGTCTTCCAGAAATTTTAATACTTATTGAGAATTATAATCCATTATGCATGGTGCTGAGGAATTAGTATGGGATGCCGGTTGAAATTCTAACTAGCCGTGAAATATTTTATGTTAATTGTGGCGTCATTATGGGGTAATTAAGTAACACGCCAAATGCGTCGATACGGATGTAGTTGATATTATAACAGATATTTATTTTGTCAATCGCCTGCCTGTATTCGTTTCTAGTGACGTAAATTGACTGCATCCTAAAAAGTATGCACAATGCAGAACATTTCGTGGAAAAGTAATCAATAAAAGAAATAAAACAACCACAAAATAGTAATAGTCCAGAGAACGAAGAGAAAAATAGGGTAAAACCTCCGAATGCTTTGGGATAGATCTGATTTTTATGGAAATTTGGAATTAAGCTTATTTAACCCTGTAGATGAAAAGTTATATATGCTTGATATGCGTTTCTTATTTTTAGGGGATGAAAACCACCCCTTATACTAAAAAACTGAATAAATATAAAAATAGGCGTTATATAGACTAAAATCATATCTTAATATACAGGGTGTCTCATAATTAGCTGCCAACCCTGAACAGGCCGATTCTATGATCAAAGCTAAGTAAAAAAGTTCATATGAACATGGGTCCGGAAATGCTTCCTAAGGGCACAGGGACCCATTGAAGAGGGAGGAATGGAAATCATTTTTTTGCAATATCTCTCAATCGAGTTGTGATAAATGAATGAAATTTGGTATACACAGCTAAATTTTGATGAGCAATTTGATGGACTAATCCATTTATTTCCACAAGGTCCATTGGGGTGGGTACG
>NW_019416257.1:0-34906 GCF_000390285.2 Anoplophora glabripennis | reverse complement strand
ACTCATGGTGAAGCAAGACATCATCCGTCTTACTCACTTTCTACGAACTAACACAAATGATGTCTTGCTTCACCATAACACAAATACTTCACCATAATACAAATGTTGTTTTGCTTCACCATAGATTAAAACGATATCCATCAACTCTGAGTTGCTATACACGCAAGCCATTTTTGACACTAACTACTAAAAAACTGATGTAAATACCACAGATAACAGGTAAAAAACTACCGCAACGACGAATTTCAGTATTAGGAGTCACATGGCTCTCCACGCGTATTGCGAATGACGCTAGAGACTACAGTTGTCCAGCTATGGAGTGGTTTAATGTACTATAATTTCAATAATTTTTTTCTCAGAAACTATAAGGATTTTACAAAATTTTTTTTTACAATATTGACTCCATTTCTCATGCCGCATCTATTCCCAAATGTTTTTGGATAAGTTGTGAATCACCCTGTATAACGTTTGTTGCTTGAGTTATATTCTACCGAAAGAATTCGGAGGAGAAACCCTTGGTTCCCTGGACTATAAACTATCAAACAAGCGATGACAAAATAGATACAAAATCGTGTAAGATGATTTTGAACCTTTTGCTGATCTTTGGGCATTATTTTTGTTTTACCGAGTTATTTCTTAAAGACTCCGGATTTGAAAAAGGCTTATCGCTATGTCTTGCACCGAATTCAACGCACGCATTGAGTAGATTTAAGCCACCCAAATGAAGAAAAATGAATTCAACTTTCTCTTTTGGATTAAATAACTGATTCGTCTTAGCAACTGAATTAAAACGTCACTTTTATGCACATTCAAAGACAGCTTTGACAGCTGTCTTTGAATGTGGTATTTGACCACAACGACAGTACAATAATGATGGTTCCTTTCAAACAACACAATTTGTGTTTAATTTCCAAGGCTTACTATTGCAATGTTAGCTTCTTTTGATTCCTGTCGATTATTTTCGTCGAAAAGAATACGGTGTTGCCATTTAAAAAAATATGAAATCTTGCAACACTGGAAAGCATTATTTGTAAGTTTTTCTTAGTCATGTTATTTCCTACAACTTTGCATTTGGAAGTATCATTTCAAATAAAAAAATTTGGCCGGTCAGGTTTTAAAAAAATTACACTGTATATTTTTTATCGAAATACTACAACGTAATGATGGAAAGACATTTGAATTACCTTGTACACGATAGAACATACACTATTTTTTTTTAGTTTTTTTGTTGTTCCAAGTACAAGTCGTTTATTCGATAATACGCGGAGATAAATCAAAATTAAATTACCCATTTTCTTATCGGGGCAATCATCGGCTGTTCTCATTGCACCACTCACGTCGTTTAACTAGCTAAAAGAGACGCAGCAACAATACAAACGAAACCACGTACGACAAATATAAAAATAATAAATTAAACACGTCAAAGGTCATCAAACACAAACAGTCAGATAATAAACTGGCCTAACAGTATATTCCTTTCATAGATCCGCATTCTTCCGAGCCATTTAGAATTGATGCATTTCGTATTCCGGGACGATTTTCGGTACGTGCAAAAAAATGTTATAAGCGCCTTCTTCCGACAAATAAACTCGGAATGGCCTATAACAGGAGCACAATGGCTCGGCCCCTAGTGTACAAATAGCCTTACAAACCCGGTTGAAAAGTATTTCGACCATAAAATATCACCATCAGCTTTGTTCCCTTGATTTTAGATTAGGCGAAAATAGACTGCGGCCGAGCCGCATTGAACGCAGTGGCGTTCGTTGGTCTAGGTATTAGCTTACACCGAAGATTAAGAGAAGTAAAATTTATTGCAACCAATTAAATTGTTTATTTGTATTTGACGATTTCAATATTTTTTTAAAGTAAGTTAATAATAAGTATTTATTTCTTGAGAATCATTTGTTGTTTATTAGAAAAAAATAAAATATTCTGTGAAATATATACTATTTTTGAGCCGCCAGATTATTTCCATTACAAAAACCATAAATAAAATGCATATCGGTATATTCACGGTTAGTAAAAGCATGATGGTTCATGGTTGTAAAAAATTCGAATGAAATGCGAAGTTGAGCACAAAGATCACAAACTAAGAAAATAAAGAACAAGAATTTAAATCATAGCACGCGAAAGTGACAATCATTAATATCATTACAATGAAACTGTCACTATAAAAGATGCCTACTATGTGAAAATGTTAAAAAAAAATTACTATTCTGAGCCATACATTATTTAAAAAATAATTATTTCTGACTAAACTACGCAGAATTCGCAAAAAAAGTAGATACATTTTTTCTTTAAAAAAGTCCAATTCATTAAAAAATAATATTATTTGCTTGATAATTCAAAGGAATAAAAAAAATTCCAAAAATTTCTGATGAGTAGTTAGAAAACTATCCTTATTTATAACCGATTTTGATTAAACTTATGGTAGTTAAAGACCTTATGGTATAATTATTACCTACAATTTTCATTCCGTTACCCTCTTAAATTTTCTATCAACTTTTCCAAACACCCTGTATATTAGACCTATCGAAATAACTCATTTAGAGAGGAAAATGAAAATATTGTTATCTGGACTTTTATGAGTGTAAATGGTAAAGGAGCTTATAATAAACGTAAAAAAAGTAAATGCTTGAGCGGAGTTAGTGGGAGGTTGATTTGGGGGGTTGAAGTGGTGAGGAATTGTATTATTGCGGTTATCGACAAAAGTTGACATCAGAAGAAAAGTATCTGAAACAAAAGTTGTAGATCATGCAGATTACAACTTTTGTAGAGGACACATCTTACATAACCACAAAATTTCCGAGAAAAATCCGAAAAATCGTGTTTTTGTCTTTTTAATTTTTACTAAACTTGGTAAAAGTATACTTTTCTGTGTCTTAAATACCCACAACTTTTTTAAATAAAAAATTCAAGAAGTTTCCTAGCCATTCACTTTTTCCGGTCCAAAACACTTTTTTTGCAAACAGTAATTCTACTTAGAAAAATCATCGTGCAGAGTTCTGCCGGTGTTCATTTTTTTCGTTGTGACATACTTTTTGGTAAAATAAAAAGAAAATGATAATCACAATTCAAAAACATGCTCAAAAATGCAAAAAAAACAAAAAATGACTCGCACAACGAATTTTTTAGTAATTGTTAATAATTTGTTTCCATTTTTAAAAAAATTGAAAAATTGATTGCGCCATTCAATTGTACGGAAAAAATATAAAAGAAACTGTGTTTTTCTACAAAATTAATGTTTTCACGTGAAATTTGGACTGAAGTCTTATCTTGCTCCTGTAAATGAAAATACACACAATGAAACACAGTTTATTTTATATTTTTCCCGTACAATTGAATGGTGTAATCAGTTTTTCAATTTTTTAAAAAATTTTAAAGAATTATCAATAATTGCTGAAAAATTCATTATTGCAAATAATTTTTTGCATTTTGCAATTGTGATTAGATTTTTTTATTTTATCAAGAAGTATGTGTTAAAACGACAAAAATTAGCACAAGCAGAATCCTGTACGATGATTGTCTAAGTAGATTTTTTTTTTGAAAAAAGTGTTTGTATAATGTATATCTCTAAAACTTTTTGATTATTTCATCTGAAAAAAATTGTGGTTATTTAAGACACAGAGAGGTATACTTTCACCAAGTTTCTTCAAAATTAAATTATTTTTGCGAAAATGAAAATTAAAAAACGAAAAAAGACAAAGAAAAACAATTTTTCGCATTTTTGAAGTTATGTAAAAAAGTGACCTTTACAAATGTAAATTTTTACATGATCTATAATTTTTGTATTGGATACTTATTTTTCATTTCCGTTTTGAAAGATTGACATTTTCTACTAACTAGCCGTAAAAATGCTGTCCCCATTCTAAAACCCGCAGGGAACGCCCATGGGGTGACTTACCTGATCTAGTCACAACAATATCGGCGCCGAACAATAGCCCATCGAGAAGGTGACAAAAGACAAACTGATTGTTACGGAAAGCGTGAAAGCAGCCCGGATAATCGCCTAGGAACCGTTGCCGTGAAAATTGTGTTTTGAAAATAAATATTTTTCTTTAATTAGCCCCAGTGCTGCCGTCATTACCGGGGTTGAGGCTCTTTAGAAAACATTTTGCAGGATATTACTGTCTATAACCCCGAGCTAAGCTACGCGGTAAATGTGACATAATAATTTCTCGGGATATTGTTTTTTTAGGATGGGTTTCTGTATAATGTAACGGCTGATGTGGATATTATAGCAGGGTGGAACGACATTAAGGGGGGCGTTTATATACGCAATTTTTTGCCCAATATTTTAGAAAATCTAAGCAAATTAGAAACCTTATCTCTTCACTGTACCAGCTATATTAGTTTTCTTCAGGGTATAAGACAGCTAACACATTCAAAGTACAGAAAAAAAGCATATTTTTACTACTATAAACATAGTCACACCCCGTATAGTGCTTTTAGAAAACTATTAACACATGCATTAATCACAATTATTGAGTATCTTTACAAATTTGCTGGACAAAACAGGAAAGGTACATATTCTGATGTTTTCATGTTCTGCTTGATCTTTCTATGCGAAAAATTTGCTCTAGTTTAGTGTTACGCTTCGTCAATTCCTGAATAGATCTACTTGTTCCATTATTGTACTAAAAGTACGATTTTTTGTCTATAAAATGCCAGCCTTAAAAGTAATAGCCACGTTCGTTACCAGAGAACTCCAAAGTAGTTCATTTGTTTAAAATTTGCAATTTATAAATCTTTGTCGTTTAGATTTTGTCGAAAATTCCTAGATTTTTATAGAAAATGTGGTTTTCGAAAATATCTTTTTTTGTATAAAATTTTCTTGTGAAAGATATAATGTACTTTATTAACATTTTGTTACAGTCACACTGTCACAAAAATTCACACATTGTTCCTAAAATCACGACAGGAACAAATTGTATGAAGTTTTCATACAATATTGTTTTAAAACATGAGAAAATATTCAAGTGTCTCGGTACGAAGAAACTTTTCGTGTCTTAAGCGCATTAAGAATTAGAAAATTCGATGACACAAGAGCTCTTAAAAAGAACTGTTGCAAAGTTTTAATGCCGATCCCCAATTTTATGAAGACTTATAAGTAAATTTGCAAATTTAAAAGACCTACGAATATACCTGTTTTATAAAACTTGAATGTGTTTAAAATATTTTGTTAAAAGTATCGGCAAACGAAAAGCTAGTGACGTTATTTTATATACAGGGTGTTTCAGGATTAAGTCGACAAACTTTAAGGAGATATTCCTCATAAAAAAATAAGTAAAAAATCAAGTATAAATTTTTTTCCAGAGACGCTTCATTTTCAAAATATAGAGCGTTAAAGATTTTTTAAAAAATTTGAAATAACTTTTAAATGAAGAAGGCTATTTAAGCCAAATTTGGCATGACATATCTTCTTACAAGATACCATTTTTCCATAGAAGCAGAAGTCCCGCAAGCAACCAGTGGCGGAGTTATGGGGACTCAGACTCATTAAATTATAAAAAAATTAATATGGCCCTACTGGAAATAAAAAATGATGCTATTTTTAGATAGAACAGTTTGTTATTGACAAAATGTACACATTCACTTTTTTTCCTAATTCTTATAGTTTCATGGCAAAATTGATTTTTCGGAAGGGTGCTTCTGGATTCTGTCGATAAACTTTAGGAAGACGTTCCTCATAAAACCTAAAAAAATATAGTACCTATTAAAATTGGTCTTAGTCCCGAGTATGTGTAAGTCAAATAAGCCTTTTTTTCTCCCCTTCCCTTGGGTTTAACCAATAGTATTAAAATTATTTAGGAGATGCTTCGTTTTTGAGATACAGGGTGTTTTTTAGAAAAAAAAATGATGTTGATGAAAACAATAGGAATATTTAAGTACCTAACATCTAATGTGACTATGTCGTAATGCGACAACGTAACGACCCTTGCAATACTCCTAAATTTTTTCAGGCGGTTTTTAGTCACTTCATTTACTTGTTTACTTTTAAATAAAATAAGATGGCAAATAATACATGAAAATTTATTTGTAAATTGAAACAACCAAAAAATTACCAATTAATATTATACCTATACAAAGCGAAAAGTGAATCAAAAATGAAATGATTTAAAAAATATTTTGTTCAAAATCAATTTTGCCATGAAACTATAAGAGTTAGGAAAAAAAATGAATGTACACTTTTTGTCAATAACAAACTGTTCTATCTAAAAACAGTATAATTTTTTATTTTCAGTAGAGCCGTATTAATTTTTTTTTTATAATTTAATGAGTCTGAGTCCCCATAACTCCGCCACTGGTTGCTAGCGGGACTTCTGCTTCTATGGAAAAATGGTATCTTATAAGAAAATGTGTCATGCCAAATTTGGCTTAAATAGCCTTCTTCATTTAGAAGTTATTTAAAAAATTCGAATTTTTAAAAAAATCTTTAACGCCCTATATTTCGAAAATGAAGCGTCTCTGGAAAAAATTTATACTTGATTATTTTCTTATTTTTCTTATGAGGAATATCTCCTTAAAGTTTGTCGACTTAATCCTGAAACACCCGTACAATAAAGAGACCTTATGAAAATTTGTTTTTGTTTTTACATATTTTTTAATGTTTTTGAACTAAGTAGGAACAATTTTTTTATATATCATTTTGTTTTTTTTCTATTAATTTTATTGTAAATAACATTTTTAAAGTTCCGATGCTGTTTAATTTTTTTATTTATGGTTATTTGAGAGCAAATTAATAAAATAACCAAATAGTTGCGAAAATATTTCTATTTTTTATAAAACCTGAATGAAAATCCTTCTCGTGAATTTCGATAATATTGTAAATGCAGCTAAAAATTTTTAGATTCATTTAGTCGTTTGATCTTGAAAATTATTTTTTTTTGTCTGCTGCGCTTTTCTTTTTTCTATATTGCCCACCTACTAAAACAACCACGGGCCTCAATTCACAAAGTCACGAGTCGTCACTGCGCTACACGTTACGCCATTGGTATCGATATTCGTATTTTGATAAATTTAAAAACCCTTTCGATTATTTATTGTTCAATTCGATTTCCTACAAAAATGTAAAAGAACACTGCAGATCCCTTACAAAAAACAAAGAAATTCCGCATCTCGGACATTGGCCAGCTCGTGCTTCAAGCCAGTATCGACAATCGCAAGGAATAGGTACTATTTTACTGCAGTTTGGAATTGATTACATGAATTTGCAATTTGGTTTTGATGGGAACGAACTCTCGGACTGGAGGTCAAAAGGATCGTATTAACATGATTGTTTACGATTCTATTTGTGCGCTAGATTGATTTCTGCCTTATTGGCTACGATTACAACAAAACAATAAATGCTGTTAACCTGATACCGTCCGTGCAATCGTATGCTGATGCATTATACAGCGTGATTCACAACATACCAAATAAAAAGAAAAATGTGTATGGGTTGTACAATGGGTTCATACAAATAATATATTGTAAAAAAGAAACGAAAAAGACCACTTCACGACAAAAAAAATCGTGAGGTCCTCTTCCAAATCAGCGTATTTCTTGGACTTCATTAAAGTTATTTTCAAAATTTTATTGAAAATGAGGGACACACCATTGTGTAAAAGCTACATTTGTTGTAGAACAGCTAAAGGTACATCTTCAAAACGTCCAAGGTGACCATTTTGCAGAAATTCGACATACCGAAAATCTTTAATTGTTTAACTATTGTGTTTATTGTTATGAGTTATATTTACCTAAAATACCCACATAAATATTAACAGAAACATTATTTTTTTCAACTTTATTACTAGAAGTAATTAATTTTATTATTATAAGGAAATATCTTATTGTCGAAGAAAACTCATTGGCAATATCGATTCCCGATTAACTGTTGGGTTAGAATTGTTGGGAAATGGCATTTTTGGACCACTTTCTTGCACCAATAATTGTGAATTAAAAAATTATTAAAGTTTCAAATTGTTTTTGTGAAGTTTTTATTAACAATTCGGTTTATAAAATGCGATTTAATTAGCATTTTGTATTTTTCTCGAAAACATTGCGTTTTTCAAAAAAAAATATGAAGAAACAAAAAAGTGTCTAAATTCAATGGCTTTCTAGAGGACTAATAATTGTTAAGAAATTCAAATATGCGAATTTTTTTATCTCCAAAGGCAAGAAGACCCACGAAAGAATGTCTAAATGGGGTTCGCTATAAAAGCGTAGCACTGTCAGATTTCACATGTAATAAAAAACTTGTGTACCAAATTTAGTGATTCTCGTACAACATAGTTCTCAGATAAAAAAGACTTAGAGGCGGATTTTAATGGGCTCTTGTTGCATTTATTTCTGCACACCCTGTATAATATATACAAATTTTATTCTCCATGATCATTAAATAGGATCAAGTACAGATAATCTACTTCGAAGTATGTAGGTATAAATAGGGTCAAGTACAGATTATTTGCTCATATATATAAGTAATATAAAGGATGTCTTTAAAATGTCTGGACAAAATTTTAAAACATGTTGCTGGAGACAAAGTATGATGATCTAATCCAATCGTTAATTCAAAATTTGTTGAGTGTGTTAAGGTTACAATGAATATTTTATTTTATTTTATTTTTTTCAATAACTTTATTATTTATTTTAGTGAATACATAAAACTTGATACAGGGGAATTTTCTGGCATGAGAAATTGAAAGCTCGTTTTAAATTTATTAGAGAATACTACCTACAATAGGTACTTTACGTATATTAAATTTTCTTATAATAACTTTTTTGTGGCCAGGTGTATTGAATTTTTAATAAAAAATTCTAATTCTCCGTCGTTTTAAACAACTGGTTTTTGGATATTGATTTCATTTCATAAACTTGCATTGCCTTCCTTTATCTAGGCTTAGGACTGGTCCAAACTAGTTCTAAAATTTTGCAGCGTGTTTAGAAGGCAACAGACAAAAAAATTAAGACCAATGGGGCAGCAACGACAGGAATGTAGAAGCCAATGGACCAAAAACAATGAAAATTACAAAAAAAAACTGTGAAAATGAGAAGAAAATGAAGCAAGTTAATTCAATTTACTTAAAATAAATAATATCATCATATTTTGGCCCTCGCAATATGTGATAGAATTTTGTCCAGACCTTTTAGAGACACCCTCTATAATATAAAACCTTTTTTTTACTATTTAAGTCTCCTGTCTTTCTCACTCCTGCTGCGGAACATCTTTTTGATCCGCACGTCTCGAGAACAAGATGAGTTTGCACAAGCTGCAGTGTCGGCCTCTGACGACCAATATAATAATAATAATAATAATAATAATAATAATAATAATAATAATAATAATAATAATAATAATAATAATAGTGTTTATTAGCCAATTGGATGTACAAAAAATATATATATACCCATATGTATACGAGTATAATAATTATAATACTTAATTAAGTTACCCTAAATAATTAATAATGTCTATATCTACATATTTGTTGTAATAAACACAATACTCACTTAAGTGATAAAACTTGAGAGTGAGAAATGAGTAAATCACAGGTTACCTCATTTAAGACACAAAAGCATGTATAGTATATTTACAACGACACAAAATAATAAAAACAAACTAACATCAAAATTAAAAATACATTAATTTAGTAACAATATAACAAGAATTACAAGAAGCTAAAATGTCTACATATGCAGATTATACAGTACGATAACTATTCGGATTTTTGTTTTAAACCATTAACTGATGAATAACTGTTCTGCTGGTTTGGTGAAGATGCCCTTTCAGTAAGTATTTGTATTTTTTTATACTCTTAATTTCCTTTAATTTTCCAGGAACTGTGTTGTAAATTTTTGGAGCCAGGTATCGATAACTATGTTGTCCTTTTGCGGTGTACATCAATGGAATTACTACACATTTATCCTTAGATCGAGTATGATAACAGTGTTCAATATTTTGAAAATTATTTTTCTCAGCGTGAGTTTTTATTGCAACTTTGAAATAATATAATTGCTTAATATTGAAAATTTGTAATTCCTTATACAACATTTCAGAAGGGTATGTTCTTTCCTTATTTAACATAGATTTCATAATTCTTTTTTGTAGCACATTTATATCGTGAATATATACATCATCAGCTGCCCCCCAAGCAATTATTCCATAACTAAGATGGCTTTCTATCAGCGCATAATATATTATTTTTAATTGTTTTATTGTTAAAAAATATCTTATTTGTCTTATTTTACAAAGTACGTATCTTAGTTTCTTTTTCAGGACTTCAACATGAGCATTCCATCTCAGATGTCTGTCCAGTGTTACTCCTAAGTAGGTGACATTTTCTTCTGATTTAATAATAAGGTTATCACTATTCATGTTTACTTTTAGGCTATGGAAATCTGGGAGAGTACCACTAAGGACGGAAAAAGGTAAGTATACAGTTTTTGTCTTATTAATGGTGAGTAAGTTATTAGAATACCATGTAAGTATGTTCTCCATATCTTTTTCAGCTTTTATTTTCAGGTCATTCCAAGATTGTTCCTCATAATAAATGGCAGTATCATCAGCAAAAGCGAGTATAGTTCCACTTGTTTCAACTTCAAATAAATCATTGATATATATATTGAACAAGAGAGGTCCTAATACGGTTCCTTGC
Source organism: Anoplophora glabripennis (assembly GCF_000390285.2). Classification (NCBI taxonomy): domain Eukaryota; kingdom Metazoa; phylum Arthropoda; class Insecta; order Coleoptera; family Cerambycidae; genus Anoplophora; species Anoplophora glabripennis. The sequence continues at coordinate 24,269 of NW_019416257.1, read as the reverse complement.
GGTACGCCGCATGTGATGTCGTGAAAACTGCTTTTAGCGTCATTTATTTGAACGCATTGCTTCCTTCTCGTGAGGTAAGACCTGAATAAAGTTTGACATAATCCTCTAATACCAATATCATCCAGTTTTTGTAATAGTAAAGTGTGAGATACAGTATCAAATGCCTTTTGGATGTCAACAAATATACACAAAGATTTTGTTCTTCTATCAAGCGATTTATATATTTTTTCAGTTAACATGTTAATTGCATCCTGAGTACATTTCCCCTCTTTGAAACCAAATTGATTTTTAGATAACAATGCATTTTTTTTAAGATATTCTGTTAGTCGATGTTTTATGATTTTCTCAAACACTTTGGATAGATTTGAAATAAGAGAAATCGGTCTATAGTTTCCTAGGCACATTGAATCGCCTTTTTTAAACACTGGTTTTACAATAGATATTTTGAAGTGAGATGGACATTCACCTGTTTGAATTATTTTATTTATTATATGTGCGAGAGGATTAGAGATTCCATTTTGAATCTCTTTGAGTGTGTCAGCTGCTATTCCATCGATGCCTGGCGCTTTCTTATTTTTTAGAGAATTAATTGCTGACTTTACTTCAACTACATCAGTTGGAAAGATGAACATTGTTTCTTTATGTTCACTCTTTTTAATTTTAAGTTTAACGTTATTTGAAATAGTGACAGAATTCGTCAATTTTTCCCCTATTTGTGTAAAATAATTATTAAATTCTTCAGCTATTCCTATATCACTATCTATTATTTGATCATTATTTTTCCTAATCCTTGTAATCCTATTGGCATTATTCGATTTATCATTAGTTACTTTGTTAACCACTTTCCACAGATTCCTTGGGTCTCCTGGATTATCGTAATAGACGAATATCTAATAGACTCTACGGAGTCTTCTCTATTTCTCTGTTGATTTTTAATGGGCCACCCTGTATGACGCCGTAGATTTCCGTGCTGGAAGGCCAAGTTGCCCTTTTCAGCGCAGGTTCTACAGCATGCCATTGTCATTTTCCCTCGACAGTCACCTGTTATGATCGATACAGTAAACGCCAATTAAAAATCTGATCTATTTTAATCAAGATGAATTAGTTGTCAGTAATGTCAGCAATTAAACGTTGTCCCTATTATTAATTAATATGTGTCGGCAATTAAAAATATTATGTTAACGAACTGTGTATAATTTAAGTAATTCTCGTTCCAATCTAATCGCCCGAACGTCCGGGAATGTTAATGAATGGTCGATCGATTAATCATCAAGTGAAGGTATTAATTGTGAGACGCAGGCTTCCACTCGGCTACTAAATTTGCGGTGGTGGGTGGATCCTTTTGCCGTCAAGTGGGAATGAACGAGATGAGGACTTGTCATGGAAAACATATGCCTTCGAAAAAATTACTGTATTGTTGTGGCCCTTTATGTACATAAAAAAATCGTAATAAAATATTATATAAAATACGCTTTCCTTTAATTCTACAAATAATATTATCTATTATTTTGTCTACAATCGTGAGATAAGTAGATAAGTACAGGGTGTCTGGGAAAATGTGGGAAATCTCTCGGGTGCAGATAGAACATGAAGAAATAAAAAGACAAGTTCCTATAAAATTTTTTCGTACAGACCCTGCCTACGAAGGTGTGTGTCCCTGGAGGACGCCGCTGGAAATCGGTTTTTGTTGAATAACTTTTAAAATACTTAATATAATTTAATAAAAACTTTATGTGATGGACACTAGTAGGGACCTCTTAAAATAGTGTCCTTGAAACATATTTAGCTTTTTTAGTTTACCAGGGGCGGGCTAAGATTTACAACTTAATGCCTAAATTTTTAACGAACTGTATGATAAAGACTTTAAAATAAAAAAAATCTGGGTAGCTTCAACCTTCGACTGAAAAAACTCTTGTTTATTGTCGATAAAATGAGGAAAAGAATAATAAACGAATTCATGTTTTGTTTTTAATAAAAAAGGCAATAATTTCTATTTTTTCTTCTCGACAACAAAGTGACATCGCTGACACATTGATCCTTTACTTTGTTATTAATTTACCGATTTTTGGATTTCGTGGTGAATTTAATTGTGAATTAATTCGAAACACGTTTATTGAGTATGCAGATATGCATTTCATGTATGGCCTTGCGTCTTGCAATGCCAGAAGGTTATATCAAGACAGATTTCCTAATCGTGCTCTGCCAAACCAGAAGACATTTTAACAAGTTGACCAACGTCTAAGGGAGAATGGTGGGTGATTCTAGTTAATAAGGTAATACATATTATTGACTTTCTTCATATTTGTAGGAAAATTGGGAAAAAACAGTACTGATTCTGGTCTGAGAAGAACCGTACGTACGCCGCAATTAGAGGAAAATATTTTAATTGCCGTAGAAGACACTCCATCAACGGGCACTCGAAAATTATCAGCACAGTTCAATACATCGAAAACAATGCAATGGTATATGAAGTTCTTCAAGAACAGTTGTTATATCTATACAATTTGCAAAAAAATACATTAACTGATTCCTGAAGATTTTCCTCGTAGAATGCAGTTTGCAGACTGGCTATTGGATCAACAACAAACTAATGTAAACTTCATTAGCACTATTTTTTTTCGAATGAAGCAAGGTTTACCAAAAATGGTATCACCAATTTATACAACACACACGTATGGGCTGATTACAATCCTCATAATCTTCATGCCACTATTGTTTCGCATCATCAACATCAGTTCCAATCAATTAACATCTGGGCAGGAATCATTGACATTTTTTTTATTGGACCATTCGTATTGCCGGAACGATTGAATGGACAGCTTTATTTCGAGTTGCTTTAGAACGCTTTTCAATACTTAATAGAACACTTACCAATTGCGTTGGTGTGCGGGAGCACCTGAATAATGTCTATCCCAACCGTTGGATAGGTAGAGGAGGACCTATTGCCTGGCCTCCTCGATCTCCCGACCTAACGCCTCTGGATTTTTACCAGTGAGGATACCTCAAACAATTGGTGTATTCCACTCCGGTCGACACTAGAGAGGAGTTTCTACAGAGAATCACGTTTCATAGTGATGTGATAAGGAACAATGTTGGGTTATTGTGGCGGGTACAGCAGTCGTCAATTCGTCGTGCCCACGAGTGTCTCAGACTTCACGGAGCCCATGTTGCATCCTCCTATAAAGTTTTTCAATAATTTCGTTAAGCTGACTCCTGAGATACCACTGCGTTTTTTTAATTTTGTATTTTTTCGGATTAAAATGAAACTTTCCTGTTGTTTGAATGGCTTTCGTATCGCACTTTGTTGTCGAGAAAAAAATAGAAATTATGACCCTTTTTATTAAAAATAAAACATAAATTCGTTTATTATTCTTTTTCTGGTAAACTGTTCATTTTAAACAAGAGTACCTTTTCTTAGTGTAAGGTTTATTATTTTAAAGTCTTTATCATTCAGTGTGTTAAAAATTTAGGCATTAAGTTGTAAGGCTTAGCCCGCCCCTGGTAAACTAAAAAAGCTAAATATGTTTCAAGGACACTTTTTACCACAGACGATTTAGAGATTTACCACATTTTTGGGGACATCCTGTAGATACAGCGATGCTCGGGCTTTCTAGTGTTATACATGGTGTTTCTGAAATAAGTAAGAAAATGAGCAAATTTTATTAAACAACTCGTGGTCTAAATCCTTCTGTTTTCAAGAAAATTAATTTAGAAAATTAACCATAACTGTAAGCCGACCTTGTGCATCTTGTGCACGTGCGTTATGTGTTTTACCTAGCCTACGTATAAAATATTTATTAGTCTGATGCAAATCCTCACGGTGCACAGTAGGCCCTTTTGTGGTTAGTAGTACACAAAAATTGTCCAAAATGGAAATTTTAAAAATCTTTTCTTTAGGGATTTCCTAAAAGTTGTTTTTTGAGAAAAATTACTTTAAATTTAATAAGTTAGGCAAGGTTAAATTAAGTTATTTAATGCTTTTAGTGTAATTTTTCCATGCCATTGAATGCAGATGCCATAGTAAACATTTCTTTTTTAATGGTTGAAACTGAATTAATTTGATGCTTACTAAAAGTTGCTCATATTCGTGCCTTCTATCACCCTTTTCAAGGAACACGCTAATCTCAGAAACATCCTGTATATCTAATTATACTGGAAAAAACAAACTTATTTGTTTCTGAAGGTCAAGGTAGCCTCCGTATACCCCATACAAAGTTACACCCTGTATAGATGCCAGTGCGTACTCCCCCGTACGTTTCTCTCCGTCAGCAGTTTTCGAAAGGCCAGACGGTACCAGCAGAAGAATAACTCGTAATCGAACGCGTGGTTCCTGAAATCCATAACATTTACATATTAGCATCAATCTGAGTCAAGGCGATTAGTATTCCCCGTCGCTGCCGGATATTAAAACAGAAATTACAAGGAACTATAAAGTATTTAGCCTTTATTGAAATGCACGGACGGTAATTTGAACAATAATTTCTCTGGTTTGTGTGCGCGCACAGACATCCATTCACGACACTTTACAATTTCCTGGAATGATCGCTAACTCCTCTCTCATAAACTGAATACCAATGGATTAAGGTTGAATAACTCGGGTCTGCGACCGGTACCACCCACTATTCGCAACTCACATACACCTAATAAATACAGAATACGTCGGTCTGCAGAAATGGCGCACGGAGAGAATGGTACACTTATACGTGTTGTGAGCCAGTCGATCACCAGAAGGTCTGTCTGGCCTATCTAGAGAGCCACGCAGTTCTAGATGTCACCCGAATGAAGTACATCTCCTTTTAATTTAGAGAGTTATATGCCGCCTCCTCTCCGCACGAGTCTCCGACTTATGGGCTAATTCTCGTAGTTAGAATGAGGAGTAGAGATATTATTATTATTATTTTAATTTAGAGAGTATCTCAAAATAACATTAATTCAGTACACTAAAGTACATACATACAAATGTGTTGAAAGAAATAGTTAAAAAATTAAATAGTACTGGAAAGAACACAGAAAAATTCTAACTATACATAGCTATAACTAAATTCCTGTACATCTTTCTCTTTTTCGATTTAACTTAATGTTTAATCCTTCCAATTAATACCCTCTTAATTCTACATCAATTATTTTGATAGCATCCAATGAACATACTTTAGATTGTTCAAAGCACCATCTGTTCCACAGTATAAATAGTAAGGAACGAACTAATAAGGTCATTCTGCTTTTATTGTACCTATAAGTTATGTGCTAATGTACGAGACATATCCACAAAGAGAACTGAGATTCTGATTCTCTATGGTTTTTGTTTTTGACAAAGTTGGTAACACTGCATTCAAGGCCAAGGTATTGGGAGCAGACCGCGCACTCATTTGTCTCTGTCAGTTGAGAACTGTTGTTGTAGTGGCGAGTTGAAATGTGTGCCGCTACTCCCACCAACTGCGAGGTGAGAAACGTAATCCTTCTTGTAGAAGCCGTTCCAGATTTTTAACGAAATCAAAACTGTTTATGGGGATGATGTGATGAATCGTACTAATACGTACAAGTGGTGTCGTGAGTATAAAGCTGACAGAACTAATGTTCATGATGAACAAAGGAAGGGGTGTCCCTCAATCGTAATTGCTGAGATTGTGAACAAGATCGAAAAAGCATTTCATCGATCTTGGCGACCGTCGATTGACTGAACGAGATGAATTTGAAAATAATTTCTGAATTTTTACTTTAATTTTACATTTAAATCGTAATTAAATAGCTAACAAAATATTGAAAAAATAAGTTTACTTTAGATTAATATGTAAAAAAAATAACTTTTTAAATGAACGATAGCTTCATTTATTTATTTAATAATAGTAAAATAATTCCGAAATTGAAATTTTAATTAATATTTCGTTTAACAATAATTTTTGTGACAAATTAAGATGCATTTTTTCTGGGGTTCAGGGCCAATCTACAAATTCGTAAATATGTCCATTGTTATTTTTTCGTCGAGCACCCCAGTTTAAAAAAAAGGAGTTTCTACGATGAATAGAAGCCGAGATATTGCAAAATTTCTCCCACCACCGCGCCGGAGAGTTTACTTAGCAAGTACCTTCTCTTTAAATGGTTCGTGAGTCGTTAATTTTCCACATTTTTCAACGCAATTCACGGGAAATCGTAGTTTACGTCGAAAACTTTATTTTGCGAAAAATTCAAGTCTTAATGTTTATAAACAATTGCGCTGCTATTTTTTTTAATTCTTATCTTGGCTCCTGTTGGTCGTAGAGGGTGGTGCTCTTTTAAAAAAAAAAAATTGTATTTTTTTTCCAACTATCCATTGCATATATTTTCGGTGAGGTAGCATAAATAGCAACAATTATATTCAAATTGTTCATAAGCGAAAAACGCACGGTTTTTTAATGCACAATTTGAGAATGTTAATGTCAAAAAAACGGTGATATTTTTTAATAGGTCGCTTAATTACGTCTTTAAGATTACAATGACGCTTTCAGAATCATGTTTGGTTGAAAATTAACGCCTGTACAGTGGCTTAAAGTTCATAACTTTTGGAGCCTCCGTTATAAACAAATTGAATTGTGCGAAAACTATTGCACCTACAGCGCCCACTTTTGGCACACTTTTAAAGTATGACAAAATCCTCAACTTGTCATAGGTTTTATAATATTTTAACAACAAATGCGATAGTTATAAACAAATTAAAAAATGGGCACTTTTTTTGTTTTTTTCAATAAAAAATTTTTGTTTATTAACCGATTTTAATTTAACAAGTCTCATTTTGTAGATAATTTTATTCCCTACAAGAGTCACTTTTCCCTAAAATTGATGGTTTTCCCTGCAAAGTGAAAAAACTGTTTTCCTCACGTACTTGTATAAATAGAAAAGTTAGCTATTAAAATTTTTTGACTCACGAGATGCGAGATGTCTTGTATTATGTTCCTTTAGACAATTTTACAATAATCTCGTGGATAGGAATTTTTTCCAGAAAAAATTTTATTTGCCTGGTGTATATGTAAATTTTCCATAAATATGCTGCCGTTTCGATTATTAAAAAATTGAGTAGATACTCTTACTTTGTGGATATGCCTAGCATTCATATTGACATAATTTCTGCCTTTTCTATTTCTTTTTACCTTTCTAAACATAAAAAATGGTAAATATGCGAGTTTAGCGATATCAAAAAACAGTTGAAGGTTGCATTTTAGAAATATAAATCGAAATTTTGTTGTTTTAAATAGAAAAATCGTTGATAGTTCACGCCACAATATGTGTTGTAAAATTAAAGTAAAACCACATTAAGCATGTAATTTTACACATCTTCTGTAATCACTCAAAATGTAAATTTTCAAATCGATATTCTTTGAAATGGGTGATAGAGAGCACGAAATTAAGCAACTTCTATCAAGGTGACCTAAAACATTACGTTTTAAATTCAAAAAAAGGAAATTCACAAGAAAATCAAAATACGTATTTCCGAATTCAAATTAACCCAAACATACTTACCTGTTCTAAATTAATTTAATATTTGTACAATTGAAGGTTCACCCTGTACATTGTTAATTTTTTAGTAATTACAACTATTTATTTTTCTTCATTTACTTTCAATTATTGACGTTCATTACTGATTTTGTATTACCTTCCGTAAATACATGAAATCCTTTATCCCACTACAAAAACAACTCCGAAATGGACTTTTGAAAAGTACGCCACAGTCACAGTTTGAAAATTCGCATCGTTAAATAAAGCAAAGGAGAACAGTAGGCTTAACGCGCTCCCGAGTGTTATTTCACCCATACAAATCGGTATCGAAAAGCCAGAACTGCCAACAAAAGGCCACCACCAACACTTAAATAAATATTTACCAAATCCCATAACCGAATAGGTACGAGCACTTGACTTTAAATACCCCAAAACGCCGAAAGATCAATTTACTGATATTATTATACCCCTTACAAACGCGTTTTAATTTTTCGCTAGACTGGGTTTCCTAAAGGTAACTGATCCAGGTGCGACAATCCGTTTCAGTTTCGTTTTTGACGCTGTTTCATGTAAATTCCCATGCCACCCACGTCACTGAGGGTAAGTTTCTAGTTAAGGGATGATCTGAGCCGGTGTGCATGAGGCAATAATCGTTTTTGTGCTTTTACATGTGAAATAAAACCCCTCGTTATAACCCCCTTCCAAGTGACTTGACTAATTTGGTATAACGCCCATCTCATTCTGAAGATTAGGAGTTTAATATACGATTTTAAGTCGCAGAGGTATTTTAGTAAAACGGTTTCATTTTGTTCTTACACGACTGTAGGTACAGAACGGATATGTTAATTTATGTGTCAATTATACAGGGTGATCCATTAACGGTACGAAGCGGCTGTAGGTACATAGGAAACTAGACGTGTTACGATTATGGAGTAAAAAATCTATTAACAAATACTGCCAAAAGAAATTGATTTAAAATATTTTCAAAGTAACTTCACTGCTAGGGGGCGCAACTGCATAGTATTGCAGAAAATTATCGTTTTTTCGAAAATTCGCTGATATAACCTAAGCTGAAAATACACTGTTATATCCTTCATAAGTTTTGTTTGAACTTTTTTTTTTGTTATTACCATAGCAACGCCAGTATGAAGGACGCCATCTTGAAATTTTTATATTGTTATAATTTCTAAATGCCTTAATCGATTTCAAAAAAGGACGGTTCATTTTAAAGTACAAATAAAATTTGTATGTGCGATATGGAAATAAAAATATTATTTTCCTGCGCAACGGTAGATGACGCTAATTAGAAACATTTGGTAATTGTCTCCGTTTACTAAAAAAATTAAATGCAACGATATAGGCTTTTTTCATGGCTTGATATACCATTTACTGAGGAATACAAATACACAAACCGGAGGTCGATATCTTTTTTCATTTTCAAGTTATTGCTAAAATAGTGAAGTTGTGCTAGAACATCCTCCTTTATTTAGTTCTCTAAATAACATTGACATAGGCCAAGCCAAAAATAAATGGTAAAACTATACCAAGGTTGTCTATTGTCAATTCCCTAACACTTATTTGGGGATTTACATGAACACAAGCCAAAACATTAACATTATCTTCCATTCTTACACGGCGATGTCTTCTTGCAGAATGTAGTGGCATTTTGCTAACATTGGAAATAAACTGCCAACATATCATACGCTTCCACATTCGTAAAAGGCATTTTCCTTCACAAGTACTTTTCATTTGACATAATTTTTCAGTTGTCTGTTTTCATTTGTCGTAGCCTACCTCGTTATAGAAACAATAATCTTTATAAATACTCAGATACTTGGAACTATAATGGAATAAAAAAAATTACACATTGCATTTATCAAAAAAAATTCAAAATATTACAAGTACCTTTTTAAAGACAAGCTTGATTTAAAATATTTTCAAGTTTGTCACTTCACCGTTACGGGGCGCAACTGCTATAGTATTACAGAAAATTATCGGTTTTTTCTAAATTTTGCTTATATGACCTAAGTGGAAAATACACTTCTTTAGTAGTTCGTTTGAAATTATTGTCATTTTGCATTGTATACCTAAAGCCTCTGCAGATCAATAATCAAATGCCCGTTTTTTTTTTAAATACATATTTTAACAGCAAATTTATGTTTAATAATTCGAAACTTTGTTAAAAAATTGTATTTGTCTTCATTGGAGTAAAGAACCATTTTTGATTTGTGTTAACATTCTAATAATATTAAACGTCAAACTTGTTTGTTTTCAAAGCCTTCTCAGTCAGAAAACTTAAATATCGTTGGTATTCTGAAAATTTTATATTTTCCCCAAATCTGCACAAAAATGAAAATAAGTAAAGTATATATTTTTGGAATGTAATTTTAGCCCTCTTTCCGTTTTTGAAATAAAATACAGGGTTTTCCATATTAAAAAAAAACACAAGTTGTGATGATATCACAAAAAATGGGACACTTAGTATAATTTTCTTCAAGTAATTTTGATAGGGGAAGGTAATGAATGCATCTTATGTTTTTTGTGTATTCCGAAAAGCAAGTTCTCCCAGAACGTAGAAAGATATAAGGAATTTTCGAAACACTCAAAATTTTTATAAAATGACCATTATGTCGAAAATGGTTAGATTTAGGTAAGGGGAAGCATAATATTTTTGACTTATTTTTAATTTATCTTGTCGATAATACAATAATATATAGGGTGTTCCATTTAAAATAATAAAGTTGACAGCTACTGAACATATCTGATAACCCCCGTAAACAAAATTTCAGAGTCATATTTTCTTTGGTTCCTATGAAACGTCTAATAGGCCACTTACTGTGAAGAACCCTGTATATGATGGTGAATGGGTTTTAGGAAGGTTTCTTAAATTAAATTGAAAACTGTAATGAAAGTACAATTTTGAGACGAAATATTGGCTTAGTATGAATGAAAATAATTTTTTGAGGACACGTTGACTAAAGACGATCCTGTAATAAATCAGTGACATCCATTTCCCATTTATTATTTAATAAAATCACTAAAATCTTGTCTTCTACAGGATTCTTGTAACATATATGGCTATGCAAATATCTAACATCCCAATAAAAACTAGCTTAGTGCCTTATAGGAAGCAATTTGCATCATTAACCGCTAATTATCAAACGTATAAATAAATAATTAATATGTTAATCGTGAGTCAACTTTTACCCATATTTTATCGCCTCCTCTCAGGTGTTTTAGACCGCAGCCTAATAAAAATAAGCATTTAGAGAGTTACATATGAATAAAAAGTGCCCCGTAATGAAAAGAAGAGTTCCTCGATTCGTTCTAGTTAAGGAGCATGTTAACGACTACCAAAATCCACATGTTAAACCAGCGACAGGCATATAATTTATTAACACGTTTATTACAACAAACAACTTGATATATTCCAAATATATTCATTGCCACAGAATAAATACCGGCGTTTTTTTTCCATTTTCACGGCTCCGAAAACACCTATCGAGTTTGAAAATTTATTTAATGAGGTAAAAAAACAATAATTCAACCAGTTGTATTGGCCGGAGATAATTTATTACCTCCCCGACGGAGAACGGACATGTTCGACCGCGCGGATTCGAGGGAGACGGAGACATGTAGGAATGTCAATGATTCATGAACGACGAAAGGCAGCGTTCGGATGTTTAAGACGTTTTTTGTTTAGTTGTGTTGTGTTCTGTTTCGACACGAACAAATGAACGTTACACTTCTCGCACTCCCGATGTTCCCTTGTTTATGGGTCCGCTTTCAGGTATTTTAAAGCGGGGAATTCGTTTAATGGCTTGTTAGGGATTAATAGTTTGTAATTTGGGTTTTCGAGTGTTTGCCAATGGTAACTAGGCGGCCTGTTTGCTAAGTGTGGAAGTCGATTTGGTTTGCTTGATTAACATTTAAAGAAATTTGTGTTTTCGCTATGAGCTGGATAAATTACAATAACTCGTAAGATAAAATTTATTCGTATAAGACTAGAAAGTATTGAGGTTGCGAATGTTTACAACAGTACAAAGAACAGAAAATAGACCCATTTCTATTCCAATGCATCTGTTTAAAACAGTGAAACGAAATTATAAGATTTGACATAGTGTTGGGCCAACACATCAAAAACAAAATTAGTTAACCAAATATTTAATGAATAACAGAGTCCCACAAAAAAAAGTATCGGATCTGGTATTTAGACCCATGTATTTCTATGTATTTTTTTCCGCTGAATCCGAATCTGCCTTCAGATTTGGCCCAACGGGTCTGAGTTTTCGGGAAAATTAAAAAAACAGGTCAAAATTCACAAAAAACGTCATTTACGATCGACGAAAGTTATAAAAAGTCAAACTATTCTACTATGATTTGTAGATATCGTTTTCATTTGTTTAGAAAGTAGAGTATTCTACAAGTTTTATTGCATTCTCAATCTTCTAGGCTGTTATCTCATCTCTCAGCACAAAAAGTAGATGGATAGATGGGTGGATGGGTGGGTTTTATAGGTGGTACAGGTGGATGATAGAAAGATATATGAATTCATATGGTGGGTGGATAAAAAGAGGGAACCAGAACTCTGCAACACGAATTATGCCATGAAAATGGCGTTTTTAATCTATTTTCTGTTTTTGAATGAAATTGGACCAGCTTGTCTGACTCTATGATGATAAATTGGAATTAAACGAGTGAAAAATCATACGTCTAGTGAGCTGGTAGAATAATTTGATTTTTTCTAACTTTCGTCGATAGTAAATGACGTTTTTTGTGAATTTTAACCTGTTTCTTGAATTTTCCCGAAAACTCAGACCCGTTGGGCCAAATCTGAAGGCAGATTCGAAATCAGCCAAAAAAAAAATACATGGAAATACATGGGTCCGATTACCAGATCCGATGCTTTTTTTTGTGGGGCTTTAATTTATAAAAATGTACGATTTTAGGATTACGATTATTCTTTACATAATTACCAAAGTAGAGTAACTTTTACTTTATTGTCTTCTAATAGATATGTTGATCAGGATTTGACAAAATGTAGGCCGGGTTATTTTTTATATGTATATATACAGGATGTATCACGAAGAGTGCCCAGTAGCATTATCTCAAAAAGTAGTCAAAATTGAAAACTGAAAATGTGTATACAGGGGTATATCAAAAAGATCTATTCAATGAAAATAGTATCTTATTTCTCGCACTTCCGGTTATACCGGAAGTCATTATCAACTCTGTCATTTCAAATGGAACACTCTCTATATTTTTGCATTTTTTAATTCTACGGTCAAATCTAGACTAATTTCATATAAGGTACTATACGCCAAAATGTAACAGTTTTCAAGTAATTATCAATTTTCGAAAAAAATTGATGGATGCAAGTGATTTTTGAAAACAGAATAACTCCGACATTTAGCTTTATTTATTAATGAAATTTGGCATGGATAAGTTAAAAGCAATAGAATTCAACAAGTTTATGTCAAATTTGCAAAAATTCATAAAGGGTGTTTAAGAACGTGTGACCAATATTGTAACGTTAAAGTTGAATTTACTCAAATATTTCAAATGGTACACCCTGTATATCATTACATTAATGGATGCAGAATTAAATTTACTTTAAAATGATACTATAGTTCCCTATACCCAAAGTTAACAGTTTTTGTGTAAATTGGAAATTATTGATTTCAACACACAAAAATGTACGGTGGATTTGATATACTAAAGAATTGAATAATAAACGATGTTTGATTAATGAACTGTAATTTTTATTATCGTTATACCTTCATCAAAAACAATAATTCAGTTATTAAATTAAAAGGAATGCTTTAAATAAACCCACCATACCCGTAGATGTTCGGAAGCGTAGTGAACATAACCTTACTTTTTATTTAAAACATGGAGGTCATTAAGAACACTTTAAACTCAGTTGTTTGTTTTTTGAAATATATTTTGTTGGTATATACCTTGAGAAAAGACAAATATTTTAATCCTTTATTTATTTACATAAAAAACGACGTACTTCCTGCACGAAACTTTTCCATTGCACCTCGTAAAACAACAAAATTTGCTAATATTGCATGGTTTTCAAAAGATACAATTTTTTTAAACAAAATATGTCCCAAAAAGGTCTCTCCATTGAAACAATATCGGTCACTTTTGATAAATTTCTGCATCTCTTTTTATTTCAAAGCCAAGATTTGTTTGGAAAGAAATTTCTGTGCGATGAAAAATTTAAATATTTAATTTGGACACTGTAATAGGCTTAAGGTACAAGCCGTTTAAATTTTCTGGCTGCTAAGTCGGAAGATTTACATACAATCTACTAAAGGGCTTACATCTAACTCAAGTAAACTGCGTGTAATACGATTACGAAGGACTTTTGAAAGTTCGCCGAAAAACTACTTACCAATGAATTCAATAGAAGTTAAATAAATTAGGAATCGAAAAAGTAGGTGGGGAAAATGATACAGATACTTTATTTGGTGTTGTTAATTCTAAATTCTATTAAATGCGTATTCTGTATGTACGAGGTTTGTTCAGAAAATAATCGAACTTGTACAAAGTTTGTTCTGAAAATAATCGAACTTTTTGAAATATGGAAATATTTAGTGACACGTCGTTGGCAGCATTCAGTTGTAACCACATGTTCTTGGATTGTTGATATCTCATTCAGCTAATCGTGATATTGTTATTTGGGTGCAACGTGCTTAACTGTGTTGTAGTGCTAGGGGCTGCAGACCCTGAATGAGCTTGAAATATCGACCTTCGTATTTAAATTCAAAAATTTTTTAAACAATTTTATTTAAAATTCTACTTTTGTTCATTTGAAAATTAGGTGAAAAATCTCATTCACGAAATTATATTATATACTGGGTACTCTTTTTCCTAGTGTCAGCTTGACATTTACGTATTTTTACAAAATTTGAAAATTATTTGTACATTGTTCCTGATAGCGCGTTTGAAAACGCTTGTAAAATTAAATTATATTATTTATCCTAGTCACTGTAATTAAAAATTATGTATTTGTTATTAGTCATTTATTATTATCTAGTTCTATATAGTCGAAATATACCTACATTTTTACACTTGCCTACAGGGTGTTTGGTAAGTCGATGCATGTCTTGCAGGAGGTTATAGTAAGTGTTTTGTGATATATTCCCTTAAAGTTTTAATAAAAAAATCCAATTTTATAAATATTGCGGAAACCGCTCAGAATATTTTAATGAAATTTTACAGGTTTTGAGAGTTAACAACAATACATGTTTTAGGATAAAAATATTGTTTCAGTTAGATATTGTTAAAGATAAAAATGATACACCACTGATTTTTCTTAAAATAAAAGTTATTTTTTAATTCCTTGTTCAATTTGGAAGAGAAAAAGTATCTTTACTGTTTTTCTTATGACACACCATTTTCGTTTTATTGTCCTTCCTCACCCTCCTTACTCGCCAGACCTGGTTCCTTGCGATTTTTTTTATTTTCGAAATTAAAATCAATTCAGCAAGAACGTCGTTTTCAGACTATTGGTGACCAATAATGTATAAAATGAATAATAAAGTTCAAAAATATAAAGCTCGGTTATTTTCTGGACAGATTTCGTATGTATTATGAATGCGTTTAAAAGATTTTGTTATTAAATTTATTTTGCTTGCTAAAAAACAAGTTTATCAGTAGGTTTGACGTTGACTAAATAAATGGTAAGTTTACAAAATATACTTACAGAACTTCATTTAATTAGAATCGTGGGAAATGATCATTATAGGTAACTTGAATAAGTAATTTTAAAGAAATTCACAATTCAATTTTTTTCTTATATCGATAGGTTTAGTCTGTTTTTACCTCTACTATACTACATTCCGAGATTAACACAGTTAAATATTCCATTACAGTAATTAAGTAAAATGAAGATAAAATCTTCTCAACGATAAGGCTAGAAACGGTATCAGTTTTAATCTCCTTTTAATTTAAATGAAAACGTCACATATAGAAGTTGTAACTACCACCATAAACAACTGAAATCACACTAAAATTCTTGCCTTATCAGCATATAAATTAATTACATATCAGAAACACGTTAATAAGTATAATTTGAATAATTATACGAGCGTTTATATTATTTATTAGTTGTTATTAGTATGTTCGTTAAATATTTGACATTAGTATATTAATTTACGTTCTTGGAACCGAACTTTTACGATCGTTGTAAATATACCCTTCACCTGCGTAGTAGGTAACTTGATCCTGGTCAATTTAAAGGCACCTTTATAGTAGGGTATTAAAAATAATAAATATTTCTAATAAGAGAGGAACAGGATAATATATGTAGGAAAGTTTTATTTTTAATGCATTATTCATCGACAAATATTGGGTTTTAGTCACATCGTTTGATGATTGCAGCATCCTTTAAAAAAATCAAATATTTCCGATGGTAACAAGATGCCGCTGTATTACCGACCCAAGACCTTAGGAGTTTAAAGTTTTCAGTCACGAATATTACGATTTTCTTAAACTTATTTCTGAACTAATTTCCTTAAAATCGAGGAGAAATACAAAAAGCAGTAGTATACAAGTTTCCTTTCGAAAAATTAATGTTGCAGTGATTCCACATGAGTAATATACTTTTGAATTAATATTAAGCTAAAATGTGATATCACAAACTAAAAAATATGTAATGATTTATATTACATTTATCTACAGTGACAGTAACAGTTTTTTACATAATTTCCGGTGTTCGAAATTTACTTTTATAAGAACTTTTTATAAAAGTTTCTACTGCACGATTTCAGGTAAACTTTATATTCGGTAAGAATATTAGTAATTTATTTATTAATCGTTTTTGCTGTGTCTATCTACTTTACAATTAAAACCATTTTCAATAAGAATTCTAGGCAACTTACAACTTCTCAATAGGTCAAACAGTGTATTGGTACAGTCTTTCCTAAGTCAATTGAACATGTATAAAAACGCCTTGCAATAAAATTTAATGAGTTTCATAGACGTCCCTAAAAAATTTTGTAAAATTCTTATATTTTCCGAGAAAAAAATTATTGAAGTTGTAGTACATTCAACCATTACATAGCTGGACAACTGTAGTCTCTAGCGTCATTCGCAATAACTTTTTTCTTGGGCTTGCATCCAAAGCACCTCCACCAGGTGACGGTGGGCAATGGAGTTATTCCGTGATCCGGCAGAGTCTCTGGATCATGATGCTAATGCTAATGCAGTTATGGTAGGCACAAGTACGGTGCAGGGAGTGGAAAGCCCACTGTCGATGACTTGTCGGGGTAGGAAAGCGGGCTTACAGGCGTCGTCATGAAGCAACCGCAGCTCTACATTAGTGGGGAACTTTGATGAGTATAATACTACAAGAAGGATATTGTGCAATAAGAGCGTAGACAATATCTGAGTCGTTTGTGGAGAATACGTTGTGTCACTAATCTCAGAAAGAAATTCACAGATGTACATAAAATTAGGTACAGGGAATTTTTCGGTATAGAAACTAGTGAAATGGTCAATCATTGGACTCCAAAAACAGACTCCAAGAACAGAAGCCTGCTACGTCCACGTCGTTGTTTCTGGGTATGGCTGAATGTATGTAATTAAATAAAGGACATCTCGACCTTACTGGGTATTGAAATGTGGGTACACATGTTCGCAAGTGACCCATTTTAAGCATTACATCGAGAGCGCCAGTAGGACGCCGCCGGACGCACCAGCGTTCCAGGAAGGGTCTACGGCGGGCTGGCGCCGATGACCAGATGTGTACTCATATACCTACGACCGACTCCACACACAGGGACTCTCCAAAGAACACTCACCCCGTCAACATGTCTTTTTCTATACAACTTAGTTTTCAATAAAATACTTTATTATTACCGTTGAGAGAGCGTTTTATTCTTGCTGTACAGCGAAAGCAACCCTCAGAAATTATATAGTTTTTAGGGTTGTGGGTTTTGACGTTTTGCGGTTTGGAGTTATAGGTTATTGTGTTTTTGTGTTCTTGGGTCATAAGGATATGGAGTTATGAAGTTTGGTTAGGTGGAGGGTTAATATTGTTCAGTTTTACCATTTTTAGCTACTTTTTAAGTATGGGGGCGATCGCAAAAAACTATAACGCATCTGGTCTGGTCAAAAGAACCTTTCATCGATTTTATTTTGTGGTCCTGTGTTTTTAATTTAATGGCTAACGTGAAGGAAATAAAGTTACTGTTCCAAACAAAATTACGCGGTTCACGCGGCTTGCACTCGTTTATGAAGGCTCTATAAAGGGTGTTAAAAAAAGAGTGTAAAATATTTCAAGAGGTAATAATATGAACCAAAATAAGCAGAAAAGTCTTAATAAACATGGGTCCGCAAAGTAACGGTTGCGGAGATATGGACCACTATACGTTTTTCAAACATTTTATTTTATTAGGAATAAACCGTCAAAGGAAGTTTTTAACAAACAAAAAACAAAGTTACAGAAGATGTTCAAAGTGCCCTCCGTCCATTTCCAAGCAGGCACGACATCTTCGTCTCAACGATATTCGAACTCTTTCGAAAACACCCTCCTTGGTTTGGATTTCTTGACACTTTTGATTAATCCGTAGCTGCAGTTCTGCCAGGCTATTTACAGGAGTACTATACACTAATGTCTTCAAATATCCCCAAACAAAGAAATCTAGAGGGTTCAGATCAGGCGATTTTGGAGGCCATAAAACAGGTCCGGCCCTTCCTACCCATCTATGTGGAAAAGTTTGGTGTAAATGCTCTCTAACGGCCATGGAAAAATGAGCTGGAGCACCATCATGCTGGAACCACATTTGTTGCCTCTGATTCAAAGGAATGTCTTCCAAAAACTCATACAGTGTGTTCTGCAGAAAGAAGAAGTAAGCAGCGCCTGTTAATCGGTTTGGTAAAACAACAGGTCCTAGAAACCTGTCACCTACAATACCCATCCAAATGTTTAATGAAAAACGTGCCTGATGTCCAGATTCTATTAGAGCATGAGGATTTTCGTCGGCCCAAATATGCGTATTGTGAAAAATAAACACTCCATTTCTTGTGAACCCGGCCTCATCAGTAAAAAGAATGTTTGCAAGAAAACGAGGGTCTTCAGCATCATGACGTAGAAACCAGCGGCAAAAAACCAAACGTGCTTGATGATCATTTATTGGATTTAAGGCCTGTACTCGTTGCACATGGTATGGATAAAGCAGTTGATAAAGCTCGTGAAGGATTCTCCAAACAAGAGGACCACTAATTCCTACCTCGGCTGATATTCTCCGCACACTCGTACCTGGATTCTGCTCTACCAGTGCTAGAATTTCTTCTTCTGCTCTAGGAGTGGATACCGACCTTGGTCTTCCGGATAAATGGCACTGTTTGCTCAAGGAACCGGTATCACGCAATCTTTGGTGAATTCTTCCAAACATGCGTAGTGAAGGAATCTGGCGATTTGGATAAGCGTCAGCATAAAGACGTCGCGCTTCGGTGGCGTTCCCATTAGCACGACCATACATGAAATGCCTGTCTGTTAATTCTGCGTTAGAGTAACCAGCCATAGCGAAAGAAAACTTGTGCACTGAGAACAACTGTCAAATACGTACTGTTTATTTCACTAAACATCAACCAACTATTATAAGAAAATACACAACGTTTTTGAAAAATAAAAAAGGGGCTAAAAACATAAAACATTCCATATCTCCGCAACCGTTACTCTACGGATCCATGTTTATTGAGACTTTTCTACTTATTTCGGTTCATACCTCCTTAAATATTTTACACCCTTTTTTTAACACCCTGTATATTACATTCCAAGTTCTGGTCACTTTCGCCGTACCCGCAGTCTGTAAATATCTGGCGTCACATTTTGTTACAAATTTAAAAATCTCGCATTTACATTCATTCCGTAACTGCCGTTTGTCCAAGGAATGTTAAACGCCAAGACATTTATCCCCAACCGCAGTTGTATCGGACAGCCTTCTGTTATACTTGAGCAAACCTCCAGATTTCTACGCAGTCACACAAAAGTGCAGCTTAACAACGTCCTTAAAAACCCCCCAATAACCATTATATTACGTATTCATTTGGTTTTGCTGCATTATTACAGATGCTTATCTGTAACACGGCGTATAAAAACCTTGGTGCACCTTCCTATAATCCATATTTATTATAAGCGTTTATGTCCACAAAGAAAATACTAAACTCCACCATAAATCATGATCCTAAATACCACATTAAAGACTGAAAAGGACAAGTTAATCCCGTCCCATTGTAGCCGTCTCTGTCCGCGCTGGTGTCGGAGGGAGAGGGCGGTAGCACAAATTGCGGCGAACTGCACGAAACAACGCTTTTAGATTTCATTGGCACTTTTACAGAGATATCGGGAAATGTAATCCTTAGAAATCTAATTTAACCTCTTGTTAATTAACAGATTACGGTAATCTGCGATCGGTTGAGGTTCGGTTTGTTTTCCATATCTATGTTATAGTCAGGGAGTCAGGGTACTTAAATGAGTTTTACTGTACCTTTGATTTGACCCAATAGGCAAACACCCACAAAATTTTGAGTAACTGGCAAAAAATAGTGAAAAATCGCCGAAAATCACGTTAATGAGTGCAAAAAAATTTGAAAAAAATTGTTTTGAAGTTAATCAAGTGGCTGTCTTATGTATTTTGATTCAAATGTAGGGTCTCTTAAGCTATATTCCCCCTAAATATTAGAAACATCGCAAAAAAATAACGAAAAATTCCTAAAAATTGCGAAAAATCGCTAAAAATCATGTTAATGAGCCACTTGACCTTGGTCAAGCGTGTTTTTTTATGTATTTTGATTTGCTGAATTCGAATATATTAGCTGCATCCCCCACAGATTTTGCCAAAATATAGCTGAAAATGGCAAAAAATCATATTAATGAGTGAGAAAATTTAGAAAGGGGCAGTGGCGGCTCGCCAGGTGATGCAAGTGACGTTCCGCTTCACCTAAAATTTCCGTTTGGTTGGGCAATTTAAAATTATTTTTAATTTTATATAAATTTTATAATTTAGGTATAATTCTATATTGAAAATAAATTGTGTTTGATTGTTTTATACGCAGAAATAAAAGAATAGTTCGCGGTGAACGCCATCTAAAAACACATTGTCTTTGTTGAGCGCGAACATCAACCTCGTACAGCAACAAAAACGTATACAACGTATAGCATATTAAGTAAGTGACGCGGATCGAATTCAGTTTGTATTCCGCTTCACTTCATAGCTTTGTTTACGGCGGTTGTCATGGCAACGGAGCGGCCAACACGTGAGTAAACTACGGAGTGGGGGAACGAGTGACGCGAAATTGAAGCAGCATCGCTAGCGCCCATCGCCTGCCTTTAAACAGTTTATGTTTATACGATACGTCGCCGTCGCCCAATGCACGATTATAACGGTTCTTTGTTAATATTGGTTTTGTATAAAAAATTGTAGAAATGTTTCCTGTGTATGATCCAGTATGTTTTTTATTGGAAACGTCATTTTCCAGATAGAAAATTGAGGGAAAAAAATGATTTTTTTAATTGCGAGAGATCTGTGCCTTTTCTAGACGTGGAAAAAAGGGGCAAGTATCTGTACCTATCATTAAAAAATCCTTCTCGCGAACCTCAGTTTTTCGGTAATATTGTAAATGAAACTAATAAACTTCTAGATTCATTAAAAGCCATTTGACATTGAAAATTTGAAAAATTTTGCCTGCGGCGTATTTTTTCTTTTTATCGATTAATGAATATCCTTCACCTATTTTCAATGTCACGAGCCGCCACTGGAAAGGAGTTTTCTAGAGTAAATCAAGTGTTCTTCTCATAAATGTAGGGTCGAATTTGAATTTAGTCTGTTGCAAAAATCGCAAAATGTGGCAAAAAAATGGAAATGGTGAATCACAAAAAAATCCTGAATAATGTCACGGATATGAATTACTTCCAAATTCGAACTAGACTTTGTTTGATGTTGCTCTTACACTTTTCTTCTCTCGTAGCGAACTCTTTTTTCGTCGACTGACCTGTTTATTCTGATTCGTTTCACTCTTGTATCCAACAAACCTGCCATCATGTTGATATCCCATCTTTCTCCTTGTTCTTCACTGTAGTTTCCATGGTTTTGAGTAAAGTAGTCAAAGTGAGAGTGTTGAAAATGCCATTTAAGCAACCTAATCAAGCAACTTCAAATTTTTGAACATCTCTTCAACAAAATTTTCGTAATTCCCATTCTTCTCATTTCCTAAAAAGTTCCGAGAGATATTCTTGAAACTTTGCCATGGTGCTTTTTCAGTGTCTTACATCCATGTACACTGTAAAAAAATCGGAGTTGGTGAAAGCAATAAAGGTTCGGATTTAATCTATTGAGTGAAATTATTGAGTATATTTTCACTCAGTATTAGGCATTTTCAGTGGCGGTTTTGACATAAGAGCTGCGGAGCTGTAGAACACATAAAATTTTATGTATTTAATAATATTAAATATCAACAAAATATTTAAAGAATCCAAATGTACTCGCGCTAAAATAAATCTAGAAGCTTATATTATTATTTATTACGACGCGACCTACTCTCCTTAATATATGCAACCTCATATACAAAATGTGTGCACAGCGAACGATTAGACGCGTCCTTTGTTTTTATTGGCTAATCAGGCACGTGACCCAGTACACTTTTATATGGGCTTTTGTGGCTGCAACAACGACAGCCACTGCTGCAGTAAATGCAGTCATATTTCGTACGTGGTATGTGGTGGTTTATTTCTGCGAGCGGCACGTGTGAATATTTTCGTTTAGGCGTCTACGGATATTATATTTATTAAAATGATTAGCGTATCGTTTTTTAAAAAAAACTTTGTTTGGTTATCTGCCTTATGAGGATAAACTAAAAATAATAAGAATAAAAATTAGGTGGGCCAACACTACAATTAAATATTGAAGTTAGTGGAACCAGCCGAAGTAAAAGTTATAAAAGACAATTTAACAATAATGAATACATAAACGCAAAGTGGGTGTGCGGGTGTGATTTAAAAAATATACTGTTTTGTTTTCCGTGCTTACTTTTCGGTATGGTAATGGTTTTTCCTATCCCTGCTATCTTATAAACATAAGAAGCAGGTATATTTTGTGAAACCTGATTGCTGGCTCAGGATCATGGTTGACATTTTTAGATCACTGCATACTTTCCATTCATGTTCCGATGAATGGAAACTAACCAACCACCAACACTATCTGCAAGTTTTCTCGTAAATGGAATTCGAATACAGTGTATCAAAACACATAAAAAAAACACACTTAATCTAAGTGAGAAATATTTCTTTCGAATTTTTTTGTGCGCACTAACATAATTTTTGGTGATTTTTATTTGTGATTTTTGCAAAATCTGAGGGAAATGCAGCTTAAAAGACTTCAGATTTGGATTTAGCACATTATCAAAATACATAAGAAACTCATTTTATCGAGTCTAGAACACATTTTTTCGAATTTTTCAGCGATTTTCTTCGATTTTTCACTTTTCAATTTTTTATTTATCGTGCTTCATCGGAATTCTCTAATATAATATTAAAGTACATAATTCTTTCATGTCTTATTATGTTGCTAACTTGGCAATACCAACAACGGCCAATACATTGGATTTAAAAATCGATGAAATGCCAATGTAAGTTTCTCTACTGTGTATTTATCTTTACAGTTTACAGAAATAGTTTTTTTCGTTAGAACATGGTATTTCGATCCTGTGCTCCCGGAGCACGGGGTCAGCGGGGACTTCTACCTGATCCCGGCATCACATCGGTCTGCAGTCAGATTAAAGATAACTACATGCTATCTTGTTAAAAGAATAGGCTCAAATTATGGGGCATGGGCTACGAGAAGCTTAACTTTCGGGCAATAAAATTGTACCTTGGCCGGTTATAACAGGTTTTATGGTAATTAATTTGCGGTTATACGCTTGTTGATCCGTTTTGTGGTGTGTTTTGAGTGACCGTAATAGGCGATCATATTCATTTGTAAATTACATCGGATTATGCTCGAAATGGACGCGCTATTTACATTTTTCGTGATTGGATCCGATCCCTTTTTGGAGAATTAATTTAATATTTGCATATTATATACTCGTGCAATGTACCGAATTACCCATGATTTCGGTAAATTAATATCTTATCGGTTTAAGGGGTGTAACATATGAGCGCATAAAATGCTGCGTGCTGCGGTTTGCTGAGTTATACGTAATTTTTATTCCAAATGAGTAGTTCTTTTGGTAGCTGTCATGAGATTATTTTTATATTTTTTTTAAGAAATTACTGTTACAAATGCTCATCTAATTAAGACTACTAATTCGTACTAATATTTCTTGCTGTAGCGCTGTACTGGTACGGTTATTAAAACTCTCAGTTTTGGCGCATTAAGGAGGTATATCGGGTTTACTCAAATGCACAGATGTACTTGAAATTTATATAGCGTATTACCCAGTGCGTCATATTTTCTTGAAATTTTTTTTGAATCTAGATTTTGAGATATTATTATTGAAAGTTGTTCTTTTTAACATAGGTTTATATGGCGAAGATGGACGGTGCGGCTCTTTTTTGCCCATAACTGAGAAAAAAATGTAGAAATTGTGAAACAAAACTTTTCCATAGATAGTACACAGTATCATCTTATTTTTGTTGTAAAACTAATGTAAGCTTTGAACATAGTACAGCTGTATTAATTAGAAACAGAAACCAATAATTGCATTTCTGTCTGACTTGAGGATTAATGTGGCAACGTCGCAATCAGCTGACGGCATGCACGATTATAACGGTTCTTTGTTAATATTGG
>NW_019416256.1:888214-907318 GCF_000390285.2 Anoplophora glabripennis | reverse complement strand
TGAATCTATAATCGTCCTTCTGAGCGGCTGGTTGGGTATTTATACTATTTATTATCAGCTAGCAACTCAGCAGGCGATTTTCCATTGTCAGCAGAATAATAATAGAAACTTATAAGTAAAGAATTGTTATAAAGCAATATATGAATAATGTGAAAATATATATACAGGGTGTTCGGATAACATGCAAATGGTGCGTCGTACGAAAGTAAGTCTAGGGACCGAATTTGCTGTAAAATAAATGGAGATTTTAAAAATAATTTTAGTTTTTAGAAAAAGCAGTGGCGTACCATTTTTTTCATCAAAAATGTTTAGTTCAAACCTCGTACGGACGTCATTGGCAAAGATTTTAAAACATTTTTTACGTCAAACAATGCTCCTTAATGATTAATAGGTGCGTACAAAATTTCATAAAAATATCTGGAGTGATAAGAAAATTATAATAAAAAAGTAAATTTTTTCTTAAAACTGTAACACCCTGTAGCTCAAAAATTAAGAGGTTTAGGACATATGTTCATATTAAGATTTCTTTTTAAAATGACCCAAGGATTCACACACTTAAGTATCGGCATTCAATTAATAAACACCCTGTATATATTATTTGCCATAATTATTCTGATAATAAATTAATCAATTGGTACTAGTTATTGGTTGACAGAAACTGTCAATTTATTAATATGATAAACAACAATTTATTTGTTATGACATCCGCCTACTTTATTTATACAAATTTTCGCAATTACCTCTTTAGTGAACGATGACGCATCTAATTCTTTACTAGAAAACTATCGGTTTTATCGAAAAATTGCTAGGGGTAAAAAAGTTGCGCAATAAATCAGTCTTCCCAATAAATATTTTTAAACAAATCATTCTCTTCCTATAAAAAATTTCTAATAAAATATTGCAATGGGGTTGACTGTTTCACTCCTTTATAAAATACGCCAATGATCGAACAAATATTGAAAAGTTGTCTCTTTATTAGTAGGATGCTCATACAAAGTTTCGTGTCTCTAACATTATTCATGTTAAAGAAAAAAATTAAAATACGAATTTCGATCCCCTCCTTTAAGAGGGTATATCGCCTCAGGGGTGCAACTTTCATATAAGGTATTTTTACTTCAATCCTCTTATTTTCGGTTCTACATTCACTGGTACCATTTTTCCTACTTCATTTAAAAACACCCTGTCTATTATACGAGTATAGTCATAAATCCAATGTAGCTCCTAACATTAATATTATTCATAATAATACGCTTCCGCTGGCATATAGTTCTCCTTTAATGTCGCAGTCGCATGTAACAGAGCCACTATGTCTACAGCGACGTTTACCATATTAAAGGTAATGAGGGACATAAACACCATCGCGGAAGCTGAATAAACAAATTTCAAACGCATCAAGAACTCCTGCATCCACCGTTCCTATTACAAGTCCTTTTCGTACCTGTCTTTGTACGTAAATAAATATGTGTTTAAGCCCTAATATATCTTACCTTGAAAGCCTCTCTGAACTTGTTCGACATTATGTGGTACAACAGGGGGTTCACTGTCGTAGAGAGATAATAGAAGACGCCGCTCACGTACGTCAGAATCTGAAAGGCCTTGACGATAGTCGCCGAGGACGAATTACCGTAGATGGCTAGTAGGCGTTGAGCGTGGAATGGCGCCCAACAGATGAAAAACGCCACCACTACAGCAACTGGAAAAGAGAAAAATGTGTATGTTTTTATTTTTGAGGTTGCCTAAGGGGCTACGAGAGTATTACAAATGATTGTAACGACCCCTTGTACTATTACACCACCACACAAAAAAAAAAGTTGTCTGAAATGTACATGCGACATACGATTTCCGATGTATTTTCGCCCGCTGAACACGAATCCGGAGTCAGAATTTCTTTATCACCCTTCAATTTTCAGTAAAACGCTGAAAAATCTTCTGAAAAATGAAAATTTTCATTTTTCAGCGTTTTGCTGAAAATTGAAGGGTGGTGAAGCAATTCGTGTTCAGCGGGCGAAAATACATCGGAAATCATATGTCGCATGTACATTTCAGACAACTTTTTTTTTTGTGAGGTGGTGTTATTAATCAGTTTTTAGAATTTTCAAAAGTACACTATAAAAAAATTGATGTGAGTGAACGCAATAAAGGTACGGAGTGAATCTATTGAGTGAAATTATTGAGCCATATTTTCACTCGATTGAGGATTTTGATAATATTACTCATTTGTGATATATTGAACTACAACTGAGTACTACACACAAACATAGGTACTCGTTAAATAAATTCTGCAGATTTCGTATTTGTATTTGGTACTCGTATTTGGTACACTTGTAGCTAAATCGGAGTATTATTGAGTGACCCCACCCCATTCTATGGTTGTCGTGCATTGTCTTTGTCTATTCCCATCGTCCCCATTAGGCCATCTCGTGGCGTATTGTATAGCGTGCAGTACTGGTCCGTTAATCTGGACATTTTGATGAAAATTATGTTTAAATGCAGTGGTTTGATTACAATAATTAAAAGCAATAATCTATTGAGTCTCGATCAATATAAACTGTTGCTTATATTGTTACCTACACTTACTTACGTATCTGCAACGTACAATATAGGTTATGGCAATCTATTTGTCGGATGTTAACCAATTCCTTTAACCGAAACCTAAAATATTGTCTCTAAAACAGATCTGTGTAGGAAACATTGTGACAGATTATTAGTTTATGATTTTGATACAATGATAGAGTAAAAATTTCAACAGAAATTGATACAGTATTGTGTAAAATTGAGTGAAATTTATTTTCAGTGTAACAGAACTATGAAAAATACTTCCTTTGAACTAACCTGCACTAAATTAATAATGAAGCTTCTTTTTTTGTTTTAAAGATGAAAGGTTAGTTAAAAAATATTCCCTCTTGTAAAATTTTTGTATTTGTTATAGTTGCGGTTGAATTATATTTTTTTATCATTACTAATGCATTTCGATTTAAACTTGACAATCATTAAAAAGTAATTTATTCAATAATAAAAAAACCAAAATAACGTATTCTGCTTTACAGAAACTTGTAAAAGACGGTTCTCTTATAAGAACTGTCGTGATTTTATTATAAACGTGTAGATTTATATTGACAGTAACTTCCTGCTTGCTGCTATTAGATCGTCTCGATGGCAACAATCATTTAGATTTTCTACAAATACCCTGTCGGAGTTATTTGACAATCTATCGGTTAATCTACATAATCACATGTACTTTATGCGTGAGAAAGCACCACCGCACTTCAGTAGCAATTTAAAAAAATATTTAAAAGGTTAGTACCTAGGCCAATAGTTGGTCAAGGGGCACCATACTCCAATTAGCTAGCCACCACGTTCACTTGAATGAAATCCCTGTGATGTATTTTATTTGGATTGTCTTGAAACAGAACTTGTACACTGTGGAATAAGGCTGAATATGTTGTTCATAATTTGGAGAATGACGCAATACCTAGTGCATTTTAATAATTTGCCACAGAATTAGTTTATGTATCACATTACATTGCTTTTGATTACTAGGTTTGAGTGGGCAGAACCGTTTCTCCGGCCACTCGCGACAATGCACCGTTTAACACTCTGTGTTTATCATTAAACACTTCATCCATTTACACTATCACTGTCTATCAATTTCTACCACTATCCATCACTATCACTATCCATTTCTTTATATCCAGCTTTGTAATGAATCCATGGTCAGCACTGTACAGGAAACAAAACTTGAAGAGGAAATTCTTCTTGTTGCTATGCCAAATGGCTCTCGATTCTCTTGCTATATTAAGGCATATTTATACTCCCACAAATGGTGGATGTGCAAAACACTTGTACCCACAATATTTCCAAACCGCAAGTTATGCAAACAGCTTGAGGATATTATGCCCACATTCTCTTAAACGTGTTCCTTATACGATTGTTATTTAATTATTTGAACGTTGAACTTATCTCATCCCATAAGATAAATAATAAGATAAATTCCGCAGATGCAGACCCGTGTCGAAAATGTAAGCATCTTTCCATGATGATTTTATAATGAAATTATATTTCTAAATTTCCTTTAGAACTGAATTTGATTAATTATCTAAAATTAAAATTAAAGTATATTCTAATAAATATAAAAAACATAAGTAATCCAAAAATCTAATAATGATATAATATTTATACTAACAACTGTGATAAATACTTTTATTTATTTTGTTGTCTCACCCTCAAATCCAAACCACATTAAGAAATATACAGGGCTAATATGTCTGGAAACGGTTGATTATCTCCTAAAGGAAGATTGCTATCGAAAGAGAAGAACACAAACGTTTGGGAGTTTTTTAAAATCGAATACATTAGAGAAGTATTGAGTAATGAGTATACAGGATCAGTCAAAAAGTCATGACGAAAAAAGGGAACACCCTGTATATTATTCCATATTTCAATTATTCTCGAAATTCTAAACAAAATTCTTATCATGTACCTAAATTTGCCGTTTTCGTGATATCGAACTTTGAAACTCATTTTCTTATAAATTATATAAAAATATTCGTCCATTAAAGGACCACGCACCCAATATATGGCATTTTGGTTCACCGTCGAATTGGTTGCAACAAATTTTTTTCGATAGTATTTGACCTTCTGATAAAAAGTTCACTTATGTCAGATTTAAGGTCATCTCAAGGTCAAATTGTGAAAAAAGCATTCGAAAAATGTGAAACAGTAGGTACGTAGGTTTTTGAGGTCACTGAATACGAATATCAGGTTCGCTTAAGCCTACAAGGTCACCTAGCGGTCATTTTTAAGTCATCTAAAAGACAAAGTGAGGAATTAAGAAGAGCACGATAAATTGTTATATACTTGAAAGGCCTTTCATGCTGATATTGAATCTGACTTTTATAGTGACATTGAACTTTATGACAAGGTCAGTGAAGGCTAGACTCTAACAAGTTAATGAGAATTTTTTTTTTTTAAAATGAGGAAATGTATTTACGCATACCCCGTG
Source organism: Anoplophora glabripennis (assembly GCF_000390285.2). Lineage (NCBI taxonomy): Eukaryota > Metazoa > Arthropoda > Insecta > Coleoptera > Cerambycidae > Anoplophora > Anoplophora glabripennis. Next base: position 902,316 of record NW_019416256.1, on the reverse strand, counting down.
CTCGGGATGGTGTTTTTACAGTTATGTGCGACTCGCCATAGCCATACCTACTAAAACCTCATTTATCACCACCATTGGATGTAGTTGTGCTGGCCGCAGCTGTATTTCCCGGTGTCGACTTAGGATGGAGGGGCCCGGCCAATTAAGGCTGATAATAAAATTAAATCATGTCCATATTTTCCACCTTGTGTTAATTTCAAAATAAACATCCATAATTTGGGCCCTTTCCTTTTAATGAGAATTAAAAAAAAATGAATTTGAGAGTAGTAAAAAGTTACTTTCAAAATACGGAAACGGTTAGGTTTAGGTACATGATATGCCAAAAGAATTTTATTTAGAATTTCGGGAAGAACTGAAATATTTAATAATATACAGGGTGTTCCGCTAAAGAAAAAGGAACTTTATTCGTCTTGACTTTTTGACTGATCCTGTATACTTACTTTTTCTTTATTGTAATAAATTTTAAAAATCTCTAACTCATTTATATCCTATTATTTTTGCTATCTTATTAGCAACCCTGTATACTTTAATATGTTTTTCTTTGTTTATTCTTAATTTTACATCAACAGGAAACAATGAGTATTAAAGGAAATATTTGTTCCCCAATTTTGGTGTATGTTGGTGTCCTAAAGTATATATTTTTTAATTTTTCTTTTGTCACCTCAATGGCAACATATCTGCTGAAATCAGCATTAACTCTGAATCAGGACCATCTATCTCCGCTAAGAGCTGCTGATTGCATCTTACAACTTCCACTTTAAAATATAATTTGTAACATTGAAAGAAATATGGAAACAGGGACATTAAACGAACCAAAGTACAATTTAGTATCCTAGTCTCCTAAAACTGAGTTCATTTGCAAGACTTTTCCCTCACATTAATACCAAATGGCAGCAGTATAGGCCAGATGCGTGACTTCAGGGATATTGTGAGAAATATGAATGTTACGGAAGATAAAGTTGGTGATGTATGGAGAACTTTTTGTTTGCAGGAACACACGTTGTGAAACCTTAGAGTTGAATTTTACGATAATTGGTGTTCGGGGACAATAAATACTCCCGCTTTTTTGGTCGTTATGTTTGAAAATTATGAGGATTGTCTAAAAAGGAATGGAGAAATAAATATCACATAAAATAAATACATTTTGAATATTATATATTTATAAACTAAAGTGTTGGTTATTTTATTTTATTTTTGATTGTTACTTTTGCCCACCTTTTGGTTAATGCAATGCAAAATAAAAAAAAAAATCACTACTTTAAAAAATATATAGGAACAAAAATTAAAAAAATTTAATATATGGAACCAGGAATACTTTGATTTCTAGTCTTAAGTTGTCATGAAAATTTAAATAATGCATTGATAAAACATAATATATTATTTATTTCGATTCCCTCTACAATTTTTATAACACAAAATAAACTATACAGGGTGTAAGAAATTTGACTGCCATTACTTCAACATGAGATAGATAAATGAACAAAAAAGTTGTATATTACAGAGGCGTAAGACTAACAGTTTTCCAAATACAGCGAGTATTAATATTGGGGAGTTTCATCGCAACGTGACAACAGCGCTTAACCTGCTGATGCACACCACGTGTACACGCGGCAGACTTGTCCTAAGGAAAAAATGTAAACAACTATTATTGTGAAACATTTAATAAATGTTAAGGCAATTGTTTTCCAGTTTTTAAATAAATAAAATAAAATATATCGATTTTGTAGTACGAGTGTTGTGCTTAAATTTTAGCTCGGATTTTAGTAATTATAAATCTCTTAAAACAGGAACTTAATTTTTAATGAAATTACGTATTTATGTAATTAAAGTACCCAAAGATTCACGTTGTCCAAATAATCATACGTATTAAAAATAATTTAGGTACTACCAAAAAACAAAATTCAGTTATTTTCAAACACACAGTTGCAAAATAACTAGAACATGCTCAAAATGTCCACCACCATGCACGCATACACCTTCGAATCCAATTTTCGCGCACTCGCTAGAAAACATCTCAAGAAAAGAAAATAAAGGTACGCAAAAAACACTCCGACACGGTCGAATCCAGATACCAACTGAATTCCGTATCGGTGGTTGGTGGACACCTTAGTACCTCGTGTTAATAAACCGCCGCGCACTTGTCACATTGCTCGACATGAATTTTATCGAATTTTAAATTTATTACAATGCTAATTATTTTTTAGAATTAAGCATAAAGAATTTCAAAAAAGTGATGAACATTGTATTTTATGGTATTCTATGCACACATTTATGTCAATATTCTTTAATTAATCGGACTTTTGTACATCAAGTTGGAGATTTTGATAATATTTTTCTCGGAAATGGTTGAGTTTAGAACCCATGTCATATAAGGTTTTTTTGTTTATTTTAATGTATTCTATCGCCTGTTAAAATTCAGGCAGTCGAACTTCTAACACCCTGTATATTTCGGCAATTCCGAGGAAGTATAAAATAAAGTATAACAAGCACAGTACAATTGCAATGGTTTGTGTTAATTTAGGATTTTAGAATCCAAGCTTGATCAAAAAGTTTTCTTTGTTAAATTCTAACAGGGGGTCGCCATTAAAATTTAACCAAACATTCTGGTAACATATATTATATGTATATGTGATCTTAATAATGATGAATGAAATACGTACCTCAAAATTGTTTCACAACAATGTTTAAATTTATATAACATCAGATTACATCAAGATTGTTTCTCGTCAAAAACAATCGTCTACATTTAACTGAAAAACTTTGGAAGTTTCAACGACAATTTCCATTCTGTTACAGTCACAAAGTTTCGTCGACTGTAAACAAACTTGTCTTGCTGTTTGCGTTTGAAAAGGCAGAGGATAAATATTTGTTTATGAAGAATCGACGTCACTTTTGCTCTGCCAAATTAGCAGTGCTCAGGATTTCTCAGCATTGTGTTCAGATTGAACCGTTATCATACTATAAAGAATCTGATGTATGTCCTTTCGAAACTTCAAATAATAGAATACAGATTTAGTCAATAAGGAGTCTCACATTTTATTGGAATATAAATGAGGAAAAGTTTGCTGAAGTTTATTTTATAAAGGAATATATTATCACTCGGTACCCTTTAAAAGTTTCGGCATTGAATAAAAAATTTGTTCTGAATATTCTTACATCCTGACAGTTTTAAAGCTGGCAATACTGTACTAGTTTTCAAGATGGGTGGTCGGAATTAACTGGGCAACTATCGCCCAATTTCAATTATTCCCTTTTCCCTTGGGAAAAAAATTAAAAAAAACAGATTAATAGACTATTTTGAAACTCATAACTTTTTCACCAAAATCATTTTGAATTCAGAGGCAGGCTCTCTACGGCTGTATGTAAAGTGGTGGAAAATATTGTCCAGAGCCTTGAAGAGCGCAATCACTGTTCTGTAATCTTGTGCGATCTGACAAAGGGTTTTAACTGTGTTTAACATGATGGTCTTTAAGGGAAATTATCTTTTTATAGCGTTCGAGGTGTACCGTTAAAACTACAGTGTAGGAAAGTACCGATGGTCTATCAGAAGTTACGTGAGAGCGATAAAGTAAGCCATAGAAATCCATGTGATAGACAAGGATGGCTATAACACCCATTTCGCCCTTCCACAAATAAGAAGTGGATCTTATTTGTGGATGGGCGAAACGGGTGGTGACTATGAGAGGCCTTCATTATAGCCATCCTTCTCTATCGCATGGATTTCTATGGCTTACTTTATCGCTCTCACGTAACTTCAGATAGACCATCGGTACTTTCCTACCCTGTATATCAATCCTACCCAAGTAATCGTAGAAAAATTGTTCATTTTAACAACTTTTATTCAGGTTATGAATATGTTCATCACAAAGCTCCACATAGTCCATTGAAATGTTACATTTTTTTGGGCTTAGCGTGCAAAAGTCAGAGCACGCAATTTTATTTTTTGGATGTCAAGAGGGGGTTAGTGTAAAGTTAAATCCATGTTTGTGGGGTCGCTACCCTTGAGCGTCGGCCGCCATCTTGTAAAAAGGGCTGCGAATTGTTTTTATACTACTACTTACTATATCGGGCAAACTATTCCTCGCACAGAAAATTTGTAAACACATTTCTTGTTGCAAATTAAATTCTCTACAAATTTGGTTCCGTAACTTTTAGTTGTAGAACCAAAAATAATAAAGTTATTAACGAAAATATATAAAAATTTGGGAAGAAATTTTCTTTTGGTCGTTATAACTTTTTTTCTGGTCATTTTACAAAAAAATTACATCAGAGCATTTTGATAGAGGGGTTTTCAAGGAATAATTTCCATTACAACCTTTTTTCAAATTTTATTTATTTATTAGGATTTTACAGCGATGCGAAACTATGAATATGAATGATTAGGCATAGGAGGCGTCCTTCAAAGTTTTCTTCCAGTTGTGCTACCTCGTGCGTGCGTGACATATTTAATTGTGAAAAGTATTTTGAGTTTTGTGGACAGTATTTTCAATTTTGTAGACAAGATTTTGAGTTTTGTGAGAGCTATTTTGAATTTTGTGAAAAGCATTTTGAGTTTTTTAAGCGTTCATATATTGTTATTCCATCATGAGTGATTGTTTTATTTGTAAAAAACCTTTATGGGAAAGTAACATCGGAACTGTGAAGGCGAATGGAGTGAAAACCTTACTTGATCGAGCAATAACAAAAAATGATGAGGATAATGAACAATTTTTACGAAATGTTTCGGAAGTCACCGTACATATACCATGTTACCATTATTATAGCGACAGTCAAACGGATAATGTCGTTCATCGTTTCAGCAGCAGCAGTTTATCATCTTCAGTTTCAGAGGATCCAGAGACAAGTTTTGATTTTGTGAACAATTGCTTCATTTGCGCGGAAGCGTTTAAGGATCAGAGTAAGCGGCAGCAAAGACGACAACAGCGGGTTTGTAATGTACATAATGACGGTAATAAAAAAGTATTATGGACCTCATAAACAAACGTACCGACGATGTTGCAACGGGCATTGCTAATCGCATAGCTGATATTCCCAGCTTAGTAGATATCGACATTCTTGTCTTGCTCACGGCATTTGGAAGAACACATTCAAATATATATTTTTTAAACCATCGAAAGGACGTACAGCCGAACAATTATATTGACCGTCAAGTTTTATGTACGGAGAAGTCATTGCGGATAATCTGTTGTTTCACCATGCCTTCTCAGGATGTGACACAACTTCAGCAGCTTACAACATCGGTAAAATGAAATTTCTCGCAACCCTGGAGACACGCCCTGAGTTAGCTAGTGGAACAGCGTTATTCCTCAATGAGAGAGTCGACCCTACTTTGCTCACTGCCGTTGGCGAACGTTTTTTCATCTCTTTATATGGTGGCAATAAAGATGATGATTCTCTGGACAGTCTTAGATATAAACGATTCGCCAAGTCAGTGACAGAGAATACATTTAATTTGTCTTCACTTCCTCCAACACAAGACACAGCCCGCTTGCACAGCCTCCGAGTCTATCAGCAGGTCCAGTCGTGGCTCTGGAATTACAACGACCCTCAAGACTGGGTCTGGAAAAAGTATGGACAAATATTGATGCCTATTCAAAGTTCAAAACCTCCAGCACCCCCCTGAGCTTCTAAAGTTGATATTCTGCCGATGCAAAGGATACTGTGGAGCAATGTGGATGTCGGAAGGCAGGCCTCAAATGTTCTGCAGTGTGCCTGAATTGTTCTGGGGAGACATGCAGCAACATAATGGATATATCAAAATTGATCGAGGAAAATGATTTTGAAGATGAACTGCCAACAATGACGCCACTTCATTCTCCATCCTTTCTTGACAATTCAATATTGGAAGCTCCACCAGATCCTGAGTCGCAGCCTGGCACATCAAAGAGACTGAGGACACAGTAGATTGAGAAATACATACTAGGGATACGACGTAAAAAAAACGCGCCACCAGACTCTACTCCGTAGGGGGTGGGGAAAAGAGTCAATGACTAATTAACAACATTGCAATATAAATCATTAAAATGATTCTTATAAAAATAATGGAAAGATGAGAGAAAACTTTGCCTAATCATTCATATTAATGTATACTTAAGAGTACTGGAGAATAGTGTAAGTTTCGCATCGCTGTAAAATCCTAATAAATAAATAAAATTTGAAAAAAGTTTATAATGGAAATTATTCCTTAAAAACCCCTCTATTAAATTGCTCTGATGTAATTTTTTTGTAAAATGACCAGAAAAAAAGTTATAACGACCAAAAGAAAATTTATTTTCGTTAATAACTTTGTTATTTTTGGTTCAACGACTAAAAGTTATGGGACCTAATTTGTAGAGAATTTAATTTGCAACAAGAAATGTGTTTACAAATTTTCTGTGCGAGGAATAGTTTGCCCGATATAGTAAGTAGTAGTATAAAAACCATTCGCAGCCCTTTTTACAAGATGGCGGCCGACGCTCAAGGGTTGCGACCCCACAAATGTGGATTTAACTTTACACTAACCCCCTCTTGACATCCAAAAAATAAAATTGCGTGCTCTGACTTTTGCAACCTCAAATGTAACTTTTCAATGGACTGAAAGTAGTGTATTGAAATTGTTATTTTTATGTAATCTTTCAAAGAAATATATACAGGGTGTTCCAAAAGTGACGCCCGTCCTTCCAGGCTTTGATTAAGGGGACAAAAGTCAATCGAAAATCAAGAATGGAAAATTTTCCGATTGTTTTTCTCCGGCGAGTTATTCAAAAAAATAAAAATAAACATTTGGGCTGGGTAAATAATTATGTAGTTCAGAGCTGTATTTACTGCAGCTGTATGTTTTTAAATGAAAACTTACCATTGCCATTGCTGGATGACGTTCCGTTAGCAGTTAGACTAAATTATTTACTACTACTAATAATTTATTTAAAATTCTGAAATTGTTTAAACAACAATTATGTTCAAAATATGACGAAAATTAGTATTATAATGAGTTAATTTCTCATTTGCTTATATTTTAAACAATAAATAATATTTGAATTATATCACAAAAAAAATATTAAAAAAAGAATTTTTCTTTGATTTCAATATATTATTTCGTATTAAAAAAATACGACCTTGAAAAAAATAGATACACGTATACACCGTTAGGAAAAGAATTTGTACAACCTGTATATACAGTGTTATTTTTTTAAAACCTGACATAGGCCAACTTTTTTATTTGAAGTAATAGGCTAGTACTTCCAAATGCAAAGTTGTAGGAAATAACTTGGTTAAGAAAAATTTATTTAAAAAGTATCCAGACCAGAGTCGAGCTACAATAAGTAAAGTAGGTATCCAAAAAGTTTGAAGAAACCAGAAGTATAAAAAATTTACTTCGATCAGGAAGGAGCAGAACGGTAAGCGATTTTGGCCATCAAAATGTCAACACTCAAAATGACAAAAAAGTAGATATACCCTTATATCGCTGAACTCATCTTTAGAAGAGCTATCTATTTATATTAAAAAGTATAGAGCGTCCCATTAAAAAAAAATGTCGGTAATGTTTATAGGTCTGTCAAACATGGCTCAAAAAAATAAAAGATATTGCAGAAAAGTGACAATTTCTATTTACTAATTGATCTGTTTCAGCGATTTTTTTAAATTTCAACTGGAAATATGAAAAAATATTAATTTTGTTCCATAATTTTGGGACACACTGTATATACTATCAAATTATTTCTGGAAGACACACGGTCAATGTTCCAGGATATGCGCTATGAATAAGAGATTAAGGGGATATCCTGGCGATAACCTGTGCTATTTGGGTAAGAGAGAGACCTAGCTTACCCTGGTTGGTGTGTGATCAGTAACTGAAAACATGTAGCTAATACCATTCAGGGCATAAGTTCAATAAAGATTGTAAATTTGACAATAATTGTAAAATCAAGAAGACAAAGAAGAATCCAAAACCTTGTGTGGTAATTCGCTTTTTCCCAGGTACATAGACAGAGAGAAAATGGTAGAAATTCTCCAGCATATTCAGAAGGAAGACTTAAGGAATTATAAATCTAACCTAACTTAGCAGCTTAATTTTAGCGAAATATATGCGTCTTATGGTAACAATTTATTAATTTTAGGCAATCAATAAGTGACAGTGATATTTTGAGAGCTAAACGGGGATCAAACCAATATAGTTTTCCAGAGTAGGTACCTAGCTTGAACTATACATATAAATTTACATAACAGAAATAACAACTATCTAACTCTGAAAGCAGCCATAAAGTGGAATTTTCATCACCAACATCTACATCTACCAGATTTGAGTTACATAAATTAAACCCCTAACACTATATTCAAAATATAACTATGTATACAGGGTGTTAATGAACTTATGTTAATAATTTAAAGGGGTGAAATAGGAGCAAAAACTGAGTTAACTGATGTCACAAACTTGTATCGGAAGTTTAAGGTCATAGAGAAAAAGCTAATTAAAAATGGGTTTAAATCTGTTTTGGAACTGCTGAAATACATGTATTTTATCGCGACGAGCACTTACAAAAAAATAAAAAAAAACACTTTTTACGAGTGTGTAGGTTTCTTATGAAGCCGGACTGTATTCGAAAGTCAGTGTGTAATCGCCACGGTAGCGCACTCGGTCGAGAGTGCGGTGACAAGCATTTCTCGGCTAGGCTTCCTACTCTGGTCCGGGTTCGATCCCCGGTGTCGGCACTGGCAATGTCGATGGATGGATGTCGATAATGACTGTCCGCGTTTTTTCAAATGTAGCCCCCTTCCGCACAAGCCTTTGGCTTTTGGATTTGGGGGTTCTCTCATTTCTGTGGTGTGTTTTATAAAAAAAAAATACATTATTGTAGTGATTGCTGTGCTGTTTTTCGAGAGTACATTTAATAGCCGTAGTTTCAAGCAAACGAAAATGCCCACAGAGCTTGTCAAGTGTATCGTGCAAGATATCCTGAACGACGTGCCCCCGCACCGCGAACATTTGTTGCTGTAGCGCAGAGTTTTGGACACCGGTGAATTACAACCGCGTCGAGGTCGCGACGGTGGCCCAGAGCGACCACTAAGAATCTTAAATGTCGGGGAGATGATTTTAGATCTCGTCGAAGAAGATCCGCATCGTAGCACTAGGAATATCGCACAGCAAGTAAATATTTCGCATCCTGTTGTGTGGCGCGGACATTACAAGAAGCTCAGTTGTACCCATTTCATATTCAACTGTTCAAGCGCTTACTCCTGAGGCTTTTCCACTACGTCGAGGTTTTTACGAATGGTTGCTTCAGGAACATGCAAGAAATTCTCGATTTACAGCGCAAATACTTGTTACAGATGAAGCATGTTTCAGTCAAAATAGTGTACGTAACTTCCACAACACTCACCACTGGACTATCGAAAATCCACACGAAATACGTCACGGTGCCATTCAGCAACAGTTTTCAGTGAACATGTGGGCCGGTATCGTTAATGACCCTTTAATAGTACCTTTTGAGTTGCCTAGACGCTTAGACGGTGCTTCTTATCTAGATTTTTTGCAAAATCGCTTGCCGTAGCTATTGGAAGACGTGCCATTAAATGTTTGGCAAAATATGTGTTTACTGCATGACAGAGCTCCCATTACTTTTCCCGATCGCTAGATAGGCCGCGGCAGCCTAGTTAGATGCCCCCCGGCTTAGACTTCTTTATAATACGATCCGAGAGGATGTGGCAATGTTACAACGCGTGTTAGCGTATTGGATACATCGCGCTGAAGCTGGTGTACAAGCAAATGGTGGGTAAATCGAACATCTTCTATGAAAATCAGCAGTTCTCAAAAGGTGGCTCCTTGCAATGTTGAGGTAAGTCAGATTTTAAAATTACATTTTACTCACCGCAAATCCATGTATTTATCTCATTTTGACATAATCGACATGTTGCAAAAATATTTGACATAAGTTCATTAATACCCCGTATTGTTCTTATATATAAAATGCACAACACGTTTCTAGATTTCAGTGTATTAACATTCTCTAGTGGTTCGTGTTAACAAGGGAGATGTCGGATCAATTCGACGTACCCTGATATGAAAGAATTTGACGTATTCTCTTTCCTCCCTTTTCCCAAAGTGAGTGTAATTCTAACATAACCTGACAGGCTACAAAAATACCTTTCATTGTCTATTCTGTTCATGGAAGTATACACTTTACAAGACATATATGGGTGATTCTGTTCTAACTGTTACTTTTTTGACTAAAAATTTTATAATTAAACATTTTCTATTTTTTTATACATATTATTACTTTATTTTACTATAAAAATAAAATTCCGAGTAGATTTTACTACAACTTTAAAGTATCGGGAATGAGAATCAAATTCGTCCACGGTAATGACATGAAATAAATTTAATAGACATTCTTCAGAAAAATTATCAAATTTATTTATGAATTGTATTATAACATTTTTAAACTCTTTTTTTACTAATTATTTAACACTATAATAATAAATAGTAATTCATTTTTAACAAATAATAATACATTATAAATTATAACGTATATAAAATATTAATTAACTGAAATTGAACACATTTACGAAAAATAAATTAATTTAAACGTAGTTTTTGGTTTTTATCATAACATATTTTGAATTCTTGAGCTTCTACGTAGTGGTACCGTCTGAATTTTTGCTGGATTATCACTAGCAACATCTTTTTGAAGACATTTCAGAGTTTTAGTCAACTTTGGCGATTTTTCAGCTTCTTGCGATGAATGATTTTTTTATTTTTGCATCAATCTCTTGTTCACTTTTCCGACATTATTGTTTGAAGAATATTCAATTCTCTATCCATAAAGAAGTGTCATCTGCAGTGAAAAAAAATTATAATAAATGATTAATAATAATAATAATAATTTATTAATAATTAAATATATTTATACTTTTTTACATGGTACTGACAGCCACGGTACTGACATTTTAAATTTAAATAGCAACTATAATTATTTGGTTATGAATTTGATAATATCCAATTACCGTATAATCTAGGTTAGTAAGAAATACAAAAATTCATTACTTATACAAAAAATAAATCAATAGTTAATCAAGTATACCAATACCATGGTAGTGACAAGTAAATTTATAACTTACCTTTTTGAAAATTTACTTTTAAAATGACACAAACTTGTTGCACTATTCCATCGACGTAATGTTTGTAAGCATTGCTCACGTGACGCACATTCAATATGGCTAACGAGTTGTTTCATAAATCTTGAGGTAGATGGCGCGCGAGTCAGACGAATCCAAATTTAAAAATTTGCTTAAATCTAAGGACAAAAGTTACTAAGCTAGAATTCAATATTAAAGTACATATATTGAAAAAAAAATTGTCAGTTTTTTTAAGATCGATTATATACATTAAGATTTATATGTAAATTAGTTTAAATCATTTATTGCGACAAGGATAATAATGAATTTATAGATAAATTCTAAGAATGGACATGACACGGTACTGATATTTGACAGATATACTGTAAGGTCTCTCTGGACTGCTAGTTATATTACACAAAGAAAGTGATGAAATTAATACAAAAATTTTATAAATAGATTGTTAATGTATGACCAGTTAGAGCAAACAGCACATGACATTAATAATCACTGTTAGAAAGGAATCACCCATATATTGTTTCGGTATTTTCGACAATGTAACGTCTGTGTCTGTATTTACGACCATTTATAAATATCTGATAGAATAAAGTTCTGTCTGCTACAAATTTAAAAAGTGACTAAAGGTGAAAATATTTCTGTTATGTCGTCATGTGTCAGTGCACATCTTAACATAGAGTTGTAAAATTGGTACTGCCAAATAAATAATTGAACATATTTCCTCTACCTAAGATAAGACCAACGCCGAAGAAGTCAAGGGATTTGATACACAGTACTTTAATTTGTATCAGATCCATGCTTCTACAATATACGAGGCGCATCTACAAAGTAAGAGTACTGAGACTCTGATGCTCTGTGGTTTTTGTTTTCGACAATCTTGGCAATACTGCGTTCAAGGCCAAGGTGTTGGCAGTACAACACTTTTTCATTTGTCTCAGTCAGTTCAGAACTGTTGTTGTAGTGGCGCGTTGAAGAAATGAGTGCCGCTATTCCGAAACTCGCCAGCTGCGAGGTATGGATCGTAATCCGGTTTCTTCTTGCAAAAGCGGATAAATCGGAGTTGCTAAATTATTACAGGAAAATGAATAATAAATCTGTGTATGAAGTGAAGGCTCATAATTGATCCTTGAGGTGCACCCGACTTTAATAACAAAGAATATGACATATTGCTATTTAATCGCACTTATTAGTTATGTCTGTCCAAATTTGGTTAGTGCATCTCTCTCTGTTTCTAAAATTCAATACCAGGAAAATTGAATAATTCCAAATATTTCGAATTTTCACAACCAAGAACAGCTGTGACAACATTTTTAACAGCAAGGCGATGTTTCGCATTGTATTAGCTATGTCTTGTCCAAATTTGGTTAGAGCAACTTTCTCGATTTCGAAAATTCTATACCTATGTAAGCCAGGAAAAAGAGTTGGGAAATGACCATTTCGCTACTTTTTGTTTCGGCAAGCTGAATTTATCACTATAGATGCTAAATATTATGTACAATAACATATTAGTCTCCACACTCATAAAAATGGGGGGAAGATTGTTTACAGGGTGGTTAATTGTATAATTTGTACGTAAATTCACGTTTTTCGCTTATAACTGTTTTCTGTTCATTTCTACAAGAAAACAGTAAAGTACTTTTTTTTGTCTTCAAAAAACCTACAAAACTAGCCCTCGAGCGAAAAAAATATTGGTTAGATCAAAAGTTATAACAGAAGAAGTTTATTTATGACTTTTGAATTAAACATTTATAAACTGCGTTATTATTATCAGAACGTTTTGGCATCGCATCCTCTCATTCCTTATCACTGTCTAATAACTCACACGAAATTTGGAATCGGTAAGTTGAATAGTTTATAAGTTATGGTAAGGCCATAACAAATTAACTAATTATTAGTCTGGACTATACCTATGATCTTCCACAATCGCATTGATTTTTTTCATGGTAGATTTCATAATAATACATTGAAATCTATATTTTTTTTTAAATTTCAAATTTGCAACCCGGAAATTTTTTAAATTTTTTAGCCTTAGTTGTAAAATGAAATATACGACGCACGCGCGTGATATAGTTATATATTATTACATATTCGGAAAGCTTATGAAGAGAGCATTAAGTTAAAAAAAAAATAGTCAACATTCGTTGAAAAACAACGGAGTTACAGACTACCAAATATATTATTTTCAAGCGAATTTCCCTTTTTTAACGGCAGGACTATGAATATTATCGTCATTTTCTTCGGACTCGCTGTCGTTCGCTTCCCCCACTCCTCCGCCGCGCCACGGCTCGCTGAAAAATCAAGCGACCCTCTGACTTTTAACAATATTTCTTATGTACTTAACATATTTCCACAAATAAAATATTTTTATCTGGGAAAGTACTCGGGTTGTCGGTTATGACAGTATTTTTTTGGCGCTACCAACATAATTTGTTTAACAATAGGCCGTCAACTTTGACAGTCTGTAACTTCGTTGTTTTTCAACGAATCTTTATGATTTTTTTTTAACTCAAAGCTCTTTTCATAAGCTTTCTGAATATGTAATAATATATAACTATATCACGCGCATGCGTCGCATATTTCATTTTGTAACCAAGGCTAAAAAATAAAAAAATTCCAGGTTGCAAATTTGAAATTTAAAAAAATGATAGATTTCAAAAACATCAGTGCGATTGTGGAAGATGCTCGGGATCGTCCAGACTAATAATTAGTTAATTTGTTTATAAGGCCATAACTTGTAAACTATTCAACTTACCGATTCCAGATTTCGTGTGAGTTTTTAGGCAGTGATAAGGAATGAGAGGATGCGATGCTAAAACGTTCTGGCAATAATAACCCAGTTTATAAATGTTTAATTCAAAAGTCATAAATAAACTTCTTCTTTTTATAACTTTTGATCTAATCAATATTTTTTGACGCTCGAGGGCTAGTTTTGTAGGTCTTTTGAAGACGAAAAAAAATACTGTACTGTTTTCTCGTGGAAATGAACGGAAAAA
>NW_019416256.1:819224-888202 GCF_000390285.2 Anoplophora glabripennis | reverse complement strand
TATATATAACATCTGAATAAACATAGCTAATCACAGAAGTAACCTTATACAGGTTACTTGTACGTGATATAAACATAAAACACACTTGACTTAAGTATACCGCAACCAATTTATAATCAATACATACAGACATATGTCTACATATACATACACATCATATACACATGGACTTTTATAAATTATTTTGTTAATAGCGAACGTACCAGTATTATAGAATTTTGTCACTAATTGTTTATAATATCACTAAATAAATACCTATTTTGCTCACATATCCAATGTTGTAACTTTTTTCTAAAAGTATTGTATGCTGATGTTTCTTTTATATTCCGAGGTAATACTGCATACATTCTCGGCGCTAAATAGTTAGCAGACCGCTGACCGATAGTTTTATCACATCGAGGAAAGAAAATTGTATCCAATCTACGCGTGTTATAGTGATAATTGTTATTTAATATTTTAATTTTAAATTGTTTTACAAATAGAAGTATTTTTAAAAAGTATAATTGTCTTAAATCAAAAATTCCCGTCCCCTCATATAATGTGTTACTGTGACATAATATATTCTTTTTATAAATTATCCTCAAAATCCATTTTTGGACTATATTTATGTTTTTTAAGTAACAGTCATATATGCCTCCCCATCCTACAATTCCATATACTAATATGGATTGTACTAGTGAAAAGTAGAGAGTCTTTATGCACTGTATATTTAAGAAATCCCTCAAGTATCTAAATTTAGGCAAAAGCCCTCTAACTTTATGTACAAGTTGCTTTGCATGTACATCCCACCTCATATGCCTGTCAATAAATATACCTAAATATTTGACTGAGGAAGATTCAGGAATATTTTCCGTTAATCCAACGTTTAAGGGACCTAGCATCGGGAGTCCTGCATTATATGACGTAAATGGCAAATATGTCGTTTTTTTATAATTTAAAGTTAGTTTATTAAATTGAAACCATGTGGCAATTTTTGGAAAATCATTTTGTATTTTTTGCTTTAAGTTTGCCCAAGAAGTAGACGTATATGTAACCACCGTATCGTCTGCGAAACTAATAATTCTACCCGATATGTCCAATTTTAACAGACTATTTATATATAAAGTAAAAAGAATTGGCCCCAGCACAGTCCCCTGAGGAACACCACATGTCACTTCTTGTAAGCAACTTTTATGACTCCCTATCTGAACGCTTTGTTCTCTTTGTGACAAATAACTTTCAAATAAATTGTACGTTTTGCCTCTGATTCCATACTTCTCTAATTTCTGTAGTAGTTTTTTGTGGGAAACTGTGTCAAAGGCCTTAGAGAGGTCTAGAAATATACTAATAATTGGAACTTTCTTATCCAATGAATCATATATTATCGACGTTAGTTTATATATAGCATCATCAGTTGATTTTCCCTCTCTAAAGCCATATTGACACTCCGACAAAATCTTATACTTCTTTACAAAATTACAAAGTCTTACTTTTATTATTTTTTCTAATACCTTCGATATAGTAGGTAATAATGATACAGGTCGATAGTTTCCTATATCAAGTTTACAACCGTTCTTGTAGAGTGGTTTTATAATGGCACATTTTAATATTTTTGGAAAACACTCCAGATCTATACACATATTTATTAAAAATGTTAAAGGTTTAACTATCTCTTGAGCAATTTGCTTCAAAGTTTCTGCGCGTATTTGATCCGCACCTGGTGCTTTTTTTGTTTTTAAATTATTTATAACTTCTAAAATTTCCAACTCATTAGTTGGGTACATGTACATAGTGTTTTCCAAAAAGTCGGCATTATCTTTATATTTACTTATATCAGGTATCTTACTAGCTAATGTTTTCCCAATTGTACTGAAATAGTTATTAAACTGATTTGCAATTTCTGCCTTACAGGTAACTGTTGTCCCGTCATTTAGTTTAATTTCTTCAATAATAGTTTTAGATTGCTTTTGTCCACAAATGTTATTTACACAGTTCCAAAGAGCCTTCGACGTGTTTTTATTGCTTTGAATTTCTCTCAAATAATATTTTTGTTTCGTTTTCTTTATAATGTTATTAAGCCTATTTTTATAATTTTTATATCTTTCTTTAATTTCTAAGTTATCCGGATTTTTTAAAGCGAGCTTATAAAGTTTTTCTTTTTCCTTTATTGATTTCAATAATCCTTTAGTCATCCAACTCTTTTTATAATTAATTTTGTGACTAGTTATAATTGTAGTTGTATTTTTATTTATGTAATATTTTAGCTTATGTATAAAAATTTCACACATTATATCACCATTTGTTTCATTAAACAAGTCATTCCAATTTTCATTTCTTAAATCATATTTTAATTTATTGTAATTTATATAGGATTTCATATTCTCGTTATTCTCTATTTTTGCCGTGTTTCCTATTTTAAATAATAAACCTATAGGACTGTGATCTGTAATGTAGCATCTAAATATATAGGATTTCGCCTTAATTTTGTCCTGTCTTATTTGACTTTTTACCCAAAAATGATCAAGACATGTTTTACTAGGTAATCTTGTATATTCGTTTATATAAGATTGGTACCCATGATAATTTAAGATATTTTTATACTCCTCTATATATTCTTCATTTCCCAAGAGATTAATATTTATGTCCCCTGTAATTATACTGATATCACATTTGGAGTTGTTATTTAAGTAATTTAAAAGTTCTAAATTAAAGGCATATGGGGACGTACTAGGAGACCGATATATAGCTAAAACGTCTACATTAGTTTTGGAAATAGTGACTTGACATCTTAAACATCTTACAATACCTATATCAATGCTTGTTTGTGTATATTTTAAATCAGATCTAATAAAAACTAGTATCCCATCATTTTGATTTAAATTACCTTCATTATACAAAGTGTCATATCTTGGAATATGGAACAGACTTACATCGAGCAATTTATGTGTTTCTGTTAATATTATTAAATCGAATTCTACAGATAGATCGTGCAATAACATATGTAGCTGATCAATATTCTTTTCCACACTCCGTATATTTATGTGGAATATTTTAAAATCATTAGCAGTGACAATTTTTTTGAACTCGTTAAGTTTATAAATTTCTTGAGCGACAATATATTCGTTTTCATATTCTTTAACGTACTGGTCCATTCTATACTCTATTTGTTTAAAGAAATGACCTACAAGTAGTAAACAGTAATAAACTAATAACATACAAGTACAACTTACAATAATAACAAATTAATATCTTCTTTTTATTTCACCCTCCCTGATTTGCTTTTTATTTATTTCCTCCTCTTCTTATTTTGTCTTGAATTAACTGGACTACTCTTGGTTTTGTACTTATTTCCCCTATTGGTTTGACTTTTACCGGTATTCTTTACGCCTGGCGCTGCATTGCTTAAATGGCCCCCTTCAAAATTTTTATCTTGAATTTCAATGTCCTCTAGTTCTTCCTCACTACTATTTTCTTCCTCACTTTCAACTTTACTTTCTAGATCTTTCGCCGAATGTGGTACTCCGTTAATTATTAACTTAGCTCCCTTAATTCTAGCTTCTTTATTTTGTGAACGAGCAAGTTTTTGATGTTTCTGCAAAATTTTTAAATCCTCTCTCTCCTCTTTGCAGAGATCATTTTTTAACGTTACACCTTTATCTCTTAGCTGTGTTAGTTTCCCAGTGTCTTTAAAAAGGGTAACTTTTTTTAAATATGTTATGAATTCTATCAGTATAGGAGCTTTTTTTGTATTTCCTAGCTTATATATGTTATTTATATCTTGACTTTGTACATTACATTCCAGGTTCGTGTTTAATATTTCGAGAATTTTTTCCAATATATTTTCCTTTTCCCCTGTTTGAACTCCAAAAATTACAACATTATTTTTCCTAGCTCTTCTTTCTAGATGCATACATTTTTGTTTTAGTATCTCTATTTCTTCATTAGCTTCATGAAGTTGTTTTGTTAATGAACTTGTAGCAGTCTGTAATTCTAACTTTATCTCTTCTGTTTGCTGCCGATTTGCTTTTAATATTAATTGATACAACTGTATTTGTTCTGGAATGAACGGAAAAAAATTATAAAAACCTGAATTTACGTAAAAATTATACAATTAACCACCCTGTAAACAATCTTCCCCGCATTTTTATGACTGTGGAAACTAATATGTTATTGTACATAATATTTAGCATCTATAGTGATAAATTCAGCTTGCCGAAACAAAAAGTCGCGTCCAACTCTATATTTCCTGGACTATATGTAGATATGTATTCAGCCACGAAAATTGAATAATTTCAAATATTTTGACTTTTCACCGCCAAGAACGGCGGTGACATTTTTAACAGTAAGGTGATGTTTCCCATTGTATTAGCTATGTCCTGTCCGTTTTAATAAAATAAAACCCTCGACTCATTTTTTTAGGGCAAGAGTTTCATTAATTTCTTTCGTTTACCAAGTGCTAAATAAGCTAAAATAATAACTAAAACTATACGACAGATAAATAACCTGAGATAATATCGTATCATTAATTTTTTTTGTTCCTAAAGTTTATTGACGAAAAATGAACTACTCTGTGGAAACCGGAAATTCACTTATTTTGAATTTTATCCGTATAAGATGGAAACTTATAACTGTCTATTGACTAGAAACTGTTAGGGCATTACTATGCTTGCTTTTAAATGAACAGTTTCTTGAAATTTTCATTAAATTTTCACACGGTTGTTTATCTAGAGCTTAACTTGTTTTCATAAAGAACTACTCAAGCCTGCAGTATTAACATTATCTTAGAAATTACTTAGCCCGGGGGCTGAAAATATTATTCGCCGTATTTTGGCCTCTTTGTGAGTGAGCCTTGATTCATACCCTCTATTGCTTAACATAAACTTCTTAAGGGTAATTCGTAATATATAAATGAATCTGAAATTAAATAAAGTTATATTAATTTTTGAGATGAAATTGCTTTATTAAATGTAGACCTCAAGGAAAGGAAAAAATATTTGATTAATTATAAGGTTATTTCAAAAACTTCCAAAACAAAGTAATTAACGAACACTTTATGTTTGAAGATAATGAGAAAACTTTTAAGATTTATTGCTGTTGGAATTTAAAATATTTATTTTTTTTTAAGGCGAATGGATAAATATATAGCTTGTCACTAATACTTAAACACATTGCATTCAAATAACAAAATAACAAACACTAAATATGATATCAACAATCTAAGAACAAGTGGTTGCAGATGAAGTTAAGAGCAACGCAATGCTGCCAACCGCAATATCTAAATTAGCGTGTAATTCAAAATGTTCGGTTATTTTCTGAACATGCCTCGTTTACAAAATTGAAATGCCTTTCAAACATTTAAAACTTACAATTTAACCCCATTCTTATAAAAGAGTACTGACGACTAAAGGTATAATTAAAAAGTATTAAATGAATAAAACTTTTGCTACAAAGAAGTTGAAATTATGTAAACTTGTAATGAGCTTGTAAAGTTTTCATTTGTACATTAATCTTTTAATTACAGAACTTTCTAAACTTAGGAACACCGTTGAATAGTATTTAAAATGAGATTAATCATTTTATTTAAGAATTAAATATGGAAAGTGTTCTAAATTTTAGAGAAATATTTATGTCCTGTTAATACTCGTAGTAATAATAAATTTGTATTAGAAAATGAATGTATCGATAAAGTTCTATATAAAATGTAATTTACCTTTAATTTAATTTTTTTCAAGAAGTTTTAACTTTACATATATGATATTAATGTAATGAAATGTGCTTAATAATATATCGCTGTTTCCTGTCGATTTAAAACTTCATTAAATTTGCTGTCAATTCTGGTTATACTCCCTGTTCATTCCACAAGGGAGCACTGAACAGTTATGAGACGTAGCAAACACAAAAGTTAAAACTAATTAAAAATGTAACGGGTGGTCCAATGCAGTTATCAAGTAGGTATGTTAAAATAATAATAAACCTAAATACCTATTCATCAAATATAATATTTTTTCTATGAAGTCTAACTCTCTCTAGACCCCTGGACATACTATGTCTATGTCTGTAGCTGCCTGAGTCGTGGTGTTCTTGCATTGCAAACAGAAACTAACGTCCTAAATCACCGTCTCCGCAAACATAGGCGTCATAGTGACCGAGCTCTTCATCGCCCTTGTGCCAGTAAGGATAAGTGATTTTAATCTTACAGTTTGGTTTCTGTTAAAACCATTGATTCCATATGTGCATAAGATGAATAGAAATCTCAAGGGACATACGTCCAAAATAGTATACGTTATACAAATATTTAACTATTAGTTTGGCCACAGCTCTATTAATATTAAAGATGAACCCATCGACCTTTTTATTACTGTTATATTAATGTATCTATATATGCAATAAGACAGACAATATTCCGATAAAAAGCTCTATTGTGTTGCACAATTCAACTATTAGAAAGTTTAATATGTTTTTTCAGCTATCACCATTTTCCTTAGTTGAAAGGTAATAACAGATAAACTAAGTCACGTATAGAACACCACCCTGTACTGCCAGTACATAAAAGTGTACCAGCTATATGGAAAATAAACTTTAATTTCTTTTGAAACTAAAAAGAAAGAGAAGAGCCCCAAATAGGAAGTTAATTAAAGTTGTCGCACTGCAAATGTGATCCTTGTGTCGATGTCGGTTGCGACCTACAGAGCTATTAGGTTTTTAATCCCTTTTTATAGCAAGAATATAGGAGGATCCTTTTTCGTTTTATGGCACAGTAAAAATCAAACGAATTCGTGATATATATCTACATTAAAAACTATCAGCTCCTACATAGCGTTTTATTACCAGTGGAGGATGGGTATACTGTTTAATAATAAATGTGGATGCTTACAAGAATATGAACATCAACAAGTATTTACACAAAAAATAATTTTAATTTATATAAGTTAGTCCGGAGAGTAGTTGTTTCTCGCAGTACCGCTAGTTGTTTGAAATACCTGTTCGCCCAGTTGGCGAGAGATTTCTTGCATGTTCCTGAAGTAACCATTCACAAAAACCTGACGAAGTGGATAATCCTCAGGACGTCGAATATGAAATGGATACAACTGAGTTTCTCGTATGTCCATCACACAACAGTAGCGGTTGTAATTCACCGGTGTCCAAAACTCTTTGCGCTACAGCAACAAATGTTCGCGGTTGGGGGGGGGGGGCACCTCGTCCAGGATATCTTGCACGGTACACTTGACAAGCTCTGTGGGCATTTTCGTTTGCTTCGCCATAAATTACGAGCATATTATAATATTCGCGATTGCTAAATAAATGCGCCAATTTTAAAAGAAAACTAGGAAATACAGCTATTAAATGCACTTTCGAATAACAGCACAGCAATCACTACAACAATGTATTACAAACTGACTTTCGAATACAATCCGGCTTCATAAGAAACCGTAACCAAACTCGTAAAAAGTGTTACAAAATTGTTTGTAAGTACTCGCCGCGATATAATACATGTATTTCAGCAGTTCCAAAACAGTTTTAAACACATTTTTAATTAGTTATTTCTCTATGACCTTAAACTTCCGATACAAGTTTGTGACATCAGTTAACTCAGTTTTTGCTCCTTTTTTACCCCTTTAAATTTTTGACATAAGTTCATTAACACCCTGTATGTATACGTAATAGTAGGTACGTCCTAATTTTTAAATTAGTAAGTAGAAGTTTTTATGTTGGACATCTGCTTTTGAATATATTAAACTAATTGGAATTCATTCTGAATATTTTCCTCTGTAACAGCAGACATCTAGACGTTCTTAAGAAACAATTCCCCAGAAAAACTAGTAAATAATTAAGTTTACCTTAAAGATCAACTCCAGAATTTAGCCAAGACGTATTATTTTTTGTTGAAAAGTTTGAATTACTTATTATTAAATAATTTACTACGATTGTTACAAATTTTTTTCCTGTACGCTATTTGGGCGGAATATATTTAATAATATCTCAATTTAGATATTTGTTTACAAGCTGTCTACTGCATACGCAGTGTATTCAATTAAGGCTACGGAGAGGCTATAAATTTCATGCGATTTTAAGGTAAAAAATCTACTGACAAATCTCGCATGGCTATAAAAGTTGATTTAAAATATTTGTAAGTGTCTAATCTGATATTACAACAATTTGAAATCAGTATCTTCAAATATCTTACATAAAATATAGGTCGGGAATATACTTTTGGCAATCTCCGCAGCCTCGCATAAATTTTGTTTTAAATTTTTTTCATTTACCACCTTAACGGCAGCATAAAGAACATGTTGAATTTTTTATAATGTAACTTGTATATGCCTTATAAACATTTAACCAACTATGGTTCATTTTCGGAAGAAGCTCTAAAACTGATGGTTATGTTCTCTGGTTGGTTTTAACTCTGATGTATGCACTGGTTCAAGGTGTTCAGGTACATGGCTTGTAGTCATTGGTTCATGTCGCTCTGGTTCTTCATTTTCGCGGATGAGTCGTTTTCAAATTCCAGATAGATTTAACCCCTTATTTCGATTAAAGATATCTAGATTCTTCTGGATTTCTATTGCTTCCCAATAAAGTCTTGTCCAAAATCTCTCTCTCTCTCTCTCTCATTAGAAATATGATATTAGGTCTATGGCGTGTCCAATATCTGCCATGTGTTCCTCAGTTGCTGATATTTATATGTTATTATTCTTCAAGTGATTCTTGTGCTCCTTTAAGTTTGTACCAACGCGGTTTCCCGTTTGTCCAGCGTATAATTTTCCCGATATACAAGGAATGCTGTGTACACTCAGGTCTTGGACGAATCTAGACAAATTTCGGATCGGCATTAAACTAGCATCTGTGCAACTAGATGGAGATGCTACAAATTTGTTTGACAAATGTTTAAATTTCGACACAGCGCTCAGGAGAAATCCAAAAAGACGGCAGAAGGGCTGAGTACATATGCAACGTAAAGAATATGCTATAGGCCCTTTTGTATAAGAACAAGAATAACCTATTCAAGAAATTCGAGCATCTAATATTCCCAAGGAATTACATAGGCTATATGTAATAGTGTCCTTATTTCTAATAACGATCACCCAAACTTTATTGCCTTCTAAAGATCGATTCGGCAATAGTGAGTGCAGAACACTATGTCAAAAATATTGGAGATTTGATTGACAAGATCAATAGATAGATAGACCTAGATCAAATCCCTTTACTACCTACATGAAACCTCCGGCAAGAGCTCTGAAATCAGTAACTCTAAAGTCAAAGTGAAGATGTGTTGACGAAACATTTATTATCTGACCCCTTGAATATAACAACGTAGAAGGATTCTTGAACCACATAAATGGAATATTATAATGAACTCAGAAACTTTTCTTAATTGTACGTATAGATTTTATTCTTCTTATCTTGAAATTTTCACTCGCGGTATTATACTCACTTAATTTTACGTAACCGAAACGTTCCACGCCACCCTAATCAACAGAAGAATTCCAGCACCGAGAAAATTTAAAAATAGAATGGTTTAATGTTAAGGCAGAGTTACAAGGGACATTCTTTGAAAGTTTATAATTGAATTGGGAAGTATTCCGGGTACCAATAACTTCAATGAAAGGGGTTTGATGTCAGACAACGGAAATCGAAATCTGACCTATTTTTAGACAGAGGAAGGGTAAAAAATTTGGAAAAGATGGGTATGCTGGATATTCATGCTATAATTCAAAATTAAGTTTTGATTAGACTTTATGTCTTACTAAGAAAACGTATATACAGTGTGTTTCGAGAGTAATTGGCCAAACTGCGTTAAAAAAACTTGATATGGTATCAAAATCTTTGTTTTTGCATGAAGGGCTGTCCAAAATATTGTAATTTAACCATACTTACCTATATAGCGACCTGCTAACTGCAGCTACTTTCGCTTCCTACTTTAGTCATTTGAATGACAGTTGGAAGTCTGCACGACAGATGAAGCCATTGGCTCCCGCGTACAATGTACTTCCTCCTCGTGATAATACGACGGAGTAACAGTGGGGTCGTTTGTCAGTTGTCGCACCTATGACACACTGATGAGGACTAATAAGTCCGAAACCGGTCTGTGCCTGGTGGGTTAAACTGACAAACGATCCTAGCTGTTGTACTTGGTGTCGCGAGTATAATTCAATGGCGGTAGGGGCAAATAGCTCTCGGAGTAGTTGTTTCTCGCGGCACTGACGACTCAAACATTGTGTTACGCCCTCTGTGGGTGGTAGTCGTGCAACAAAGTACTTGCAGTTAACAGGTCGCTTCCTACTGTAGTCATTTGAATGACACAGTTGGAAGTCTGCACGACAGATGGAGCCATTGGCTCCCGCGTACAATGTACCGAACTTTTTTTTCATTGACCGAACTGAAAAATAATAATATTAATTCACAGCAGAATTTAATTTAATTTTTTTTACTCTTGTTAAATTTAAAAAAAACATTATGGTTTTCAAGAAAAACCGTATTAACTGGCACGATATTTTAACAGTGTTCATTAGAAAATAATCAAAAAGTCAAGTCAGTTAGTAGTAAATTATTTTATTTCAACAATTGCCTCTAATTGATGTTGAAAAAATATTAATTAAGAGTATACAGATATTGTCTTTGTATATGGGTATTCCAATGGGGACACCATTTTTATTTATCAGGCTACTTTGACTGAAATATGAAATAATATTTTGTAAATGTATGTAACTTCTAAATAAAAATGAATCGGACCTACGTTCATATAAAAATGATCGAAATTAACCTAGTACCATCTGTCACACTTCGTAAGTAGCATAAAAGGATTCTTTTTAACAAAAAGTTAATATTCTAGGACAAACTCTTTTGTATTTTTGTTCTTTTAGTCAAATAGTAATTTATTTGGGATTATTTTATAAAGGACGATTATCAGTAGTAGTACAAGGAATCCGAAATATATTTCTATATGTATATGCTTTACATATTCACATAAGAACGCCAAATATTATTTATTCTGCTTAAGAAATATTCTACTACTTTGTGCGGTTATTCACGACAGATTTATATTCCAAGAAGAGATTATGTTACGGGTGGGTATTGCGGGCTTATGAGCAGATTTAGAAAAATTGGATTGAAAACCAAATTTATTTTAAATAAGCTAAGCTTTAAATAAGCTTTTAATAAACTTTTAATAAAAGCGAAATATTTTGTTTAGTAATTTATTTACAGAATAATTTTAACTTTTTTTCGGTTTATTTGGGTACCTATGAATAAAGTGAATAAATAATTAGGGTATGAACTCTTCCCAACTAATCTGGAGCATCAAAAAAGCAGACAAATAAACAGTTCATATCAGGCACTTCAATTAATTAATTTTTATAAAATGATTTCGTTTCGTTTCTAAAATGTTAATCAGTTTATTTAGTAATTTATTTGTTTATCGGGTTAGGCGTACATTTTCTAAATTCTTAAATGTCTTTTGAATTTTTTGCAAACTACATTTTTTTACCCTTTTTTTTCAGCTCCAATTTATAAAAGTTTTCTCGTATAGGCTTTTATCTTGTTTTTTTTTTCAAAATATCGTATGCTGTTTTCATTGCAGCTTCTAAAATTTCTAGTAGGATTTCGTTTTCTCCTCCTAATTATCCAAAATCTCAATTTCAAACTCACAAATTCACTTTCGAGATTAGTAATAATTATGACATTATTATCCATTATTAACTTATCCAAATATTAACACAAACTTGCTTCCATTGTAACGAAAGTAAGGATAGTTTTTCACATAGGTACTACAGTGATCAAAAAGGATTTGGTAAATGCTGCCTATGTTCTTAAATTCTACTTGTTTTACGTATAGTTGCTTCTTCTACCGTTTTCCGAAATTATTCATTATTTTCAGTAATATTTATTGAAAAAATTTTTTTGATAACGCGTAAAAATCCATTACTTTCCCTGAATTAAAAGTTGTCTGGTACAAAAACATAATATACGTCATAGTTTTCTAATTATGTACATACAATGTATTTTTTTTTAAATTACAATTTTTCGATTGTTTTGTTAAATATTGAAGTAATCATCTTATTTTGAACCTCATAAACATCAAAAAATAATACAATACAAGAATGCAATAAACAATAGTAATGTTTCGAAGCCATATCATTTAACTGTAGAAATTATAACACATTTAAAATTAACAAATTAAAAAAGTTATGTCACCGGAAACTTATTGAACTCTCGTCATATTTACTTTTGAAAATAAGTTATATATATATTGTTATGTTTTGTTTTGTTGTTGTTTGTTTTGAATGAATGAAAATTATGATTTTATTTATTTGGGCCCCATAAATTCTAGCGATTCTGGTGTATTGATAGGTAATTTTAACTAACTTGTTGATTTTTATTGATATGCTTTTGTTATTTCAGGTACAAAATTAACGATGTTTCTTGCTTGGAAACTTATAAGAGACTGGCTACTTCGAGCTCGATTTTTACTTTTATTGAACCAAAGCCTGTATCAGACAATGCAATTTTGTTGCAGAGATTTGGTTGCCGCCATAGAATCCATGAAATTTTTCTTATCAGACTATGCAATTCTGTCCCGGCAACTGAATTGCATGAATTAGAACATGCTCTGTTCCGTGCAACAAAATTGTAGGGATTCTAGTTACTTTTATGAAGATTTGTTTATTGCCAACCTCGCTGTTGTTGGCTGTTGATCATGGTTGTTGTTAGTAACACCGTTGAAGCCACTATTAAAGCTATACAGCAATTTACTTTTAAATTTTCATCTATTGCAATGTTTTGCTTGAATAAAAAATAATTGTTTACAAGATACATACAAGAAATTTTACATGTTAAACAATGCATAGTTGGTAACACTACTGGAAACTAAACAAATTGCAGCAATTCTGTCCCATTGTGTGATAATAAACATGCAATTTTATCCTCGCAACAAAATCCCCGCAATTTTGTCGCTGCAACTAAATTGCATTGTCTGATACAGGCTTAAAACAAATGACTCGTTGCCATAAAAATGTCAAACTAAACTTTTGAGAATTTTTTTATTTTAAAATACTAATTTTGTGCATGTTCTAATCAGCATGATCTTTATATATTTAGATTCTATTAATTTTTCGGAGTATTTTGATACCTTTAACCTCTCTCTACGTTAACTTTTAAACTTTCAACGAATTTTACTTAAATTTGAGAATTTTGACTAAATTACAATACAGCTTGATTTTCTGCCTGTAAATGTATTCATTGTCTTCAAAATTAATCTATTTTCACTTTTTTAACAGTCCTTTCCTGTTTATACAGCTTAACGATTGAAATGTTTTTAGGTCTACCGATTCATAGAAAACTTTTAAAGTTTATACGCAACTGAACTTGGATTTGGATCTCAATATAGTTTATGATGTTTAGAAGGTCTTTTACACACTGCACAAACTAGTTTGCAGTTCAACAACTCTTTTAAATCTACAATTTTACAAATTTTTGACGATACATGGATCTGTCATTACGAAAACGTTATATGAAACTTTTTACAGTGGCTTAAGTTTAATTCCACTCATAAATTCTTATTGTAGGTATGATATACTTTAATTTTATACATGATTTATTTCATGTTCAAATTGTCAGTGTCAGATTTTAGGTACTTATGGATATGCTTAGATTAAACTTGTAATCAATATATTTTTTTGTACTACTGTAAAAAAAGTTAAACTTTTGGCACAGTAGGTAGTGCAATAAGTAGTAAATTTTGGACGATCGTAGAAAAAAACACTTGTAGCATGTCCACATATTCATCATTAGTAAAATTTGGCATAATTCTTGTTAATTTACACCCAAAAAGTATTTAGCTGATAACAGTGACAACTTACAGAAGAGTTAATTGTGACAACTGGCATGACAGCAGCACACTTAGTTTTTCTTTGATTGATTGCAATCATATACGGTGTGAGGAAGTTTTAAAGGAAAATTGCTAGAGAGGTAAAAGTTTCTAAAAGAACCAGTTTATCTAATGCGTATTTTTGGATATCGAGTTTTTACGAAATATAAATGTTATGGCAAAAAATGTCTTGAGGGGTGGTTATTTCAACCCCTTTCGAGGGGTTAAAATTTTCGAAAAATAGTTGAAAACTCAAATTCAAATTACAGCCAATTTTCATATTTTTTTTGGCTCTTCAGGGGTGAACATTTTACTAAGGCGATTTTTTGCAGATCGTGTTCTTTTGAAATGTAGATTCACTGGTATCATGTATGCTACTCCATTCAAAAACAACCTGTATATCCTCCATTTTAATCTTTTCTGTGTTCCACATCCCTTTTATGTTAGTTTTTTCTGTATTTTAGGTAAATATCTTTTAATTAATTTCAAAAATTTACATTTTGGTCTCTATTTTTTGTATGGTTTATTTTATCATATGAGCAAACCGTAACAATATATTATTTTCTTCCTGACTGTTGCATTTAAATTCTGATATTTATACTGCAGATAGTATTAACCATAAGTGAAATAAAAGTATTTGTTAGACGTACCTATCCTTTTAACATTTATGTACCACGGTGTGCACCAAACAGTAGGTAATAAAGATCAATTATAAATATTTCAAAAAGCACAATACAGTGGATTTTAATATAGATTTCATCTGCATCCATTCAAGATTCTGCTAACCCAGGAATTGAAACCAGACGACCATTTAATCTGCCGGACATTCGTTGATTGGATGTTGGAGAATCAACTAGTCGATTTTGGTAAGGAAATAATCTTAAATAACTGAATTCATACCGTATCAAGGGGGTAGTTACCATACTCGATTAGATATCACTAGTTCGGTTCCTCCTCGCTTCATGTTAGTAACTAATAACACATTTGATTATGAGGAAAAACATTAATTTTCAATATTTTAGTAACAGTTCGATAAAAGTTCAATTTTCGTCTTTTGGTGGAGAAATATCGTGTTTCTAGATCATCATTCACTTCAACGGCCCTATAAAAATTTATTTGAATGTGGCCGAGACTTCCAATAGATTTCAATTCGCAGGGGCATCCTCCAGATATACGATTATATGGCATCATCTTCATAAATATAAAGTTCGGAGGATGTCTTCAATTATGTTTTATTTTATATTGATTTAAATATTACAGGGTTACTTCTAATTTCATTTGGTACTTTAATAGATTGAAATGAAAAAATTAACAATTATTGGCCTCTTCAGTTAAATGAGTAAGTCAAAGTGTGGTCTCTGTAATAGTTTTTTGCTTAATAAGAAATCTCACATTGCGGAATTAAGTAATTGTTTTTAAAAGCAAAAAATTGTAGCAATGTCTTCTTCAAGTGAGGAAGATGATACTTGTTAGTTACCGATAAAAGGAACAGGTGTTTTCAAGATAAACGCGTTTGACGATGAAAATATTACTTTATTTATATCACATTCTAAAAGTAGTAAATAAATACTTGCGAAAAGGTGCACGACAATTTGGTTAATGCAAACCCAAGGAAGGCTGGCCACCAAAGGCTATTTCATGCGGGACTATCGCTCTTTACCCACTGCCATAACGGATGTCTGGTAGAGGTAGGCCCTTTCTCCGTCCATCCGTGTGAGCGATTGATAGTGCCTCCTCCTGTGCTGGTTAGGTCCTCTCAACAACGGACACACCTTCTGGTGCTCTTCTGCCATCTGAACTTTCTACGCTGGTTCATCTAACCCCGAGAACAGTCATGGGACGGTTGTCTCCGCACAGGAGCGGGTAAAGTATTTGATGATCAGTTTATTTTGCGAACTAAGCGAATAGGAAAACAGTTGTCAAAAATTTAATTCTCCTTTCAGTTCTGCTTGTTTGATGTTTACTTCCTATTCTCAACTTTATATTTAATCTCAATTATAATATATTTCTGCAGCATTTCAACAATTGCACCTTATTCGGAATCACTCCACAGGTTATATTTAAAAAAGAAAATTTAGAATGATGGTAGAATTCTTTCTTTTATAAAAGTTTAAAGTGTAAGTGGAAATGTTGTTCACAACAAAGTACTTGGAAATGCTTAGAAATAATAATGCGTTCTGTGTATTTTATTTGACGCACTCTCAAATATCATTTTATTTTATTATACTTTCTTCGTACCAGTTTGCACTAAACTGGTACAATCGGATGAAAATTCTATTTTACCCAAGACCTCTTTTGAGTTCATGTGCTATTATAATCTTAAATTTTGTAGGTATATAAAGTAGGTATGATAACTCAAATATATTTATAAGCAAAAACATGTTTCTCTATTCTTTAGATTTGTTTCAAAATAAAATTTTATACATTCGCAGATTTGAACTCAAAAATCTAAAAATAGCCTATTTATAACATTTTAAAAACGACATATTAAACAATACAGTATGTCTCATGTACAACAAAAAATAATTATACTTTGTTGAACAACCGGTTTCGAAGTCTTATGCGTTTTCAAGTTGGAGGGTGTAACATTGTACAAAAAATTTTATTTACTGTAAATAAATATCCTATAATATAAAGATTTTTTGACGCAATTCTTCAACAGTATTAACAGGAGTAGCATAAACAAGACTTTTCAGTTATCCCCATAAGAAATAATCCAGTGGGGTAATGTCCGGTGAACGGGCAGGCCAACTAATGGGTGCATCTACACTACGACCTATCCAACGTCCCGGAAAATTTAAATTCAGCCATTGCCTGACAGCTAAGGTACTATGTGCCGGAGCCCCTTTATGCATGTACCACATAACTTGTCGTACACCTAGTGGTATATCCTCCAATAATATTGGGAGATTTTCATTTAAAAATGGAAGATATTCAAGTGCTGTCAGTCGACGGGGAAGAATAAATGGACCTATTAGAGCATCTCCAACAATTCCTGATCATACATTTACACTAAAATTGAGCTGAAATCTTGATGGACATATTTCATGGGGGTTTTCATCAGACCATGTATGACTATTCCGATGGTTAACTAAGCCATGTCTTTGAAAACATGCCTCATCATGTTTGTTACTGCAACCATTGGCGCTGTAAAATTTCTGAAGTTTGTTTTTCGTAAATTATCTAAAAAAAAACTATCGCGTTTATCGAAAAAATGCAAGAGGGAAAAAATTTTTGTTTTTAGTTGTTACGTCCGAAAATGTAAATAAGATATATATTTTCATACAAGGTGAAAAATTCTTTGGAATAGTATGTTGCATGTAGTCGACAGCAGCGCCTCTGGTGGATATATTTAAACAATATTAATAGAAAGTATGTGCCCGCATTGGACAAATGTCTGTACCAAATATAAATGATTTACGCCACATCGTTGAAGATAAATTGAAGGAAATATTGGTTGGCTCTACAACATTCAAGACCCTGTAATGCCTCAGGAGTGCAACTTTTGTCTAAGGTATATTTAGTTCATTCGTCTTATCTTTTCATCTAGATGCACTGGTAGCGTTTGTGCTACTCTATTCAAAATCACCCTGTATTTCCGAATTCGTTGTGCTTTGAGTAGTTTTAATTTTTCTATTTTGCTTTAAAGTTTTTCGTTATTTTGCATACAAATTTATTTGGCGGGGGCAAAATCAGTACGTACATCAAATTTGAATATTATATTTTCAAATTATGTCTTTTTTTTGTTATATTTAACACCCACCAATTTTGCAGCAACAAAGTACAGGGTGTTAATGAACTTATGTCAAATATTTTTGCCACATGTCCGTTATGTCAAAATGATGCAAATACACGGATTTGTGTTGAGTAAAATGTAATTTTAAAATCTGACTTGCCTCAACATTGCAAGGAGCCACCTTTTGAATACTGCTGATTTTCATAGAAGATGTGCGATATTCCCAGCATTTGCTTGCACACAAGCTTCAGCGTGGCGTATCCAATTCGCTCGCACACGTTGCAACATTGCCATATCCCCTCAAATCGTACTACAAGCTTAGGCAAAATATTCAGGAGTAGGCGCTTGAACACATTGAATATGAAATGGGTACAACTGAGCCTCTTGTAATGTCCTCCACACAACAGGATGCGAAATATTTACTTGCTGTCCGCTATTTCTGGTGCTACGATGCGGATCTTCTTGACATGCGGGGGCACGTCGTTCAGTATATCATGCACGCTACACTTGGCAAGCTCTGTGGGCATTTTTGTTTGCTTCGCCATAAATTATGAGCATATCATAATATTCGCGATTGCTAAATAAATGCGCCATTTTCAAAAGAATACGGCTATTAAATGTACTCTTGAAAAACAGCACAGCAATCACTACAACAATGTATTACAAATTGACTTTCGAATACAATCCGGCTTCATAAGAAACTTACTAACTCGTAAAAAGTGTTATAGAATTTTTTGTAAATACTCGCCGCGATAAATTACATGCAATAATATTTGACATCAGTTAACTCAGTTTTTGCTCCTTTTTCACCCCTTTAAATTTTTAACATAAGTTCATTAACAGCCTGTACAGTTATTATTTGGAAATTTATGGTAATAAAATTGCGGTAGGTGAAATTAAATGATGTAGAATTAAATTTTGAATACAAAATTGCTATTAAATTCTTTTCAAAGCTGACACTTAAAAAAATCGTAGTATTTACTATTTTGAGATAGTTCATTAAGATCTAAATAAGCGTATCAGCACGTATTTAAGGTACAAAATTATTCAATAGCTACTAAAGCCAAGTACAAAGCTACCTTTATTTGTACCTTCTGAACAATTCAAACCAATTGCTTCCGCCGGAAACTTCGTAATACCACTTTCGCCCCATGAAATTTCAGTTATATACCCTACAAGCCATTCTAATGACCACAACCTTCATTTAAGGGGTCCGGATATTAGGTAGGTCCCACGTGTTAAGTAGAGGAGACCGATAGGAAAATTTAATTTCATAATTAATTATTGATCGAGAAAGGGAAAGATAGTGAATGTAACTCAACTGCCTTTGAACCTTAAACTAATGTAGTTCCAAGTTCTAAGAGCTTCATTTACAGAAATTATTATGATTTTATATAAAAGTATACTTATGTAGACATAACAATTAACACGCCAGTACAACACAAAAAGGACATTTAAAACGAGCAGCAATTTTTCTCTATGGTAATGGGTTTAAAAAAGTATTTGCAGAAACAATAAATACAGCGTCTCAGAAATATAAAATCAGGCACATTAAAATCACAAAAAACAATTAAGATTTAAGATTCAACTGGTTCGTGTTCGGTAGAAACAAATGTATTCATAATGGCGTAAAAATTCCATTATCAAGCAGAAATGTGTGCTTTGGCACTTTTTGCCACTTAAGAAGATCAATGATACAATCAATCGTAAAATACAGTTTGAACGTTAATGCAAACTGTGATTAGATCGTTCATTTTATCTTAAAAAAAGACATCAAGACAAATAAATAAATACAATAAATCTGAGAAGGAGTAGTTTGCAATTTCTTTCAATTGAAAAAGAGAAATTAACTATTTCCGTCCCTGATTAACAAATTGCAAATGCCCAGGGTAGACGTTCGGTCCGAGTCTCTGGAGTTTGACCTCTTAAGATTTTTATATTATTTTATGTTGACTGGAAAAATAATGTACAGGGTGTTGTCTAGATTAGGTCCGAATTTCGTCTTATTCGGCATTTTGAAATTTCTGAACTTAAGACCTCACTTTTCATCTCGGAGCGCAAATCGAGCTGACAGGGATGAGGGTTGCTGCGTCGGGGTAGTTTGGGCTGAGTGAAGCGGTTTATGGAGTGGCGGCGTTTGGAAACATTGATGAAAACCTCCCGTGTCACGTCGTTCGAAGGGGGGCAGCCCTCATCAACGTCGGGCATTGTAGAGAGGGTGTTTTATGGCTGCTTTAAGCGGTTTTGAGCGCGACGACAGAAAAATTGAAAAGATCGGTGAAAATTTGACCGCACCGTGCTCTGGGCATCGTTGTACAGGAACTTTAGGTCCTTTGGGACATCGACCTTTACACTGATGATGATTGATGTCGGTTTAAGCGGGTGATGATTGATGTCGGTTTAAGCGGCTTTATCCGCTTTTTCACAATGGAAAGTGTGGTAAATTTCTTAAAAAACAAAAGGTTTGTGAAAAAAAATTTTTCATAATTGAAGATAACAAAGGGCCAAACTTACGGGGCTCAATTTAACAAAATATTTAAAATCGTTTCAAAAAATAAAATCGGCCTACTTCTCCCAGAAAATGTAAGCATTCGCTATTCATACCCAATATTCCTGACATTTGTTACGCACTGTACAAGTTTTGTAAATTTCATTAAACTGTGCCTCACAATTATTTGACCAAGCTCTAGCGACCAGACAGGGTAAATAAAGGAGTCGGACAAAAACGTGATCCGCTATTTAGAACTAAGCTCTACCACTAGGGATGCCGCCCCTCAAAATAGAACACTCACCCTCGAAATTTCAATTAACAACCTGTATATTTTTTCACATGCTCGAATTGAGACTGAAATTGCCTATTTGGATGTACTTTGAACCCTGAAATCGATGAAATAAAGGGATAAGATTAATTTTTAATTAATTATTATCAATTATTTCGATAACATGTATTTGATTTTGTTTACTAAATGAAAAAGCTGCTAATTGATATTTATACAAGAAGGTTACAAAAAAGTTTGAGACATGTATGTTACATTTGTCTGTTTACCTCTTTTAATATTAATTTCATAATAAAAATGAAAAAAATAAATTTTATACGAAATAACATTTTTATCAGATATGGCATTTTTTAATACGGAAATAGATAACAAATAACATTAATAATGGATATTTATTTATTTCAAATTATAATATCCAACGGGACAAAGTCACAATTACAGGATAAGATAAAACAGAAAACCTTAACTAAATTTAATAAAAAGACAAACTAACATTAAATATAAAAATATAAGTACCACACAAAACAGGGCAATCAAAATATAAAATATAAAATCCAGACAAAAGAACTTAAGTATATGCAATAACAGACAAATAAAACAAATAAACTTACTAACATATACAAGATAAGGATTACATTTGCTGGACAAACATTTTTTTTATTTTACTCATAGAATGAAAAATATATCAAGTCGATCTTCATACTTTTGATCATTGAAAATCATTTGATATAAGGGAATATGCTATTAGTAAATTGGTACGAGGTGTGGGTAATTGTAAAGCAGAGTGAATCTAGAATTAAGTCTAGGAATGATATAAAATCCTTGAGACTAACGGGTCTGCATTTAAAGTGATATTTATAAATTTAAAAACGAATATAATTGAAAACATAATTCGCCTACGACAGAGACTATTACAATTAAAACAAGCAAGAAACAATTCTTGATGTGTACCACGACGGGGATAAAATCCATAATTAATAAAATTAATAATATTTAAAAATCTCCGTTGTACTTTCTCTAATTGAATATTATAAATATTATAAATGGGACTCCAAACAACCGATGCATATTCAAGTTTGCAAAAATATAAAGTTCGGTTATTTTCTGGACAGACCTCGTACTGTTCAATAAATATGCAATTTCAATCTCTATGCATCTAAAATGAAATATGTACATTGTTATTCGAAATATTAGCGAACGATCTTTTATTTGCAGCAATCCGCCTGATCAAACAATATACACCCGATATAATAACTAATATTTGATTTTCCTCCTTTCTCCCTTCCTTCCATTATTCTGTTATTCGGCTTATGGTTGAAAAAATTGCTAATTCTATTTTCAAAACTAGAACTATTACCAAATTATCCACTTAAGAATATTAAACAATCTTGCGTGAATAAAATGCTACTTAAAACACTTATACAACACATAACTATTAAGTAAATGCCCAACAAATTCTCCAAATTTTATATAACAATTCTATAGCAAGTATGCAATTCTCAATTTCATTCGTAACTACTCTGATTGAAGCCCAATTTCATTAAATAGTTTTCTTTAAAAATTGTAACGAGGTTTTACTTGAGTACAACACTTTTCCATTGGCTTTAATCATATTTGTGCAGCAACTTCTAGTAAGAAGTAAGTCCAAAAACTTATGATTTAGTTAAAATTGAAGTGTAGCTAGGTGGTGACATGGGGTAATTCATGTATAAATAATGCAAGCTAGAATTGTGAAGTTTTCTTAGGTTAGTTCCGTCCCGTATGTTGATGTTTTCAAAAGTTTTCCTTAAGAGTAGCAAATTGCTTTCGCGGAAGTTACAGTGTAACAGGAAAACTTCTTCTTTTCTGTAGAAACTAAGTTACGATTGCAGTTAAGTGGTGTGGGTATATTTCTTACAAAACAAGTTGAATCTTTCAATGCACATGGTGCGATTTAATAAACATTTCTAGTAAATGAAACAGGTTCCAGGTACCAAAAGGTACCTTAAGATCAGGAATAATCGGAATACACAGGTCATTAAATATATTCTGATAATAAAAACAGGAATTTCGCAGTTTATTTAAAAATAAAGAGTTCCTATAAACGTGTTCCAAATAAGCTAGTTTTTGAGTTACAGAACAGAGTTATACACCCTGTATAGGCAAAAATTATTTTCCCGGTACTTGAAACAAAAAAGTCGAGTACAAATAGATGAGGTCAAAATAACACCAGTTCTTCATAACTTTTTTTCATACGGGTCTTCGTTAACAAGTTACGACCCCTCAAAGGTGAAAATTAAAAAGTTATTTGTATTTACAATCTCTAAACTATTAACTTCAGCATGATGCAAATTTGGTGATCGATGACAGCTTGTTTTTGATGTTGTAAGTGAATCTTTATTTTCCCAAAACGCCAGGGACGGATTATGCCCAATGGTTACCAACTCAGAATTTTTGCGTAGATAACGATCGCAATCTGCTGTATCAAAAATAAGTTCTCTGAAAAATTTACCAGCGATAATACCCTCTTGGTTTAACTAGGTAAATTTAACAGTTTAGGAAATATTTGTGATTTTATGTCACAGTGCACATCGAGCGGCGCCTCCCCCATTTTTTGTTTTTTATTTTTAATTGGACGTAATTACTATGTTAAAACCGTACATATTTTTAAAATAAGCGCCTAGAAATTCTTACTGTCTGCCAATGTAATTTTCACTAACAAAATTTGACAAACACACTTTACATAAAACACAAAACAGAAAAACGACAAGGATAAGTTAAAGTTAAAAAATAATAATTTGAAAGAAAACTATCAAAGTATATTTTCAATATGGCACCTTCCACCTCTACACACTTCCTAAGTCTACGAATGTTATTTGTTTGTACACGAAAAAGCATTTCTGGGGTATTTCTATTATCAAAATGAAAATTAATTGTAGCAATTCATCCCTTGTCTGTACTGGGGTTGAGTACACTAAACTTTTCAGGTATACCCACAGGAAGAAGTCCATCGGGTTATGTATAGTGGCTGCAAATTATTTTACAAAAACTCCAAATATCCATTCAGATGTACCTCAAAAACGTATAGGCCTATTAAATTATTACCCACTATTCCTGCCCATACATTAATAGTGGGTAATAATTTAATAGGTCTATACACTGAAAGAAATGGGCTTATTAAACTGTTTATCTAGAATGTGTGTATAGCGCATATTAAAACTTTTATAACAAATATACAAATTATTAAAAAAAAAGCACTCATCTCCATACTCATTATTCAATGAGTTTAACTGGAAAGTGCTTAATACACCTTATGCATCTATGAAATAAAGGTTATAATGAATTACTTATACATTATTATGTGTTATAGTCTTTATGTTCCAATTGTATAGTAGGGAAGATTTGTTGTATAAAAACCAGTATCCGAATTTGTATATAACAATTGTATTAACAGAATTATTCGTTCTTATACTGATTATGTTTCCGTTTTTAACGTGTAAAACGCGTCTTATAATTGTTAAGTGATCTTCACATCTCGATGCATAATCGGTTATGATCGTAAAATTTCCGACAGTCCGCTGTGCATCGACTATTACACGTCTAGTTTGATGAAAATAGACAGTATAGGCGCATGTTTTGTGGGATACAGGATCATATCGCGTTGTATGAAATGCAAAATTATGTAAGTATTTAATTGTTTTATGGCTTGTTATGTTTTGGTTTTTCCAAATGTAAATCTTGTCTAAATTTTAAAAATTATTATCTTGTATGCCCTATTAAAAACCGCTGATGTTAAGTTTTACATAAGATGGAGGCACAGAAGGCTAACGGTGACAAAGAAGAGCATGGGTATAAAGTCAATCAACCAGAGGAAATGGAATTAGAAGGGAAGAAGCTCACCTTTCATGTAATACAAGAAAATACGGGTGCATCGTTACTAAGAAAATAAACTGGTCAGTTTTGGGAGCGATTTGTCATCATTTTTAATACTTAAATGTATGTTTTATGTATACATTAGAACTTTAGCTTGTAATTACAGTTATTCAATAAAATTTCTCAAAACTTAATGTCATATGTTTTTAACTCATACAGAGTATACAGTTTAATACATTTATTATTATAAAACTTATAACCAGTACTAAATGTTCTAATAACGATATGGAACACTTTAATAACAGTTATTGCTATTATTTCGTAAAGGGTATAAAAAACGTTGTATACTAGTTATACAATAATTTAATGAAGAATAAGGTTTATAGTCACTATACAACTGTGTTAGCAGTACGCGTTTTTTATCCAATACTCACATGTTTATCTGTCACATATAGTATACAATGGTCTTAAAATGGCATATATAATTCTAATAAAGAATAAAACGCATTTCTTTCAGTGTACGTTGTTCAGAAAAATCTGAAAGGACATCGATATTTGGAGTTGAATACTTACTTTAACTTATTCCCGTTGTTTTATTTTCTATTTTGTGTTATGTGTAAAGTATGTTTGTCAAACTTTGATAGTGAAAATTACATTAGCAGACAGTAAGATTTTCTAGGCTCTTATTTTAAAAATATATACAATCCTAACATAGTAGTTATGTCCAATCAAAAATTAAAAACAAAAAATGGTGGAGGCGCCGCTCGATGTGCACTGTGACAAAATCACAAATATTTCCTAAACTGTTAATTTTACCGAGTTGAACCAAGAGGGTATTATCGTTGGCAAACACTTCAGAGAACTTATTTTTGATGCAAGCAGATTTCGATCGTCATCTATACAAAAATTCTGGGTTGTTAACCATTGGGCTCAGTCCGTCCCTGGCGTTCTGGGCATAATGAAGTTTCACTTACAACATCAAAAACAAGCTGTACGCATGTGTTATTGATCACCCAATTTGCATCATACTGAAGTAGCGACTGTAAATAAAAATAACTTTAATTTTCACATTTGAGGGCCCGTAACTTGTTAACGAAGGCCGATATGAAAAAAATGTATATGAAGTACTGATATTATTTTGACCTCACCTATTTGTACTCGACTTTTTTGTATCAAGTACCGGGATACCCTGTATAACAGAAATCTGTTTATATTTACGAGCCATTGTATTCGTTCAAAAAACTCAATATTGTTTTTTTTTAATATGTAATTTACATTTTTACTGTTTTATTTCAAAAGCTGTCATAAGTTGTAGTGTATAAATTGAAATATAACAGTTCTTTCGAATAAAATTTTTTGAATGCTGTTTACATTTTGTTTTGTAATTTTAATTTCAAAACTGTGTTAAATTATCTAAATATAAGCAGATAACAAAGTTTTAGTGAAACTGTAATTTGTATTAGAATAATTGCTACAAAAATGTATACATTTCTGTCATTTTTATCTCAATGTAAGTTAGCCAAAAGCCTCAAACTGTTCTTCTTTGTTAACGTTTTACTAATTTATGAAATCATTTGAATATAAATTTATTAAACGGGAAATAAGTATCAACAAAATTAACACAGATGATGAGTTTCCCACTTGAAACGAGATAGTAACATTTGCACACTAAGAAAGATATTTTAGTTTTTTCTTCGAGAAATTAATACTCCTAAGTTACGCAATTTTGCTACAATTTAACCAACTCTTTTACCACTGACAGTTTCTAAGGCGGTAATATTATAACCCGAGGGTAAATCGTTATTTGGAATAAAGAATTGTACCGTAACGACCTTAATTTTCGAGGAGGGCCATATTGATTTACCTTTTAATATTTAATTGCCATACGTGGGATCTCGGATATGTTGTACAGTCAGAAAATTAAAATTCAGACAGTTCAATTCTTTCGCTCACTCAGCGTTTATTACAGAGGTTCGTCGTGCATTCATTTCTCAGTCACTTAATTTAAAGCTACCAGAAACTTAACAAAGGTTCTTAATATCAATAGATAAAATTAAAGAAAAAAATAGCAATTATGGAATATTATTTCCAAGATTCAAGGAGTCGCGAAAAAATTTCACTGAAATTTCGCTCAATTTTACTCAATAATGCATCAATTTCTGCCCAAAACCGATTGAGTAAAATTTTCACTCTATTAGTACGAGTCCAACTGGGTGAAACTTTTGCATCAGAAATGAGTGAGTTTTGCTCAAATCCGAGTTACTGCTAACTATCGATTGAGTGACTTTTGACTTTATTCTGAGTATATAAAACCAATTTAGAGTTGACTTTTCCCCTAATATCATTTAAATTCAACTATTATTGAGTCATTTTTTACTCAGACTTGCTTTTTAATTAACTAAATATTGAGTACAAAAATAAATCACTCAGAAATGATTAATTAGGATATACAGTATTGAAATTAAATAGACGCTATACAGCGTGTTCTGCAAATGATGAACTTTCAAATTAGGAGAGACATAGTAAAAATAATGTCTCAAATCTACATTTTTTTAGCCCCTTATTAAATACAATTTTCACTAGAATAATCATATAAACCGATACTTTTCCAACTCCAAAGCACACCATACGCCATACTGCCATCCACCACGCCACGGTCACGAGATAACCTAATGGGACGATGGGAACAGACAAAGACAATGCATCTGGATATGAAGAAGGACAGTAATGAG
Organism: Anoplophora glabripennis; assembly: GCF_000390285.2. Classification (NCBI taxonomy): domain Eukaryota; kingdom Metazoa; phylum Arthropoda; class Insecta; order Coleoptera; family Cerambycidae; genus Anoplophora; species Anoplophora glabripennis. The sequence continues at coordinate 861,262 of NW_019416256.1, read as the reverse complement.
GACATTTACTCTGATTTAGGTACAAGTGCACCAAATACGAGTTTACATGAAGAATTTATTTAACGAGTACCCATATTTGAGTGAAAGTACTCAGTTTTAGTTTAAATATAATCACAAATAAGTAAAATGATCAAAATGTCCAATATTGAGTGAAAATGTACTCAATAATTTCATTTAACGAAATCACTCTGATCCTTTATTGCTTTCACTCACACCGACTTCTTTACAGTGTAATTTGATAGATGGCTACAAACGTTTACAAATTTAATTGTTCTAATTTCCGGTCGACAGCAAACTTTTGTAAATTTATGGCTTTGGGTGACAAAATACTCGAAACATAAGATAAATCCTCTTAATGGTTTAACTGGTGACTAACGTATCTCGCGTCACATAATTGTTCTTTCAATCCTTGGCTGTTGTTATTTGTTACCTAAAAAATCCGAATCTAGTATACTTAGTTTGAAGATATCTTATAGGGCTTTCCGACCACTACTAATATTATTTCGGTGCTAATCTAAGTAGGCTTTGTGTATTGAAACTGACGCTATTAACAGCAAAAGAACAATGTGACTTGTCTTAACAAAAATGTACTGTTGAAAGCAGCCAGAGATTTGTACGTCATCTTCGCTAAAGGTGTAGGTGTAGATTTAAAACTTGAAGTCAAAGTTTAACGCCTTGTATAGTCTTTCCAATCTCAATTGAAAAACCAAGAGATTGTCAATATGTACCAGGTTCGGTCGCTGACGCAACTACTCGGCATTGAAATATTTGAAAAACTTGTTCCAATATTTATTTAGCCATACCCATATAAGGTCTGGTCGAATTAAATGTGGAAGTGGTAGAAATTTATACGCCCTGTCGAAGAATGGACATGCGTGCAAACGGCGTATAACACAGCCGACTGGGCAATAAATCTCAGTTATTGACAAGTGATTGACAAATTGTCTAGCAGTGCAGTGCAGCAATGCGGAATTTGGTGTAATTCAGGCAATTTTAGTTTATTATAGGTAGTTTCTATTAACTATTCATATTAGAATTATTGCGAAAGGGAAATATAAGAGGGATATTTAGTTTACTAATATTATTACAAAATGGCATTTTGGAGACCTTTTAAAACGGAACAAAACGAAATTTACCATCAATATAATAAAATTGTTTGAAGACATAAATAATTAAAATATGTTGTTGGCCAAATGAACAATCAATAGAAATTTTGTACACATTATATAAAAATTATTATAATTTTTTACCTCTAGCAGAAAACTTTTTTAGGGAAGCCTATGAAACTCATTAAATTTTATTGGTAGGCGTTTTTATACATGTTCAACTGACTTCGGAAAAACTATACATGATAAACCAGCAACGCTTTGCTAAGACATGTTTGGCTAAACCCTATTATTTTGATGTATACAGTTTACAATTACGCTGTGAACCAATTGTCCAAAATATTTCACCACATATATTCCTTAACGAGCTATTCGACCTCGATAATTTATAGCTTGTCCATTTACTGACAATGTAGTAGAAATACCTACGGTGTTACTGTCTGGAATTAATTTTATAATATTAAGTTACGAACCAATTGGAATGCTCGATATTACTGCCCCACTTCTCACACAAACAGTTCCACAAAGTTGTCCCCTTATATTAACGTTCGTATTAAAGTGTTCTACTTAATGACTTCAAATAATGAATTCCCATTTCTGTTCTATTTTATTAGTAGTAAATGACGAAACTGACGCCCTTCTCTGGAATTCTATAATTTACTTATATTAAAACAACTTTATTATATTTATTCAAATGGTAAATGGTATTCAATTGGTAAAGCCGGTCAGTTACATAAAGAAATAAAATCCTTTTCTTGTTTATATTAATAATAATGGTTAATGATCGTAATCGCTTAGGAAAATACGAACAATATAGAGTGTTAAAGTCCTTCAGGGGTTGATATCATTAACTAAACATGAAAATATGCTTCAAACAAAAGGTATAGGCCGACACAAATAACACAGCCACACAAAAAAAGAAAAGTAGTCTGAACTTTTCATGCGACATATGTTATCAGTAGTATTTTTGCCTCCTGATCACGAATCCTGTCAGAATTGAGCTATCACATCGCAGGAATTTCCTAACCTCAAAAAAACAAGTCAAAAATAGCAAAAATTTACGAAAAAGTGGTAGGAAAACTAGATACATTTTTTTTTCTATATTCAAATGTTCATTTATATAGTTAAGAACCCGTCGAACGTGAATTAGCGGTCAAAATTGATGGTTCTTTTTCTAACCTCAAAATAACGGGTCAATTAATATCAGATATCACGAATTTTCAAAAAATAATAAATTTGCGCCAAATTTGGTATACGGGGGTTTTCGGGGTCGCTGATCACGGATCCGAGGTCAATTTTGCAAAATTCAAGATGGTGGATACAAGAAGGCCGACCAAATTTTCAAAAAATAACAGATTCGCATCAAATTTGGTACAAGGAGGTTTTCGGGGTCGCTGAATACGAATTCGAGGTCAATTTTACAAAATTCAAGATGGCGGCCGACCAAATTTTCAAAAATCAACACATTCGCGCCTCAGTATCATTAATCTAAGTAAAACATCCACAGATGTATTTGACATGTGAAATTTTTTTGGAAACATAGTCTTTAAGCCCCAGGATCGATAAGACTTTTCAGCTAAAATGATTACATTTTTGTGCATTGATCAAAACCACATTTCCTTGGACACGCTGTATATTTCCATCTTACGATATATGTCAAAGTAAATGTTTAAGTTGCCTACGTAAAAAAAACGAAACAATATACATTTTTTTGCCTTGGAGTCGAGAAAGCCTAGAAGATTAAAGACCAGTCTAACAAATTTAACAAAATTAGTCAGTACATCTCCATTTTGGCTTTCCTTGTTTTGTACAAACACGACGACATTGCTACCATGTTTTGCGTTTATATTTAACTGAGCAGCGAAATACGATACAGTCGGAAAATTACCGGGAAGGATAATCTTAATCCTTAATAATAGACCGACCAACTTAACGTCCTATTTCAAATAGTTGGGACTCCTTATCTGTATTTGGCAAACTTTCAGAGCCTCGTGGCATCCTGATACTATTAAATCATATATTTAATAGGTACTTCTATATCGCGTGTTCCCCATGTAGCTCTATATTTCCACCACCTGAATTAAGCAAAAAATAAGTAATATTTGCTTCACTAGGGAACGAATAAGATCCTGAAATGATGTCTAACAACTGAAATTCGTAATTAGGGAAAGACACGAAGGGCAAATTTTAGATACATTTTCTTGTGGATTCGTTGAAGTTTTGAAATCTTAACAGCCTAAAGATAGGCAGTCGATAAAAATAAAGGTTCAGTGAAAATCAAAAGAGTTACTTAGATCCCTATGAACAATGTCTAGTTAACAACTGAAATGAAAACTGAGCGAATATGGGCATAACAACATCAATAGGTTGTTCCTAGGACCAATAATAATCCTAATACACCAAGGCACAGAGGTCGGAAATCCGAAAAAGATGGACAAAAGTCCAAAAAGGCTTGCATCATCACCAAAAGTGGGGACTGTATGTTTTTCAGGTCGATAAAAACGAATTTGCAGTCAAAAATCTCAAATTCAAGATGGCTGATACAAAATGGCCGATATATCACGTTAATTTATTGAATTTAATTGAAATTTCGAGTGCCTCTGGTATTGAGGTCGCGTAAAACGTATGTAAAGTCGGAGTTTGAGGTTTTTGAGGTAATTAATTATTATTAATAAAGTACGAAAGGCAAATATCTGCAATATAAGGCATGTATTTGGAATTAATTCCTCATTTCGAACGAAACAATTTCTAAATACTATTGAAGCTTATTCTTGTTATAAAGCTTAATCTAATTATTTAGCTAATTCTAATACACATGAGTCATTCGCATCGTCATCATCTGTCACATAACCGTCAGAGCATGAAAACATTCATCACCATAGTTTCGGTTGAAAAGCATTTCTCATTTTCATCTATCTTGCAGCTTTTTAAAAAATGTTGATCTAAAATGATGATTTGCGTTTCTAAATTCTCTTGGAATTTTTCTTTCAAAAATCGAAAAATTTATTTTTCGTGCACGTAGTTTTACTGGTGCATGATTCTGTCGCAAACGATAAATTATGAATTGAAAGATCATAGATAATAAGTTCATCTATAATTTTTTTTAAAGCAAGCTTTTAGCGGCTTCATTTTATTTTCGTATTCTTCTCAGCAAACCCTTTCATTTGATACCCATATCATGGGGGTGCTTAAAAAATAACTGGTCCACCATCTTTGGGAGTCCGCCATATTGGATTTAGAATAACGTCACTTAGCTAACCATGCATTATCATCCAAACTAAACGTGTATGCAAAATTTCAGCTCAATCGGTTGGGAAAACTGTTTTAAAATTCAGTTGCAAGATTTGACCCATACTAACAATGCAAGTTAAATAAAAGTTTTCAAAAATATGATAAATGACAAACGAAAAAGGTACATGTTCATAAAAAAAGAATATTTTGAATTAGAAACGCTCGTTTGGAACGCGAAGAGACACTAAAACGCTAGCTATTGTATAACTAAGGCATCTTACAATAGTAAACCGGCCGTACACGGAGGCACAAAAAATGACTCAGAACCCGAATCCGGAAAAATCCGGTGGTTTTCTCTTTTGATATATAAAATTGACACTCCTGTGCGCATTTTCCAACTTTCAATAGTGCAGGATCTCTGGGATCACAACTATTTCGGTAATTTACGATTGATGTAATTTGAAATCGATGGAAATGTAAGACGTTTTTGTTAAAACAATAAAAACATGCAACTTTCGAAATATGAGGTTCAAGATGAGCAAATGTGTTCTACTTATCTCCAGGAACACCCTCTCTATTGCACACAACCATTCGTACTCTAGCAAAAATTTGCACGTATTTTCAATTCGCCGCTTTTCGAGGGGTCAGTGGCAATTGAAATATGCTAATGTGTCACAGCATATTTGCGATAGTTGCTGTTGTCTATACACATGGGCCAGCTCTCTGTCACTTTGAAGAACTACGCAGTGACTCCTTCTCTAAAATATTCTGAAGTATTAACGCAAACCAACGACTTTGAAATTTCGACTTTTGTCCAGCTTTTTCGAAATTCCGACCACTGTAGCCCTGTGGTATTCTCTTCGTAATCGAAACGGAAGTGCTTATATTATTTTCCGCTCAAAAATTAAATTACGGGTTGCCGACCCTGAAATCTCGATTTTCCATTGAATAGATAAGTGTCTTCGTATGTCCCCACCTGAAAAAGTCCAACGGGTTGAGATCCGGAGATCGCGGGGACCACCACCACCTAGTCATCAATTTGGAGACTTTTCTTGGCGGCCACCCTGTATAGACGGGTGTACTTGACAAGAGATCCAAGAAATAATTTAAAATTATATCCAAGAATAGCATCAGCAGAGATACATGTAAGCTATATCATAAAAGAATACAATTCATTTTCAGCCGACATCGAAATGTACTTCTCGCCCAGACTATAGAGGAAACGAGATACGACCAACCGTTACCCATGGCAACCGCTTAAATGAATGTAAAGAGCCACTTACTCATAGTCGATCAAACAATGGTGCAGTGGCGTATTTAACAAGAGAAGGTGTCAAATTTAGCAAAGGTACTCTTATTTCACGTTAATTATTTTCTAGAAAAAGATATAACGCTTCAGGGCAGTCTTTGGATAACTGTTAAATAAAAATAGGTATCTATTTTGTAATATAAATGTGAATGCTAAGGGCTAGTATATTTAGAACACTCTGTGTTTGTTGCCAAGTTTTCTAAAATGTTTGTTTCTTTTCTCAAAACATAAAATATGGGATTATTATTAAAAAACTATCAAAACCGAGAGATACAAGAAACCATTGTTAAAATTTGTCAATTCACTTAATATTAAAAACATTGAAGTATAGTCCTGATTTTTGTACCAAAAAAAAGTTCAGTGACATTCAAAAATATTATAATTTTACCGGACATTGAACAGAATATTAGTAGCAAAATATAGTCTCAAAATACTAAATACGTTTTTTCTTAGAAATGATTGGTGTTACTAACTTGGAACAGGAGATCAGTTTTGTAAAAATTTTCAATGGTTTTCTTATCAAATTGTTCAGCTTTTTGATGTCAAGAGCCATTTACATGCTTTAAAATACTTTGAGGTAACTCCATCAATATTTGATTTTCAAAAAAATTTTCAAAGCAGAGAAGCAACCCTTAAATTTTTTGCTCACGCTTTGCAGACACTTTGACGACAATTTTTTCTAGAATTAAAATTAGAGTTCCATACCTTCAAAGTAAACTATTTAAATATAACAGCTACAAGATATGTAATTAGAACTTTGTAAATTATTTACAAAGGAAAGCTGACCTCTTTATTAGGTGCTCAAAGAAAACTGCTCTTATATGAATTATGCTCCAAGTTCGCTAAGCCCAACTAAATTGGAAGCTTACAACTACTACATTCTGATGCTAAGTAATGTTGATATTTATAAGAGTGAACTAGGTAGAACAACTCCAATTCCAAGTCAGTATATTACAAGCAATTAAGATTCATTAGCAGAGCCCCTAGGGAATTTAGTAGTTTCTCAGTTAGCTGAATATTTAACTAAAATAACACTGCTTTGGTTTGTTCACTGAAATATCTAGAAGGACTTTACTACAATTAGTTGCAAAGTAATATGATGTTTAAAGGGAACAGGAAATATCTGTACAAATACATATAAGCAATGTAGTCTGTTACATGATGTAACTTGTTAGGAATTTAAGACTGATAAGAAAGACATGCCTTCGAAATACCTACTAATACCTTACAATGATGATGAAGATGATGGACAATAATGATGGCAATGTGTAATAAAAAATAAACAGATAAAAAATTGAAATAGTTTCATTACCATGGAAAGAAATAAACAAAATTTTATAACACCTATGTTATATCAGCAAATTCAACTGCTTTTGTCGTTACGAGTTTGCGAGCGCAGAAATAAAATAATAAAAAAAAACGTTACAAACGTAAAGAACCAATTGAGATTATTTTTTTCTTCGTCTTGTCATTATTATTATGATTAAGAAAGTCAATCTTTATAATACATTAATTAAAAATTAAAAATCGTTATTTTAAACGAAGCAAGAGTATTTTCATTCCCCTTACAGTCCACACAACCTATATGGTTTCATAAACCAATAACACAAATGCTTCATCATAATACAAATGTTGTCTTGCTTCACCATAAATTAAAACGATATCCATCAACTACGAGTTGCTATACACGCAAGCCATTTGACACTAACTACTAAAAAACTATTGTAAGTACTATCGCAACGACGATTGTAAAATCAGATTTCAGTGCTCGGAGTCGCTGAGACCACGCGTATTGTGAATGACGCTAGCGACTACAGTTGTCCAGCTATGTAATGGTTGAAAGTGCTATAACTTCAATAATTTATTTCTCGGAAACTATAAGGATTTCACAAAAATATTTTTAGGATATTGACTCCATTTCTCATGCCGCATCTGTGAACCACCCTGTATATGAGAGCAATAAATGTGTACCAAGGGGACGGCTGTGTAAATACCACCTCGAAGATACGAGTCAGGTGACGACGTCCTAAGACAATACTTTAGTTCCTACCAATTTTCCCCTGCTTTCTGTGCAAATAAATCGTGTTATTTTACTATTGAAGGATTTTCTATGAATTTTAGAATAATTCAATTATTCAAACTAAACCCAACTTTTATACGTTTTGTTTAAATATTTAATATTAAATTGTCTTGATCTTAATTTATTTTCGGCATAATTAACTATATTCTGTTTGTTAACATTATTTTCACCATTTTATTGCATATTTGTTTCACACAGATTTTTGACAACATCTAATGTTGAATTAGCAAATTTTCAACTGAAAGAGATTGAGATCCTATTGTTTGCTTGAAAGATTGAATTATAATAAACAAATTCAGCTCAAAATCGCATTTTTTGTCATTCCTCATATTAGTACGATTCCGTCCATAAAGACAAGTCGAAAATAATAGTAAAAATTAATCCAGTTCGAAATTAGTCTTAGCGGTGGATCAATTCATTCAAATCATCAGATTTAATACAATACAGGGTCCTGATATAAAGTGATCTATTTTACATTTGTAAAAATATATTTGTAACAATACCATATGTACAAATTAGTTGTTTGCTTATTGACCGAGATGACTCAAAAGTACATTCAATTATTTCAAACAGCTTTTTGATATTCGAGAATAAAATTGGGTTTCCACTGAATGAAGTTCCGATTTGACCAAAAGGACCAAAGTTAATTAATCTCCCTCTGCGATGATGGATGATAAAAGGTAAATGCCCACGCACCTCATTCTTCATCATCAATCTGAAAACTTTTCAGGCATCTAAGTGTACGGGTCTAAAAGCGTCAACGGAAGATATATAAGAGGAATCAAAATATCAACTAAATGAAACGATATTTCACTTTTGGCTGTTCTCTGATTGATTTCGCTTATGAAAAGAAAAAAAATGTGTCCCAAATTGACGGATCTTTGTTGTGTTAAATTTAGAACTGACGGAAAAATTGTTATAAAGTAATTTGTAAGTCTCAATCGATTGGATCTCATCATTTTAAGCTTACTTGCTTTTCTTCGTGTAATAAGAATTATTAACATTTTTTATGTAAGCGTTACGAAAACTTTTAGGAGTATTTGAATTGAAAAAGTTTGGCAAAAACCATCTTGTAAAGAATTTGATATCAATATAACGGGCATACGAAAGGTATATGATGTGATTTAATTGATTTTTTATAGAACGTGAGATATTTAAGATATTTCATGGGGAATCGTTTTTATAAAAAATTTTATTTAAGCATTTGCCCTTCAAATAGATTTATAAATGCAATTAAAATTTCATTGTAAGAATGCAAAAAATATTGAAAATTATTGTTCAAAATTCATATTTTTTTCCTGTTAAGATTTTATGAAACAGGTAAATTAATAAATATTTTCCATTTTTTTGAGAAATGTTTGACAGACCTATGACATTGCCTACAAACATTTTTTTTAATAGGACGCTCTATATTTTATAGTATAAATAGACGAATCCAGCGATATACCAACTTTTTTGTTATAGTTATCAAAAAAAATGTAAAAACTTGTCTTTTATGTCGTACTGAGGACTATTTTAAATAATCATAGCCCCTTCACATAATACATAAAATTCACCAGAGTACCTTAGGTATAACTTGAATCGTTTTAGTTCCAATTCATTCGTTATTAAATTATTTTGAAAAAGGTTTACCCGTTTCTGCGAAAAACAGAGAACTGTAATTTTAATTATAACTGAAAGCGAAGATAAAGTCTGTAGTCAACAATAGGTATGTGACTTATTTCACCATAAGTATCCATACCAGAGAATTAGTCGATCTACAATAAGTAAAGTATCCAAAAAGTTTGAAGAAATCGGAAGTATAAAAGATTTAGTGTCAAAATGTGATGCTCGCCGTTACTGAAAATCCTCACTCATCCATTAGATCTGTTTCAGCCAACTTCAACTTGTCGAAGTCCACAGTTCACAGAACTCTGAAGTCTCAAAAGTAGCATCCTTACAAGGTTAACGTCTTACAAGAACTGTGGGCAGTTTTCCCAAATCGATGGATGAGCAAAAGATGGCTGCTTGAATGGCCACCACGCTCCCTTGACTTAACCACAATAGATTTTTTTTGTGGGGTTATCTAAAAAGCAAAGAGTATGTCAATAGACCAGACACTATCGAAGGATTAAAAAATAGTTGATATGGTTAGAACCTACTATTTACCAAGAGCATAGAAAACAGTATCAGATATATTACGCTGACTTATAAGTACCGAATAAGAAAATGTTTGTTAGATTAGTTCAACATTTAAGAGACTATGGGATTTTTGAACCAGAAATTTTAAACACCGTGGAAGAGGATCCTGGTACTGGTACTCGAAAATTTTCCACAAAATCTTTAAGTGTTACAGTGTTATAAAAATCAGGGGAGTAAACAGATTATTTATTTATTTTTGTGTATTTTTACTATTACCGATTACTGCTAGATTGCTTGTTAAATACTGTTTCATAGTTTATCTTATTTAAAAGAATTTAGGTTTTGTTGGATGATAGAGCTCGTGGTGAACTTTTCCTTTAAATATTAGATTTAACAAGGCACAACCCAATTGTGCATGCTCTGCGACTAAAGCGCGCCGTAGCTTGAAGTTACAGTAGCTTATCCAGCGCTGGGGAAAAATGGCTAAAAAAACTATATGTCACAGCAACTTTTCGAAGTCATCCGATAAATTTTTTTTATAAACTTTTCACAGAAGTTACTGTTATTATTGCAATATTCTACTCATACTACACTGTAGCCATTATAAGCAGAACTGACTCAAATCGCTATAATAAGTAGGAAAGAACTTAATTTTGGCCTCAACTACTGTGGAAACTTTTGGTCAGTAATACAAAACCAACAAATTACCACAATAACAGCCAATTTGACAGAGCTCACATTTTCATAAAGACACTGCGGTTCTGTTATGTCTCCGATGGTTCTTAATCAACAGAACAAAAGCTGTCACTTCGAAATACTGTAAAAGCCCTTGGGACTCGTTTTAACATGATTTGTTTTAAGGAATGAGTCTTAAAAGTCACTAGTACTCTGTATAACCTCGGAGTTGTAAATAAGATCTGTCTCTTCAACACAATGTCTGTTGAATCACGAACTAGATTAAGAATTCAATTTTTGCACTTAACAAAAGCCGGGTTGCGCAGTCAGTTATTTATTAGTTCTCGGAAGGATGGGTCAAAAAGTAAGATATTTCAGTCGACACAAATTATCGGAGGTTAATGGTTTTCAAGTAGAGGTCGCCAAGACAGTCCTTCGGAGAAAATTACCAATATTCAACAAGTTCACTCAAACTGTCGGGGCCATGTGTTAAGCGTCTGGTAGGCGCCGCCGCCGCGTAGAACCCCATCTTTGCGCGGAACCGCGAGAAAGAGAGTAGAGATTCCACATTAGAATGAAATTATATTGTAAAATTGATAGTAATTCGAAAAGAGAGTATACCTAAGCAGCTGGGTTTTTTGACGGATTTTTCCAAGCTATAAGAGTAGATTAAATGAGATTGACTAATCTGTCCCGTAATTGCTACGTGGAGTCATAGGGGAAGGTTAGGGTTACTAGTAAGTCATATAATTATTGTTATAAATGTAAATTCAGTTAATCAGATAATTATTAAGATAATTATTAAAGCATCCCGACATTCAGGGTCCCGGCCAATAAGACAAGAACAGAAACTTCTGGACCCAAGAAATGGGCGTGTCAAAGCAAAGTGTGGAATTTGAGAAGGATCTGCAAGAAGAGCAGTTCGTTCTTAGGTTTCACATTGAACAGACTAATTATTAACTTTAGAGTCTCGGGCTAATTAATTAAATTTAATAATAGAATAGTTTTTTCCAAATTTTGTATAAAGCGCACATTCCCTGAATCTCGGTACGCTGTCGCGTTTGAATAAATTAATTAATAATGTCGCGAGCCGCTCCGTTGTTATTTTGTTTGTTTGTTTGTTTTGTTTATTGTTAATAAAACCCTTCCTGGAAGTTTTGTGTTTCCTTTTGTTTCTCCAACTTCAGTGCCACCCTGTATAGCCAGCCACTGGATAACATTCCACGTAAGCAATGAAAGGGTAAGTGACTGAAATGTATTTTCTGAACATACAACATTTCTAAGTTCCCACGTGTTAATTAAAGCATAACGATAATCAAATAAACTCCCTTTCGAGAATTAAGTAGTAACTCTTTCGAGAATGAAACAGATAATTAATTAAAGGTAGATAATCAAAGAAATAACCCCTCAGGTTACAGCACTACGAATACCAGTATTTTGGCGAGTAATATTGTTCAACAATATTAGAAAAGTTAGATAAAGATCATTTACTTACCTAACATCTTCACAACGTGTCTGGTAGCCTGTGCGTTCTTCGCGAAGTTCTTCCTACCCTCTTCCTCATCCTGTTTGACCTTCTGCAAATTTTCCTGATCCCCATTCAACATCACCACAGTCTGGGGCGACTGATTCACGCAATTAGACATCGGTTTGTAAACACGGTGTTTCATTTTCACGCTGTTCCCCCTAGACGGCCCCACCGTCGACCTATGCAGCTGTAGCCCTATGAGTACGTACAGCACCGTGATCAAAGTCATGGGAGCTACGAAAAATACAACAGTAGATATTTCGAAAGCGTGAGGGATCACCGATCTTTTAAGGACACAGACGCATTGATCTTCTATGATGATGCCCCTAGCGCGTCTACAAACCACTCCGAAGGCCATGGCTTGCGGCACAGCCAGACACATAGCTATAAGCCATATGGCGATGATGAACTTTATGGCCCTGTTAAGCTTGGATAAAGTATGGGATAGAAATGGATGGCATATGGCAACGTAACGTTCCACAGTGAAAGCTGTGATAGTCAACACGGTTGCATTAGCGGAAGTCTCAGCGGCAAAGCCTTGAAGCACACAAAAAGTCTCTCCGAAAATGTACGGGTACTTGTACCAGATGGAGTATATCTCTGGCGGTAGCCCTGAAGTTAGCAACAACAAATCTGATATCGCTAGACTGAACAGGTAGTAGTTGGTGGCAGTGTGCATGGATTTGTTCCGTGCGATGACGACGCATGTGCTGACGTTTCCCAGGACGCCAAGGATGAAGGTGATCACGTATATGACGCTTATGGGTATGATTATGTACAACGGATCGCGTTTAGGTCCCCATTCGCTTTTTGGGATCAGTTGGAAGACGGAGGTATTAAAGTCCGTGAAATTCAAGTGTTGGTAGGTGATGTTTCGGTAGGATTGCGAGGCGTTTATTACGGATTTGTAGTTTTGTTGGACTTGCTCGGAATACGGGTCGCTTTTCATTTTCTTTAAGTGATTTTCATTGACTTCCTCATTTTGATGACACCTAGAAAAGAACAAATCGCACATTAAAAACAATAGTGCGAAAAACCTTATTTTAAAATACATCTATTTTATGCTCTTAAAAATTTTTGGATCATATAACAGTCTTACCCCAATAAAAAGTTTACGGTTCCGGCTTGCCGTTTTAAGAAACTATTTTAATCGGAATTTCAAAGAAAGAAAAACACGAAAAGTGAATATTACGAACATACATTAAATATCTAAAAACTGGTCAGCATGGAACTCATCAAAATTGTAAAACGCTTTTCTCTTAAGATATTTTTTATACGACTGCCTTGCAAAAGGGAGTTTTGCGCACGGAAAACACGCTCTGAAAACGGTATTTTGCACACGGTTATGTCATCTTTGCACACGCGTCTCCAGATTGTGATTTTTGTTTGATGTTGTCACCCAAATTATGCAAAGTTGGCTGAGTTTCATAGCAATCGTCACGGCTCCTTTATTTTGTTGATTAGATACTTCAAAAATTGTTAAATTCCCGAAGTTTGGGTGTGAAAATGTGTGATTCTGAAGAGATTTTACAGAAAGCAAGCGAAATATGTTCGGAATTGCTGCCCACAAAATCCAGAAGCAGGTATGAAGCTGAGTTAAGCCGATTTATGAACTGGCGACTACCCAAAAATGTCCAAACTTTCTCCCAGAAAACGCAGTAATGTGTATTTTGAAGAACTATCTAAGAAATATAAATCTTCGACGTTGTGGACGATTTTTTCGATGCTCAAGTCAACGTTAAATGCCAATCACAACATAGATCTTGGAAGCTATAAAAAGTTGCAAGCGCTAATCAATACGAAAATCCGAAAACTACGTCCCAAAGAAGTCCCTAATCCTCACAGAAGATGATTTTTGCCGGTTTTTGAAGAAAGCATCAGACGACAAATATTTACTTATCAAGGCCGTGGTGGCAGTTGGACTATCTAGGGCATGTCGAAGGGAGGAATTATGTTATCTCAAAATAGAAGACACCAAAGATTTCGGCAGTGCTATGCTGATTAAACTGAAGAATACAAAAACAAAGGTACAAAGGTGTTTTACAATTACAGGAAACCTTTACACTATCTTAAAAAAGTACTATGCTCTTCGTCCTCCTAATCTGAAGACAGGCAGGTTTTTTTAAACTATCAAAACGGAAAATGTTCATGCCAAAACGTTGGCATCAACAAAATTGGAAACATGGCTAGGGAAATCGCCAAGTTTTTGATGCTAGAGAATCCAGAAAGTTACACGGGACATTGTTTTCTGCGTTCATCGGCCACAATTTTAGTCAATTCTGGCTCAAATCTGCTTGCCCTCAAACGCCATGGAGGGTGGAAATCCAGTACAGTTGCCGAAGGCTACGTTGATGACTGTTTGAGAAATAAAATGGAAGTTTCGAAAAAGATAGAGTCTTCAGTGTCTTCTGCTGCCACAGAACCAGAACAACGATCGTCTACTGCAATACAACAAGAAAACAACGACCGCACGCTGAAAAACTGCACTAAAAACACGACACCAAAAATATTCTCCATTACCGAAAACAAGATGCACAATAATACTGCTTTTCCCAGCGTAACCTTGAGGGAATGTTCAAATGTTACCATAAATATTAAATATTAGTCTCTTTTGTTAATGTGTTAGCAATTTTCTTAATAAAAACGAGTTAAATTAAAAGTTGTATTTAATTTATTTTGTTAATGCGTTGGCAATTTTAGTAATAAAAACCATTTAAATTAAAATTTGATTTTTGTGGTCTCTGTTTGCAATCGTATAAAAAGTATCGTAAAAAAATCGTTTGAAAACCTCTTTGCACAATATGTCTCGTTCGTGTGCAAAGAGTCGTTTTCAAACTTTGTTGTTTAATATACTATTCTAATTCTGGCCTTAAAGCAGTCTGAATTTAGTGATCGAATCTCAGATTCTAGTCTATTAAAGAATTTAATGCAAAAATAAATTTGTGCCATCTCTGGATTTCGCTAATCTATGAAATGTAGGCCTAATATTGTGTCGCTCTCTTGTATGATGAAAATAAAAACTTTCTTGTCGAACAAATCTATTCTGATTATTTTTTATATAAATGAGACATTCAAATATGCACACTGACAGCATTGTAAGAATATTTAGCAGTTTCAAGTGCTCCCGACAATCACCTCTGTATTTTATTCCAGCCATAATTCTAATACATTTACGTTGTAAACCAAAAATTTTATCACTGTGAGACGAATGACCCCAATTAAAACTTGCATAAGTCATGGTGGCAGGAAAAGTACCATAATATGCAGATATGAGTACAGACTTAGATACTGCACGATCCAAATTACGCAGTAGGAAAATATTCTTAGATAAACGTGTGGATAAATCATTGACATGTTTTTCCCAACTCAATTTAGTGTCAAGGTGAACTCCAAGAAATTTAATGCTATTTGAGTTCTTATAAGTATTGATATAGCGAAGTGTAAAAAGCAAAGATTGAGTTTTGTCAACATTTAAGTTCAATCTATTAGTAATAGACCAGTCCTTTATCAGCGGCAGCGTATCCACTGAATCCTCTGTGACTTTAATTAAGTTATTATTTGACTTTAAAGCGGTAGTATCATCGGCAAATAATATAAAATCAGTAAGTTATATCGCAATTTGGAAAATCATTGATATTGATAAGAAATAGAATAGGGCCCAATACTGAGCCTTGGGGAACTCCATGAACTATTTTTGTTAGGTGTGAAGAACAAGAATTATAAAAAACATACTGAGTTCTGTTCGATAGATAAGACACAATATGGGACACGCTATTGTCATCAAAATTGTAAAATTTTAGTTTAAGAGAATTCTGTGGGATACACAGTTCAATAAATTACATAATATAAAAATTGGTACCTTTGCTTCAAAAAGACTCTGAACAAATACTTGCTTGATAAATGTTTCTATTCCGTGGAAGAATATTTTGTTAATCAACTTTCTGTTAATTAATCTGATGTTGTAAATTATTCTTGTCTTTATTTAGTTTTTTTCTATTCCTATTCAATTGATGTATTGACTTGAGGAAATATGTTATTATTATTATTATTATTGAATTGGCCAAAAAGAGGGGTGATTTGCAATTTCTTCAGCTATAGTAACTCACTCTTGGCCCCATGGATTTCTTTTATTTCACCTTTTTCATTGTTATTTTGAAAAATACCAAAATTCAGTATTTAAACTTAAATTAAAAAAAATTATTGTATAGCTTACAAATTTAATTTAAATTATTATGTTTACTGTTGGTTCTATGATTTTATCAAACTCAAAATTACTTTCAAGTAACATCTAATTGTCATATTATTAACTTCCAAAGTTTTTGGAAGAGGAAAAACGATATTTAAAGCTCAACTTAACGTTGCAATAAAAAAAACCTAAAAACGTTTGTCTTTTTATTGCAATGCTTGAATTTTTTTTTATTAATTTAAACGTTATTTGGCGTAAAAATGTGAGAAAGCCTCAAACATTTTTTTTTCCATTTTAATCATGATTATGAAGTGTTCAAGCTCAAAAAACGTGACTCTTTAATTTGTTTTAAAAGTTTGACTGTTTGAAACAAAGGAACGGTTCTCTGGATCGAGATGAAACTTCACAGGGTTCTTCTGGATGTATCGAACTGTAAAAGTCATGTTTAACATTAGTCATTTCGTGAATATTTCTAATTTAGCCGTCAATTTCCTCAAAAACCATAAATTACCATTTTTTCCTGTTTTTTAAAATTCGTGCAAAAAGACGAAAAAAAATTTTTTCTGGAAACTTGCGGCAGCATGTTATAGGAAATTTGTTCCAGTTTTCGAAACTGTCCTTCAATTGTCTGTACGACCATTTATCGCCGAGATATCGATGACTGAAGACAAAAGGATCCTTCCATTAAAAGTCCGATATTTCGATGAAACATGGTCGTATCGAAATTTAAAAAAAAAAAGGAAATTGAAGCTGAATAAACAAGTTATCTGGTCCATGCAATGGCTTAGCTGAAAAAAACTTTTCCAAGTCAGTGGACACGAAGAAAAAAAAAAGAAAATTTCTTTGTCGCCCTATTTCTTAGAATTGCATAATAACCATAGCTCCTAAATAATTTCGACCAAAAGATCTAAAAACTAGAACTATAGAGCTTTAAAATGCTTTCTTTTAATTCCCGATACGACCATTTTTCACCTAAATACAGTCTGTCAAAAATCACGGAAAAATTTCGGAAATTCTTTTAACCCTTTAATTGTTTGCATTAGTGTACTCGTATAACATATTTCGTTAGAATATCTTCTCGTATTAGTTGGAATTCTATTTTCATCTAAAAGAAATGTCTAAGTTCGCTTTTAAATAGTGTAAATACTTTTTGACACACTGTAATTTTCAGTTGCCTTTGATTTCGTTTTATTAAAATCAAATGACCATAAAATTAAATTTTCAAAGGATAATTTGATTGTAACGAATTTGTGTGTATTAAATTTATCGAAAAATACCTTTGTACTCTGTAAACATGGTTAATTTTTTACAAAAGGAAAATTAATTTTTATCTGATATTGACATAGGCATGATTATGTGTTTGTACAGACGATAACGCAAAAATCGAAACCTATTTTCAAGGTGTTTTAAATATTTTTATTATAAGCTCTCTAATCCCGCTTCAATGAACAATTTCTTTCTTTTCCATTGAATTACTTCAGTTCGCTTAACTCTTCACGAGAGAAAACGTCTCGTCCTTTTTTTAAATTATTCTGAATGAATTTCGAAATAGAATTGGGATAGAAAAAAAATTCTGTTTTAAGATTTATATCATAAAAGTGTAGGAAATGTTTCGTTCATTTATTTTCAAACAACTTACTACATCTCTTTTAGTATTATTAAAAATTGTAATGCTGAACATGTTGTGGGTTAAAAAAATCATATTAAAGTCATACAAGTAAAAAAAGTGTCAGTAAAATAAAAACCCCAGTTGAACTTATTATTCAATATAGAAGACAAAAGAAACAGAGCACGATAAAGAGAAATTGGCACACATCATGCCAATCATTGATATTACAACTTGGGCGAGAGTTTTCGCTCAGGAAATCTTTTTTCAGCCTTCGTCCTTAGCCCTTTCTCTTTATAGAATTCCGGCTTCCGATAGGGACACCGTAAATCTTCCACTCCCTCTGCGTTACTAAGTCAAAAGGCAATTCTCTAGATTTCCGAATTATAAGCAAGAGCACGCAACGTACCGGATGTTTTTAAAAAATACATAAAGTGGTCTTTTTTATCCCGAATTAATGGATCATCTTTGATTAAATTTGCTTATCCTATCCTTATGGTATGTTATTCTTTCATCAAAATTGTAAAGTTTTTTATTTAGAACTTACTTTTAAAGATACCTTTGAAAAATTGAGGTAAATCTAGTTGTTCCGCATCATTTCCATTTTCAGAGTACCCCAGAGATCTAATTTGGGCCCTATGCTCTATTCTATTTGTATTAATATATTTGTTAGTTGCTACAAATTAGTAAGATATTCGAAAAAGCTTGAAATTATTTTTCTTCTGTATCAAAGGTTGATGATTGTGTTCATCATGAGAAACCATAAAATATTACCTTGTGCGATTTAAATCATTTATTCGGAAAATTTAAATGGAAGGTCGCGATTTTCATATTAATGTTGTAATTTTTTAAAGCATATATTCGCTCTCAGCTAGAGAACTCTTCATTTGACATTTTTAATAAGAATTTGAATTAACACTAAAACACTAAATGTTTCTAAGTTACCAACTTTTCAATTAGATGTGATGATAGTGAATGCAGTCATTTACTAACATATAAATCATAATTTAATGACAATATAAACAAATTCTTAACAGACCAGAAGGCATTTTTACAGTTTAAAATTTTCGTATAAGTAGACTTTTGCATTGTTCACAAATATTTGACTGAAACTACATTATTTGATACCAACTCTTATTTTTTATGCCTCAAGCGGCCAGTAATGTAGAATTGAAATCTGAACAATTCTGTCATTTCTATGACATTTTTAGATGTGACTTTAATTGTTTGTGACCTTTGAGAAACGCCAATAAATTGTAAATTATGTACCAAGTTATACAAGGTGATTCAGTCACAATGCTATTAATTAACATTATGACTGAATCGCCCTGTATATCTAAAACTTTTATGTGTTTGTATTATACATTTTATCAGTTTGACTTTTTCCAATAAGTAAATTTTAGTAGTGATATATTGTACTTTTATGTACCACTATTGTAGGTATACTTATTTGACAGAATAAGTGATGGCCCTGTATAAAACAATAGGTAATTAATATGATTTTTTCTAAGTCACAATATATTTTTTAATTCATTAAAATTGTTCGGAATGTTCGGAAGACATCTATCGTTTTGCCTTCAAAATTTAGACACAAATAAAATGTCAAATATCTTTCATTCCAGGTTTGCCATTTTTTTTTAATTAATTCATATTTGCACAGGTGAAGAAACTCTCGATAAAAATAGGTATATTATTTAAATTTATTATACAGGACAACTTTCAAAGGGAAATTGCTGTATATTAGCATTGATTATTCATAACAAACAGAAACCCACTTTGTTTTTATAAACTTGATAAATTTAACTTCTTTTTCATCATTTACGTGGGCGAAACTCCCTAAACAGTGAAAGGTAAACAGCATGACACAGTAATATTATATCTCGTGAGCAATAAACTGTGCCGAGGGTATATTTAGGCTTAAAAAAAAGTTTATTACTCAAAGATGTCGTGAAATTTTTAATATTGCATTCATTTAGCTCTCAACTCTAAACTGGCTATAAAATTTCGTATTGTTTTGTTTTATGTATAAAAAATTATTTAATTAATATCAAGAGATTTTGCATTTTAGTTTCATACTGGATATACATACATTTTTCGAGCTGTATCGTTTGGTTTCCTTAGCTTCAAGTGCTCTTCCCATTAAATGATTAAAAGAAAGCTTTAAAATTTATCACCCATAAAAAAGAAAGAAGGCGCCTGTTTGCTATGAATAATCAATGCTTATCTACATGAATTCTGCTCAGAAAGTTGCTCTGTGTGTATTAAATTTAAATGATATTGCCATTTTTTTCCAAGGATTATCTCTGTTGCGAGAAAAATGAATCAGTTACAAAAAACAGCAGCGCTTAATGAAACGATATTTGACATGGTATCTGATCTAAACTGATTCCACTGCATTGCGGATAGAATATGAACATTTTATTCAAAATTTGAAAACAAGACCTGAACATTTTGTATACAGGGTGTGGCGTGTATAATCTATAAAATTTAAACTACAACTTCTTGATGATACGAAAAAGTTCTATCTTCGCGTTTTTTAAGTTCATTTATTCAACGAAAATGAAGGCCCACCCTGTGTTATTTATTAAAAACTTTGTAAATGTTTTTATGCGACCCGAGATGCAACCTTATACTTTAAGTCGGTATAATCTAACACTAGTAATATTAAATGAAGGTTAGGTTACATTGTCAAAAAAATTATGCAGTCAACTGATTTTGTATTTGTATTGAATTCATTATTCACTTAATTATTAAATATTAAGCATCGTCCATCGACCCATCAGTGTTTAAAAGTGAAAGATTCCAGACAAAAGTTTTTATTTTGTAATTTCGCAGTGACAGTGTAATTTTTTTAAAGAAGTAAAAAATGAGAATAGCGTGCTGATTACATTAAAAAAAAATTTTTTAGCTTGTGCACAAACTAGTTTTACAATGAACCGAGAAAACAATGCATTTACTATTTCCGAACGTGTCGATATGGTGTTAGTGTATGGTGCAGCTCGCGGCGACTAGGTTGTACCGGGAACGATGGCCACTACGTCATCCCCATATGTAAATACAGTCCTACAGTGCGTTTATGGGCTGTGAGAGACGGGAGAAGGACGTGGTCATCAAGTGAACCTTAACGTTGAAGATGCCAGTGGAAAATCTTGACGAAGACCCCACAATTAGTACTCGACGACTCGCACAGCAAGTAGGAACCTCATCTCGTACCGTACATCGCATCTTAAGGCGCCAGCTGTTGCACTTCTATCATGTGCAACCAGTTCAAAAGATTTTATCCCCGGATTGTGATCAACGCATGCGATTTTGCAGATGATTTTTACGGCAATGTGCCAATCAAGTACACTTTCCCGCTTATGTTTGTGTAACAGATGAGGAGACATTTACCCGTGATGAAGTGAATTTCCATAATATGCACATATGGGCCCATGAAAATCCTCACGTGATTAGAGAAATTCATTTTCAACATCGGTTCTCGGTAAATGTTTGGGCTGGTATAATAGGCGATGCACTTGTGGGTTCCTATTTCTTTGAAGGACGACTAAATGGACTTTTTGAAGAACCGGTTGCCTGAATTATTGGACGATGTGACATTACAAGTTCGGGCACGCATGTTTTATCTTTAAGATGGGGCTCCTCCACACAGTACTCGAGAAGTAACGACACTTTTGAATAAAATGTTTCCTCAACGATGGATTGGACGATTTGGTCCTGTGCCATGGCCACCTCGGTCACCCGATCTAACTCCAATGGACTTTTATCTTTGGAGTCAATTGAAGTCATTGGTTTACAATACTCCAATTCCTACGGTGGAAAAGTTGCGAAACCGTATACTTGAAGCTGCTGACCCAATTAGGGGAATACCTGGAATTTGAGAAAGTATTCGCCATGCCTGTATCCGAGCTAATGGGGATCAATTTCAATATTTTCTCTAGAAATGGTAAGTTTTATTTCACTTTGTTCCATATTTTAATGGATGCTAACGGATGTGGTTTTGTTGCGAACTTTTGCAGTAACAACAATGCATTTAAGATAGTAAATACTATTAATTATTATAATAAGAAAATATCAGTTTTTTTTTAAATATCTATTTTTCTTACTTTGTACTTTTGCATTGAAAAATTCCCCAAAAATTGAGAAGTACCTTTCTTTCTATCTTTCAACGACGTTTGGTTACGCGGCTGGTCTACAGCACGTAACTTATCGTACAGCAAACGGACAGGACCGTTCCAGAGAAAATATTTTGATCCATAATTGAACTTTAATTTGCCATAAAAACTTTTTCGTATAAGACTTTTCTATTACAAGTATCGTTAGAAAGTTGTAGTTTAATTTTTATAGACTATACACTTCACACCCTGTATAATAGGGATGAAATAATTGTTCCCGCAATACAGGCTACACGGTACTGTTGGATACACCCACTTCTTGGGTAATGTAGCGAGTACTGCGGCTCGAATCTTCCTGAACGAGGTTTATGATTACATATTGACCTATCATCAGATTTGCTTGATTGTAGAAATAATGTGGAACGTCAAATCATTTAGTCCACCAATTGCTTAATAAGAGTTGCTCATTCTCGTGCCCTCTATCACGCACTTATTTCAGAAACACTCTTGATATGCATCAAGTTTTTAGTCGTAAAGATACCAGTGTATTATAAAACTTCTGATCCAAGCGAACACACCTATGTTATATGGCTCACTGTTTTTCTGTTGCTCTTTTCATATTTCGCTCCTTCTCTCTCATAGTTCAACCACTGAAGGGGCAGAATCGTCCCCTTCAATAAAAATTATACATTTAAGTAACTTTGAATAAAATATTACCGCGAATCAACTATGGAATATGTTTAAAGAAATAATATTGGAATGTGCCAAGAAGACATGTGGAACAAGTAAAATATTAAACAACAGGAAACAAACAGTGTGGTGGAACGAAGGAATAAAACAACAAGTTCAAAGTTAAAAGAAAAAATGGAAAGTTTACTTAACAAAGAAAACTGAAGAAAGCCTGGAAGAATATAAAAGGCAAAGAAATATTGTTAAAAGCACTGTAGCTGCAGCTAAAGAGAAAGCATGGTCGGAATTCGGAACAAAAATGGAAGAAAATTATAAAAGTAATGAAAAATTATTTTATAAAGTACTAAAAACTATGAGAAAAGGGAAAAAGATAGAAACTACTGCAGTAAAAAATGCTCACGGACAGATTTTGACAGACGAATTGGAAATAATGCAAAGATGGAAAGAATATTTTCAAGAACTACTAGAGGGAGAAGAGATGAGTGATAGACAAGAAGAAACAAACATGAACGAAATAAATGCGAGAGAAAACGAAGTAATAACCATGGAAGAAATGGCTCAAGCTTTAAGAAAACTAAAGAATGGAAAGGCGCCAGGTCAAGACAAAATAACATCAGAAATGCTTAAAAATATGGGAGGAAATGGCATGGAAATATTATTGGAAATACTAAATAAAACTTGGAATGAAGAAACGATACCAACAGACTGGGAAATGAGTTTGATATTGCCTATATTTAAGAAAGGAGATCAGAAAGATTGTAATAATTATAGAGGAATAATGCTGTTGAGTACTGGAATGAAATTATATGAGCAAATTTTAAATACAAGAGTGAAGAATATAATAGAAATGACAATGATAGAGTCCCAAAGTGGTTTCAGAAAAGGTAGAAGTACGCAGGATCATATATTTACTATTCAGCAAATTATAAATAAGACAAGATTGAAGAGAGGAAATGCCTATATGGCTTTTATAGACTTAGAAAAAGCTTTTGACAAAGTACCGAGAGCAAAGGTGTGGGACATATTAGAGAAGAAAGGAGTAAATAACAAACTGAATAAAGTAATACAGAGCTTATATAGAAACACATCAAATATATTTAGTTATTTATAAAAATATGAAATCGGCAATATTTAAAACAAAGGAAGGACTAAGACAGGGTGGAGGAATGAGCCCTACGCTATTTACGGTGTTTATGGATCACATCATTAAGAAATGTAATGAAAGAACAAAAACTCTATTTGTAGGATACAGAAACTTGCAAGCAGTAAATATTTCAGAATGTGCATATGCAGATGATGTTGTAATTATGGCTGCAAGTGAGAAAGAGTTACAGAAAAATATAGATATGTGGAAAGAAGTATTAGGAGAAAATGGAATGAAAATAAATGTCAAGAAAACAAAAACAATGGCAATAACAGAAGAACAACAGAAAATAAATATACAGATAGATGGAGTGAGGCTGGAACAAGTACAATATTTTGATTATCTAGGGGTATTGATAGAAGGATCAGGAAAACAAGACAAAGAAATAGAAAAAAGAATAGAAAATACAATGAAAGTATACCATAGTATAAATAAAAGCTTCATTAACAAGAGGGAAATATCTACAAAAACTAAAATGAATGTGTATCAAGCAGTTTACAAACCAATTTTAACATACGGGTGTGAGACATGGATATTAACGAGACAACATAAGAGTAAAATTCAAGCAACAGAAATGAAGTATCTGAGGAGAGTGAGAGGAGTAACGAAAATGGATAGAATGAGAAGTGAGCAAATAAGAAAAGATTTAGGAGTACAATCGGTATTAGAATTCATAGAACAGCGACAGCTGAGCTGGTGGGGGCACTTACAACGAATGAATAATAGCAGACAAGTTAAAAGGATATGGGAGGCTAAAATACAAGTTAAAAGAAGGAGAGGAAGACCAAGGGAAACGTGGGACAGCACAGCAGAAAAAGCATTAGAAAATAGAGGCAAGTCATGGCAAGAAGCAAAGCTAATAGCAAGAGACAAAAAGCAATGGAGAAAATTTGTATATAAATAGTTAGGAAATTAATTATATGAAATTATTTGTAATCCCGACACCTAAGGGTAAAAGGGAATTTGATTATATATATATATATATTGAATAAAGCTCATCTTCGCGATTGGTGAATATTGTTAATTATTTTTAATTGCGAATTTTATTCGGTAGTCACTTACGCTAGATTTATATTAACGACTAGATCACTAACTGGTAAGAATTCTTGTTTATACGGGTTTCGTTTCATACCAATTCATTTTTTTGCTCCTTTCGTACTATCCTTTGATAGAATTACCATTAGAACTGGGTAAGAATTTATATATTTCGGATTGTGTCTTGGGATTTCAATCGAAACGATTCGACACCGTACTCTTCTACAGGCGCGACAGTTGACTAACCTGTTCCATGCCCTTGCCATTGATTTTATATGTCTAATGTCTTTCCACTGTTCTATAGCCGTGTTTTATTTACTTGAGACCTCAGTTAATCTCACCTAATTGACCAATCAGCATTCGGTATAACTGAGATTAGCTGAGATGTCTGGTAAATAAAACAAGAAGGGATTTGATTAATAGCACGTGCGAGAGATTTTAAGTAACACCAATCTGTGAAGTTGTTATACAGGGTGTTTGGAAAAGTTGGTACAAAATTTAAGGAGGTGAAAGTAGAGCCAAAAAAATAGTAAAAAAAAGTTCCTATAAGCATTGGTCCTCCGGAGCACCGTTACTGCGATATGGCCCTCCAAAGGGGTCTTATCCTTTGGATTTTTTGGATAATAACTTTCTTTCTGATTAAGATAATGGAATGAAAATTGTAGGTAATAATCATACCATAAGGGTTTTTAACTATCATGAGTTTCATCAAAATCGGTTATAAATAAGAATAGTTTTCTAACTATCCTTAACAGAAATGGTTAGAATTTTTTATTCCTTTGAATTATCAAGCAAATAATTTAATTTTTTTGAAGAAAACATTTCTCTACTTTTTTTTCGAATTCTGAGTAGTTTGGTCATATAAATAATTATTTTTTAAATAATGTATAGCTCAGAACAGTAACTTTTTTTAACATTTTCACACGGTAGGCATCTTTCATGGTGACAGTTTTGTGGTAATGATACTAATGATAGTCATTTTCGCATGCTATCATTTAAATTCTTACGTTTTTTGTGCTTGACTTTGCATTTCATTGGTTTTTTTTACCATGAACCGTCATGCTTTTACTAACCGTGAATATGCCGATATGCATTTTATTTATGGTTTCTGTAATAGAAATAATCTGGCGGCTCAAAAAGAGTATCGGCAACGTTTCCCTGATAGAAGATTGTTTCTGGAAAGATTGTTTTGGAAAATTCATGCAAGAACGATGGAATCAGGAGCCCTAACTCCAAGATATCGTGAATTTGGCCGTCCAAGGAGGCGCAAGCATGATTTAGACGAAGAAATTTTAGGATTTTTTAACATAATCCTACTACGCGTGTAAGAAGCGCGTCTGCTCATGATGGTTAGACCTACAAACCCTGTATAAAGAATATTAACAACCATGAATAACGAAAGTTAATCAACTGAGTTATTGAGATTAAGAAACTTTCCCTATTTACACAAAACGAATAAATCCACTCAGTGAACAAACCGTTATGGTGATTATAATTTAAATTGAAATTTGATTAATAACCATTCTGTCAAGGTAAGTCTCTAAGTAAGATAGCTGTCGTTCATCCTCATTCCTTATAGTCATACTCCGCATCTGAACTGTATAAATTAAGAGTTGGAAAAATGTAGGAGGATTCTGTTTTCATACAAATTTTTATTGAATTTAAGTGTATCCACAAAGACTTTGATACGTTGTCTCTATTCCACGAGTATTATTCGAATAACAATAATTTGCCCCCTCAAAAACGCACGATGCTTTGTCTCTACACATTTATAGTGAAATCCTTATTTGTTGTCCGATTTGGTTAAACTTTCTTTCAAATGGTCCGCGAGGGAATATATTCCTTGGAGGATAGAATCGTTTTATAGGCAAAGTAAAATTGGGTCTACTGTGATACGTTTTCGAGGATACGACGAAAGGTTCAAAATAGCATTATTTATTGGATGTTCATATTTGACCATTTTAGCATTGATTTTCTGTTATTTTTTCATATTATCCAAAACTTAAGTTTCAAAATTAAAACAAAGATTATTAGTACTGGCTATATCCTAAATCATTCCATATCGCGCAAAAGGAAGTCGGTGTTTGTTGCACGATAACGCACCATCTCATCTATCGACACTTCTGAACGATTTTTTTCCTAAAAATCACATTTTAATTGTCAACATCTCCCCGTAGTCTCCTGTTTTGTCAAAAAATGTCTATACAGCTCACCGATAATTCTTCCTTGCAGAAATACTGATTCAATTAGCTAGGTATCCATAATTCCAATCTAAGCCTTTAATAAAAACTGATCTTGAAGAATTTTGCAATTGTGAAAATTCCTTATTTAATTGACAAAATATCCTTAAAATAACCCTTGAATTTTTGCCGTATGTTTAAAAACCCAGTTTTCCAACATTTATTTGCTACTTTCTTCTATTCTCGGCTTCTTCTTTCCAATCTATGACTTTGCTGTATCTCCTCTTGTCTTCTTTTTCCAGCCATTAATACTGTTTTAACCCATCGTATATCCTATCTATATGTCCCAACTACCTAGCTCTTTGCATTTTTACCATTTGCATAGTATATGGTTGTTTAAACAGATCTTCAATCCATTCCCTTGCCAGGTCAAATCATTGTTTCTCTCTGCTACAGCTTTAGATAGATTCTTAACTACTATCATTTGTTTTACCGATATTTCCAATCTACCTTTACCTTTATTTTATGTACAGACTTTATCTTCCACCAAGTTAATACAGCAAATTTTTCGTCGTTTCTCCGATTTTTCTTTCTTCTTTAATTAAGTACTAATAAATATTTTTGCTCCTTTGTGTCTATTTTTCAGTTTACTTGTATACTGCGTTACATTTGTCCTATTTTCTTCACTATCCAATGTAACCAAACAAGTTTTCTTCAACTAGCTTTCGTGTTGCTTTAACTATTACTTTTACTGCTATCTACATTTTCTATAAGTTTTCCCATTGTCTCTCTCAAACGATTACTATCTGTTGTATCTATTGATATGCCCTGTACTGCTATATATTTTCTACTTTTCTCACTTTTCAAACATTCTGTCCTGTCTTTGTTTAGGCTTACTGCTTTTGTCAGTTCATTTATTTCTTTTAGTTCCATCTCATTATTACATTTATCTACTTCATTTTTATAACAGATTTGCTTCTTTCTTTAGTCTTGCACTTCCCATTTTGGTATTTTTTCCTTAAATCTTCTGTTCTGCTTTAATATATTTTACAGCAGCAGCTAATCTGTGTATTAAACCATTTGGGAAATTTTTGATATGCTTATCATCATCAACCTTTGGTTATGTTCTACCAAGCACGTAAGTAAAAGAACCCAAGGCCAACCAAGTATTACCTTTACCGGTGTAGCCATTGACTTATCTATATCCACCTTATTTTGGAAAACATATGTAAAGTTTTATTTGGTACATATTAGTAGTTACCAGCAAATATATTCACAAACATATAGTTCGCGCTTCAACAATTTCTCATACTGTCTGTTGCCAACAGTAGACGTTGAACGGTCATTTTCCTTACACAAGTTAATATTAAGTGATAAATGTCGCCGTTTCTTTAAAGAAAAAGCACGTAGTAATATGTTTTAACTCCTTCCAATATGCCTTGTCTCAACACTAAGGTTTATCGGGTCAGTGGTGTCATTTAAATTTTATCCTCTCCTTAACCTTGCTTTTTGGTAATAGTATTATGTTGCGACATATTTTCTGTAAACATTTTCATTCGTAATCTGACTACGGTCCTGTTAAACTCCGCGCCGAACTAAGCCTACTTATAACACATCAAATTAAAATATCGTTCGTTATTTCCCAGTCAGTTTGAGTTTAATTACAGAGGACAATTTCATTTGCATTTGCCACTGCTCTCGAAGAACGGATTTTATTTACCCGAGAGGTCCCCAGGATCCCAAGATTAGCCCCGAGAAAAACTTACACCAATGGGACCAGTCAGAAAACTGCTTTTCTATTATTTCTGCCTAACTGGAAATATCTCATAATATTGAGAATTAAAGTTTCAACAACCCTCCAGTTTTTGTTCTTAAAATTTGAAATCATTATTTCATCATATTTATGCAGGGTTGTTTATTTAAAAGATTTTACATTATCTTGATCAAATAAATTAAAGAAGTATAAAAAAATGTCCCAAATTAGTAATTACAGATCACGCTATCTAAGCATCTAGATGTTTCAAATAACACGAGAATAAGCTTCCAAACTTTTGTCGATATTTCAAAACTTTTTAGAGGCAAAGAATTACTTTCCTTAATATTACGGATGACGACGCCGAACGATACCAATTTTTTTAAACATCATTATCATAACACAAGTTATACGTTTTTGTGCCCGACTATGATTATACGTGTACAACACGGAATGTTGTGTTAAGTCAAGCTTATTGCGGGAAAAAGTATTTATTTTTCCACAGTACCTTGTTTGTTGAGAAGTTTACTAAAATCATGTACTAAAAATAGAGATTTAACAAGGGCCATTTCGAGTGAGATTCAGTAGATGTATAGGATGTGACATTTTTTTAAGTTAATGGTGACGAAAATTTCAAGCTTTATAAATACTTAATAAATCGTGTCTGTATGTATATTGCGACAGCTACAAAGACTCTGAAGGAACATACATGTTACGTACACGAAGTTTTTTCTGAAATATATTTTCAATTGTATTATATCCGTATTAAAAAAATACAGTCTCGAATAAGAAAATATTGTGATGGAAGTATAGTGGAATCCTATTATGCATAACCCACACGCACTGTTGAATATTAAAGTCTTTTTTAATCAAAAACCATCCGTGACTGATTCTTTTGGCGAAACAGTTTACTTCATTAATTTTTTAATTGTTAGATTTTAACTTTAACAGTGATATCTTTAGCAAGATCCGTATCATAACCTCAACTGATGATACCAGATATCTCCTTTTAATCAATTTGGATATCCGAGCCTCAAAAAAGATAATGAGAAATCAAATGGAAATGCATATTTTGTAAAACTGTTCTCTGGAATTCATTGAATGATACAAAATTCATTTAAATGTTTCTTTGAAATTTTGATAGAAGTGATTAATAAATCAGTATTGACAATATCGAAACGATTTAATATTAGTTTAATTTAAATTCGAAATATATCGTTATTAATAGCCATTTTATTTAAATGTGCTTTGAGAGCAATTTTTCTCTTTTGGAAAGTGGAAAGTCATGTACATATCCACCTATTTCTTTTTAGAAATTATAGAAGTTGAGAATTCAAAGAAACGACGATGTTTTAGCCAATGGACATAGAATAAGGCAGTGGCGGCCCGTGACATTGTGAATAGGTGAGGTCCGTGGCTCTTTTACTAGACGTGCAAGAAATATTTGATATTTTATTAATCCGCTATCAAATAATAAATAGGAATAAATTTCCACGCCATTTTTTATTATGGAGATCTTAGCCAATACTATAACTGTAAATTAAAAAATTATATTATTAATAATAATATCAAAACTCCAAAAATTGTATTTACAATAAAAAACAAAGTGATGTATTTACCTAATAATTAACAAAATTGATCATACTTGGTTTATGAATATTAAAAAATATGAAAAAATATAAAAACAAATGTTCATAAAGTAGCCAGCCAACTTATCTATTTACATATAAAACAACGCCGCCAGCTTTTCGGTTGCCTCCACTTTTAACAAAATATTTTAAAAACATAGTGAATGTTTTTATAAAACAGGTTTATTCGTCCGTCTTTTAAATTTGAATTTACTTACTTTCTTCTATATACATTATCTTTCTATATTATTAGGAGTAGTCCTGTATATATTATATTCCTGGACCCAGACTCTGCCCAACCAGCTGAATATACTACATATATTTAAAATTATACGAGTTGACATGTCTTACATAAAAATTTATTATCGGCTGTATTTATGAGGACGAATGGTACCGGAAAAGGAAATCCGAACCACTGCTTTATATTTCGATAATAAATTCCAACAGCGCAGATTATTGACAAATAATAACAATAGAAATAAATCAGGAGATGCAAATGGCTCTGCTTTTGACTTTATTGAAAATCGATCATACTTATTATGACCCATTTACCCCTTTTATACTTTTTTGATGTTGGTAATTTTTATGTAGTTTTTCTTAGAAGATCTACTGTATCCATAAAAACTACAAATACTGGGAATATAGGCGAAATAATGTCGACGTGATCCAAGTTTTAAAAATAGTGCTGTAATATTCTATAGACAAAATACCACGACTTTCTGACCAAAAATAAGAAAAACAGTTTATACGAAGATCGGAAAGAAAGGGTTTAGTTTTGAGATAGACGATTTCTGATATTGTTTCCTTTGCTGTAAAACGTTTTTTTTTTATTTATAATTTTATTTAATGAAAACAATTTAAAAATTATTGAATTTTACATTTGAAAAAAGCCTACTTTCCCTAACCTCTATCTAAAAAATATTATTATCTAACGCTCTGTGTAGGATTTCAAGTTGCCGCTTTCCAATTTTCTTTGAACTACCCGATATCTTTATTTCCCTTTTACTTGTTTGAGCCACATGGTATCTTGAATGTAATATGAACTGTCTAATTTTTTCAAGATCTACAATAATGCATTGTCAACGAATGCCGCCAAGTTACCCCAGCAATGTTACAAAATGTACATGAAGGCTTTTTAGAAAACTTATATCATTCTATGGAGGCTGGAGATCATCAATTTGAATACTTAATTGGCTGACATGTAGTATTTGCAAATAATCTTTAATTGTAGTAGTAGTTTTTTTTATTAACAACCTATATCTCCGAAACTAATCGGTCAAATTCAAAAAATGAAACACGGTTGGGTAGAGAATTAGAGGTACATTTCAAACGATGTGTAACAAAAGCAGGGACGCGCAGTCATTTATTTATTAGTTCCCGGAACGGAAAGTAAGATATTTCAGTCGTCACAAATTATCGGAGGGTTAATGGGTTTCAAGTAGGTCGCCAAGATCGTCCTTCGGAGAAATTTGCCAATATTTTTTAACGAGTTTACTTAAACTGTCGGGGCCATGTGTTAAGCGTCTAGTATGAGTAAAAAAAATAGATATTTAATAACGCGCGAAACCACAAGAAGAGCGTGGAGATTCCAAATTAGAATTAAATTATATTGTAAAATTGATAGTAATTCGAAAAGAGAGTATACCTAAGCAGCTGGGTTTTTTTGACGGATTTTTCCTAGCTATAAGAGTAGATTAAATGAGATCGACTAATCCATCCCGTAATTGTTACGCGGAGTCGTTGGGGAAGGCTAGGGTTACTAGAAGTCATATAATTATTGTTATAAATGTAAATTCATTCAATTAGACAATTATTAAAGCATCCCGATATTCAGATCCCCGCCAATAAGATAAGAACCGAAACTTCTGAACCCAAGAAATGGGCGTGGTCAAAGCGAATTGTGGAATTCGAGAAGGATCTGCAAGAAAACAGCAGTTCGTTCTTAGGTTTCATATCGAGCAGACTAATTATTAACTTTAAATTCTCGGGCTAATTAATTAATTTTGATAGTTTTTTCCAAATTTTGTATAGAGCGCGCATTCCCTGAATCTCGGTACGCTGTCGCGATTGAATCAATTAATTAATAATGTCGTTGAGCCGTTGCGTTGTTATTTTGTTTGTTTTGTTTATTGTTAATAAAACCCTTCCTGGAAGTTTTGTGTTTCCTTTTGTTTCTCCAACTTCAGTGCCACCCTGTATAGCCAGCCACTGGATTACATTCCACGTAAGCAATGAAAGGGTAAGTGACTGAAGTACAATTTTCTGAACATACAACATTTCTAAGTTCCCACGTGTCAATTAAAGTATATCTAATGATAATAAACTCCCTTTCGAGAATTAAATAGATAATTAATTAAAGGTAGATAATTAAAGAAATAACCCCTCAGGTTACAGATGTATCACTTAACTCTCCTTCCCTATTAAGATTTTTTGGGGGTTGAATTTGTAACAAGAGATTTATGTGAAAAGATTTCCCCATTCGATCAAAAATCGACCCGTCTGTTTTCGGAACAATATATTTTCGTTATTCGCTGCGTTTCGTTTTCGCCAATTGTCAGGAAGGTGTTTTTAATAATAGACAAATATTTTGACGTGGTCTGTATCATAATTTTATAGCAACCTACTTCCTTTTTTTACAAGGAATATTTACGGAATGCCAACAACTGGTGACTTCTGGTAAAACTTTTTTATTAATATCTGAATGTGAATATTGTAAATTTTAATTTCCCATGTGTTCCTAACGTTTATAAAAAAGTGGTTAATGCTGTCCAGTTCAGTATGTTACTTTCGCCGACCCTTGCGCTTCCCCAGGAAGTTATATAGGATATTACGCTCGTGAAAACTTTCATTCTGCCTACATGATGTGTCCCTAATTTCATTTTCCCATGTTTAGTTCATTCAGATGGAGGAAAACGACCTTTTTATTACTCCGAAGGACATGGGACGACGTTCCACTTCGCTACCAAATATTTAATTTAACAACAAATCAGCCCCGATGGTTTGTGTTGCCTTAGTTGTTTGCTTGAGGGTTTTATAAATTTGGCATGAAATACTTGTAGGATTCCTTTGCCAGATTAATTAATTAATATCATATGGGTTGAAATAGTAGGCATCATATACTTCTTTTTGGTTGGAAGTTATTCGTATAAATTAGTAAAAAAGGGATTTCCTATGTAATTTTGATCAAATTAAATTTCTAGATATTTAATTTTTCACATTGGTGTTAAGTGTTATTTATCATTTCTCTAATATCTGTTTGATTCCATTTGATAAGATTTTTAGAAAAGAAATTTTGAATTACCCTAATGCCTTTAAAATAGAGTAAAATAATACCTACAACTCGCTGAAGGTCTTTAAATAGTCAAAATTTTATTTGGAACAATTTATTTGTTTGTGAGAAGATAAATAGCACAGCTTACTTTGGTGTGCTACTTTTAAAAACAATTATTATACCATAGATACTTTTTTATTTACACGAACACATTTTCAAAAGCAATACATTTTTCAGTTACTGTCACTATTTCATTCCATATAATCGCGTTATATAAGAGACAAAAGCATTCGACATTTCTTGTGTCAAGGTGACTATGAAAAAATAGAATCTACTCAACATATTTTTGTGTTTCTATAAATATAGTCATCAATAACCAAATTTGATACATTTTCGTAAGGAGTGCTAGATGATCCAAAGTTCATTTGAACTTTTATGTTAATTTTGACCCAAGAAACATCCCGTAGAAAATTGGAACACTCCCTGTATCCATAATTTTGGGGTAATGAAATTTATTTACTGATCAACAATAGACGAACCTTTTTTAACCTCTATCCTCTAAACAGATGGAGCGAATGAAAAAATTAGATTTCAATTAAATCTAATTTCTTACTCATGCAAGAAGCGTATGCCCATGTTAATAATCGTTTCTTACGAGAACCAAGATGTTTTCATAACAATAAACGAAAAAGACTTAACCAGGGCATGAATAAAATATCAGGGTATATATGCAAGGAATTGTACTGTCAACAAGATGCAAAAATAAAACGCAATAAAGCTTTCCACATGTATTATGACATACGACCTGTTACACGAAGCCATTTTTAGGTCAAGGAAATACTATCGTGTTCATGGATTTTTATTTTATCTGTAGACTAGCAACCTGCCCCGGCTTCGCACGGGCAAATATAAAATAGTCTATGTTACTCCGAGGAGATGTAGCTTTCGGTAAAATTGGTTGAGTAGTTTTTGAGTTAAATCGTAACACACAAAAAATCAATCATCTTTCATTTAATGCGACCCTAATATTAATTTTAAAATAATTCACGATATATCTATATACCTAAAGACAACAAACGAACTCAAAACTAAAAATGCAAAACCTTTAAATTTAAAACAATATAGGTAACTACCAACAATGTGAAAACAAAACGAATTAAATTAAAGTACCTATGTTCAGGACTATCAGTTTTAATTAATAAGTAAGTAGTTAGGTATCTAACTACCTAAACAAAACAAACACGAAACAAAAATGCGACTATGAAGTTTTAAATGATTCACAATAAGAAAAAAACAAACAAATTATTAAAATTCAATGAAATAAAAGTAAGTTTGCAAGTATCTATGTATGTTCCGACTACCTAAAGACAACAAATATAAAACAACAATGTGACCTTAAAATATCGAACGCAATTATAACTTTCCAACAACACCCAGAAAGAAAACACAGTCGTCAGTCGTCACCTCCATTCGCTCCAAGTCAATTTATTAAAGGATCACGCGCGCGTTATCGTTCGGCTTATTAGCTAAACAGTAGACAAGACGGTGCGGGGGGAGGGTCGGCGATCGCATCAAACGAAACGATGCGCTTGAATTTTATTCTCGCGTCCGTAATTATATGGTGTAAAAGAGTAAAATAATGTGCATGAAATGCTTAAAGCCTCTAACTTATTTAAAGTGATAAGGATTAATACCGTATTTGTATAAATAGCTTTTACATTACCGCTTCATAATTACCAATTTTTTTAAGTATTAAAATGGATATAGGTAGTATGTTATCTTTAACATATAGACATATGCCATCGCGAACTTTTCTGTAGGCATATATAAGATACACAATTCCACCATACACTACATAAACTTTCGGAGGATGGTCAAATGCCAACCGGTGTCAATCTCTCACATTGACCCAAGCCAACATTCTTCCACCCTACCACACCTGCACATAGGGAGCCAATCCTCCGTAGAAGCATAGCTAATCTACGGTCTACCGGTCGCGGGATTCGAAACCCGGGCAGATAGCACACATCGATTTAAGTACTGACGCCTTAAACCGTGCGGCTATCGATCGATGTTTATTCATTATTTGCAAAGTTATACCAAGTTATTCAAATATCCCTAATTATGCAATTTTTTACCTTTTTTCTAACCAACATTTTCACTTTCAAAAAATAATTTTTATCAAAAATCCATAAGTACGACTTATGAGAATACTTTGCAGTTTTCAAAACCCTGCTTGGATTTTCTGTACGACCATTATTTTCCAAGTAATTGACTGCCAAAGTCAAAAATGATTTTTTTGCTTTGATCGACGGTAACTCAGCGACAAATAGTCGTACAAGGCTCCGGAACCGCTCAAATTGAAGAGAATTAAATTATCTAAAAGAGCTTTATGATGAAATTACAAAAAAAAATTAATTTTTCAAGTTTATATGCCTTTTTAAAAGAAGCAAAAATTTACATTTTTTTTTCGTTGTTTTTTTTATGATTACTCAAAAATTGCTGATGCTAAAAAATTTTAAAATACAGATCTGAAAACTAGACACTTGAATCTTCAATTTCCTTTTTTTTATTCTCTCTACGACCATTTTCTTCCAAGTTACTGCTCTTTAAAAATTACCCAAAATATTGGGATTTTTTTAATTTCCCTTAATTTCTGTGCTTAGTGTATATTTGGAAGATAAGGTAAGACAGAAAATATAGTGCCTACTAAATAAACGATGATTTTAAATCCAGTTCAAAAGTGTTTAAACAAACTTCACCTCTTCAGTTTAATGCAATTTTAATAAAATGTAAATTTTAAATATATAAAAATGGAGTATTTGTACAACAAAATCAAATATTCGAAGCACTTAATTTAATTCAAGCCCCAGTGCTGGGAATTAAATACTCATTTTATATATTTCAAGACCAGTAAAAAAGTTTTTACCCTCTAAACATAATATACAGCCCCATGGTCGTGAAACATTAATTTCTCTTTCCACTTCCGTTGGCTTTATGTGCTGCGTGGAATCTTAATCAGGTACGAGGTGATATTTAATTCAATCTTTCCCCAAAGGTATCTTATTGATTTCGAATGAAGCGAGATCTGTTCATGTCTCAGGAATATAAAAAGTCAATTGGTTTCAGAAATATATCTGCAGACACTGAGTATTGCGTGAGATCATTGTAAACTGAGCTGTCAGATAATATAGAGTAGGTTACATTAATACATCTGAAAAATAAATTTATACGAACCAGAAAATATTTGTAACGAATTAAATGCAAGACAAAGGGTTTCCAGGGTGCTTCTGAAACATTGTCAAACATAATAAAATGTAATTTTGAGAGAAAAATTTCCTATTACCATGGGTCATTAAATACGTTTGCGACGAAAAAAAAAGAGATTTTATCGTCAGTTGCATACATTTCGATAAAAGTCAACAGCAATTTACCCTTACTTTGACGTTTCAGGATTTCACGTTCGCTTTCTCAAAACAGAATGACCACGGTGTCTCAATCGCACACTTTCTCCATTTGACACCATTTTAATAAAATTAAGCCTTTAGCTAGAATGACTGATTTCATCGAACATCCTGCTGAATTAATGGGAAGGAATCTTGAATATTATCCACAGAAACTGGTTTACCATTTGTGGAAAATATTTTTGTGGGAACGGGTAGCATTACCAGTAGGCCTTGAAGACTGCTTTGGAGCAAAAATAGAACATAAACGAATCTGTTATCAAATGGTCTACTACCACTCTACACTTTTTAAAAGCTAAAAAAGTTTTAATAATGTTGGTAAGAATATTACTATTTTCTTTAAAATTCTTAATTTACTGAAACATACATACTATTTACGTTGAATTAAAAAAAAGGAATTATTTACAAATTTTCGACATTGTCTATAGTAGGATCGTATTCGATGCAAAGTATAGTAAAAAATTGTCAGTCTTTTATCTAAGGAAAATCGTGTCATCATTTTTAGGAAGCGTAAAATGAACCATTTCAAATTTAATGTGAAATTGAATGTAAAATCTGAAATACCGCTTCATACGTACTCTATTCTGGTAGTAGCTGTAGTCACCCAGGGCATCGAGTGTGCGAAGTGGTCGGTTATACGTCATATACTAACCTGGCGAGCTTGGTCGTAAATCAGAGACCGCCTTCAATAAATAAGTACACAACAGTGGCGGTGAAATGTAGTACATATTATGTGGAATTTAAAATACAAATTGGATTTATAATAAAGTACATTTAAAATAAATAGATTTAGATAAATGGATTTTTGTAGGAACAGGGTGCCAGCCGTGAACTGATCTCTTCGTCCCTTCATAATGTATATAGAAATTATAAAATTTCTAAACCCCTTAAAACCGTACTGCACTGGATCTCTTGACAGGCAATGATTTATTACTTTGCATCGAATATGATCCTACTATTGTACTACCAAACTATTTCCTACATATTACCTAAAAAAATTTAGAAATCATCTGGGATTGATAAAATTTACTATACTTTCTTCTTTAAGTTAAAAATGTCTCTAAGAATTTTAATAAGCTACTTCAAGACGCAAGAAAAACAAAAGTACTCCCCTGGGCCTGCAAAAGGAAAAGGAAAAGTTTACGAATACAAAAATCATTTTTCCTGAGCGCCCCATTCTTGAAGAAAGTTTATCGAAATAAAAAGTGTGCAAAATTTTGTATAGCATAGCTAAAATTTTAGGTAAAATACGTGGTATAAAAATAAAAAATAAATATACAGTGTGTTATTGTGTGTTATTGACCAGTTTTAAAGGATTTTTTTTGTTAAATAAAGACACACGGTGATTTATATTAAATATTTTTAAAGCAACTGAAAAAAAACAACAAACACGCTGGTTTGTAGCGTGTGCAAAAAAATACAATTTAAAATAGAGCATCCAAAATATTACAAATTAACTTCAAAACCCAGATTATTTATTAATAGTTTAGAAGTTACAGGGTGTTACACAGACCCTGACATAACAGAAACGAACAAACATTTACTGATATAAATTTATTTATGGTTATAAAGTGAAAGAAAGGCCTCTGAAATTATAAGACGGACTTAAAGAACCCTATGTATATTTGACTGTATTGAAAAATACAGAAAATGTTTCTGGTTAGATCAAAATGGTCTTGTAACGCAAAGAGTTGGTACCTACCGAAATAGTGACTTCTGAGATTGAGCTGAAATAAAATCTTCTTTAGTAAAGTGACCCTTCGATATAAGTTTACACAATATTTTGTACACTTAGTTTATCATGCCTAAAACTAGTAAAAAATATATTTTGAATTTTTAAAGTTTACGAATTTGAAACTGTTTCTCAGACAGAGTCAAATATTTCAGGTCATATTTCAAAAATATTTTTTTTATCATTTACACAGGTCATTTCACCTTTCGGTAAACTTCCAAATACTGAACTTATATGAAACTTTTATTCATGTGACAAAGCTATTGAAGTTTATGTTACAATTTCATAAAATATATTTTAAACAATTTTTTAAGTACAAACATAAATTCTAGACACTCCTAAGATGATATCTAGGTGACAGTAGTGTCATTATCATTTATAACCTAACTTTATAATTCCTAACTTTGCCATTACATCGATATTCCAAAATTTTGACACATAATTGGAATTCAGGAAAGTTGAATGAAGAAAAAGTAAGTGTAATACTAGTGCACTAAGTTTTTAACCCACGCTACATGGATGTAAAAGAAACCAAACATATGGAATAAAAATAATAATAATGATAATAATCACTATCCCTCATTCCTTACCGTTTAATATTATTTTTAAAGACGCTTCGCAGCTTTCTCCATCAATATGAATCGATCGCTCTCTGATTTTAACATATAAATAGCTATTGCATGTACCAGGAAATGAGCCCACTCGTGTGGCTAGATATCCTTTCCGCGGATAAAATATATCTTTTCAGGCTTAAGCTGAAAGCAACTACCAGTACCATTATCGGAATATTCGCGTATATACCAATTTTCAGCTGACAAATCGGAAATTTGATATCTACTTCTATTTTCAAGTCACAGAGCGAAACTCACTTCTTCAAATAAATTAAAAAAAGTGTTCCATACGATTTTTCGGTGGAGGATCGATGATATTTATTAATATAAAAGTTATAAAGGTACGAGTAATATTGTGTTTTCTAAGGTTTTAATCTTTTTTGCTTTCTAATAGAACCCTAAAAGGTTTATTTCATAAATTATTTCATTTAAAGTGTTGCTACCACGCTGACCTAAGTGCTACTAGTGGTAGCTTAATGAAAGGTAAATCCTCTTGTACTTCTTTATTTGAGTTGTGCATTATTTTATTTATAAGCATTCGTTAGGTGCAAAATATAAACTCATATTCTATACCCCTAATTCCATTGACGAAAATTATTTTTTAAATGAACATGTTTATTACTTAAGCAATCTGTTCTTTTAATTAAATATTCAGCTTGTATTATTTTTAGTACCAGCTTCAAACGGCCTGAAGCTCTACTGGGGAGAGAAACCCTAGTTTTCGTTGTTTTTTCTCGTTCGAATATAATTTATAATTACATTATAATTGAATTCCTACATGTTCTCCTCAACTTCACCCAATTCAATAAACCTCCTAGTAATACCACCCCTGTTGTACTCCAATTACCTCGTTTAACATCACAGAATGCTCATATATTCCAAACGAGAACGCTTTCCTTTGATTCCTCCGTGAGAATATAAATAACTAGAACGACCCAATAACGGGCTTCTATCTTTGGCTTCCTTCTAATTCAGTCTACTATGGTAGGCAGATCATGACACATACATATGGAAGAGAAATGTATTAAACTATAAGTATTTGCTAAAATGTCTAATTGCTTTCGCTTATTAAACAACAATACAAAGGTCCATTTCGGTTTAGCTAATAGATGTTTTTCTATTCCGTGGAACGTGTATGGTCTCCCCATACCACATGTTGACATAGGGTATGTAACAAGTATCGTTTTCTAGTGTTAGTATCTTTCAGAATTTGATAGTGTAGAAACTTTTTCTTCCTAATGCATGATTCAGCTTATGGTACCCTACCTTTTACTATAATTTAATGACTCCAAATTCACGCCCGTTGGTTCAACTAAAATGTGATTCAGAGTCTCCGACTAAGAATGAGAGAGTGCTTAATTTTTATTTATTTCTAAATCTCAAAGCAACTTGTTTTTCCTCATCTTCTGTGACAACCAAATTAGGATTATTTCACCAATCCAAGTAAATGTGTTTCAGCATAGTGTCTTCGCGGATGAAAGTTTCGTTCTTTATGTTTATTCTGAAAGCTCTATTTAGTTACATAGACCTAAATAAATTTTGAATCTCTGTCAGTATTATCTCTACTTAATAGACGCAGAGTGTCCTGTTGGAATATTTTGTGATCTATGCAGGGCATTCGACTGTGTCGATCACAAGTTATTGATGTCTAAGTTGTCCCACTATGGTATTAGAAGAATGTCTTTAAATTGGGTAGACACTTTTCTTGAAGGCCGAAAACAGTAATGAAAAGTGTGGCATCAAAGAGCGTAGATATTAGCATGGGAGTTCCTCAAGGATCCGTTATGGGTCCCATACTTTTTATTCTATATATAAATGACATTGGACACATAATATCCCCATCGCATTTTACAATGTATGCACATGACATATCTATAATAGTTTCTAATACATTGAATGAATTAATTCAACAAAACAGCAAGCACATTTTGACTTCATTAAATACTTATTTCACTCAACATCAGTTTTATATGAATCCTAAAAAAACTCAAGTTATTCAATTTCATAGCAGACAAAAGAAGTGTGACAATTTGGATATCAATTTACTAACACTAAACTTAAATATAACGAAACTGTTAAATTTCTTGGAATTCACTTAGATGAATGTCTAAATTGGAAGTACCATTGTGAAGTTTTGATATTGAAAATTTCTTCTTTGACATATTTATTTCGAAATATTAGACCATTTATAAATGAGGGACAAATTAGAATGTTATATTTTGCACAAATTGACTCACGTTTAAGGTATGGTGTCTGTTTCTGGGGCAATTCCACATTAATCTCTAGAGTTTTTATTGTACAGAAAAGGATTTTCCGGTGTATTGTTGGAGCACTAAGTAATCAGTCTTGTAGACCTATTTAGGAAGCTTAGAATTTTAACATTGCCCTGCATATACAGGGTAGCCCATCGAAAACGTACCGCAAGGCATTACAGGGTAGTAAAGAATTTTTCGGCAAAATCCAAAAACAGGTCAAATTTGTTTCTGAGAGGGACAACTTTTGGCTCAAAAAGCATACCAAAATCTTCAACCCCCTAAGTGGGGGTGCTATCCCCTAAATTTTTTCAAATGGGAATG